>NC_084609.1:26397983-26754817 GCF_033807715.1 Cololabis saira
GTGGAAAATGTAAGTGTGGACTTTTTGCCAAGAAAGAAAAAGGTGAATGAGGATCTGTGAATATGCTATTGGGACTCACATCAACCACATCAACCTCTTTGTCTTTTTTTTCTTTACTCCACTCTGCTATGCAATGACATGTTCTAATTGCCATGAATGTTTGCACTAGAGAGTGATCCTCAAAAGGACAAAGAGCTAACTATAAAGGCTGAATAGTCAAAATCCTGTTCACGGTCTGTCATCCCAAGAGCACAAGGATTTTGATTATACTTGACCAGACATTGCATTGGAATTTTGGGCCTGATGATGATATTCATAAGTGCACAAGAACACTTGTAAAAACCATAATTGGCTGATAAACACCCCAGGTCAAGTGCCATCTTTTCAACAAAAGAGAAACACACCAAGTAGTTTCTCCTCCCTTTTTCTGCTCATTCGTGTTTTAGTCAGACAACTTTTTTCAAGTTTTGAAACACTTTAACTGCAAAACATACTTAGATTTGGTGTTTAGGCTCCGTTCAGACATTGTTTATCAGGCTTGCACATAAATACAGGAGTGTAGGACCAACCCCCCTTTGAATGGGAGCCCACAGGTGGAGGCCTGGGTGGATTTACAGTAAGAGTAACAGCGAGTTTGGTAGGTGAGGCATCCAAAGAGATCGAAGAACAAATACTTCTCTTCCCTTATATGGGTCAAAGAACAAATGGGGTAATTGGAGCGAACCATTCGGAGGGGTAAATGTAAGCCAGCACACTGCAGAGGTTGCCTGCCTGAAATAACTCCCGGGGTTGTTTAGCCTCTCTTCTCATTAGCTCTGTTGTTTATGTGGAATGCAAATAAGCTGTTAAACACCTTAATGATGGGTTTTTTCCCCAATCTTTTCCGTGAAACATATGTGCTGTCTGACTTTGCTTTTGTGACACTTTCAGTGGTATTTGGCAGGTTTCAGGAAAAAATGTTGGGACATACTATAATATTGATGGCTGATTTTGCTCATAATACCACTTGGGACGGATTGAAAACATTGTATGGACACACTTACAAGGTTGAGAACATTCACTTGCATTCATGGAGGACTTTGATAAGTAATGTTTTACTGGCCATGCATGGATGTGACCACTGGTGTCTCAAGAGCAAAGGTGAAGGCCACACACAAAGCTGGGTGTCTCAGACTCACTTTGCTAATTAGACATCTGCTGTCCATAGATGTTCTACGCAGCAGATATCTAGTCTTGTTTCAACAGGAAATGCACAGGATCAAGATAGTTCATTTAAAATGCTCCATCAAGTGTCCCAGCTATGCACATCCATCTAGTTCACCAAACTGGAATTCCTTAATTTTGAATGTCTGCAATTAGATTTACATGTTGAAGCAGGCTAAAACATCTGCTATCGAAAAGATGTGTGCAATAAAACTTTTGCCATCCTAACAGGTGTGAGAAAAAAAAATCTTTACACAAACCTAGAGGAGGCCTGGCGGGCTTAAGCAAGAACACCTGCTTGAACTAATGCTGTGTGAGGAAGACGAGCGCCCGAAGAGCTCCGAACCATCAGTTCAAACACTATTAGATAAACACACACAAGTAAGTCATAAGTAAGTCAAATAAAGAGATTGAAACTATAAAAGGTAAAACTGGCTTACTCAACAGTGGAAGCCGTAATGTCATCACTGAAACAGTGACATGATTTGATAGTAACAATGGTTATAACGGTTAGAATTTTCATTAGGTAATTTGGCATTTACCTTGTTTCACATGATATAAGTCCAAAGACATTTCAGCCAATAAAACTGAGATCCACTGGAAACACAATCAGGAAAGTTTAACGTGGCCACATCGCTAACATGTGCTTCATCAGTTCTCTTTGTCTGATTTAACTTCTTTTATTAACAGATGAAAGCCTGATTCCGTCAGAGAGGACTAAAATCTCTGATATGATGTCATAACTGAACAATATTGACAGATGTAACATTTACAAACGCATCAATAATACAAATAGAGATACATATAGGTGTGCACATACAGATGGGAGTACATATACGTAAGGAGTACACACAGCGAAACATACATACAGAAGGGTATGATATAGATAGGTAGATGTATACTTCTACTACAACTACAACTACTACTAATAATGAAAATAAAGAAAGTAAAAATAAATAAATAAAGGACATACACATATATCAAGCTGTACCAGATACACTCGACGGCCACTTTCATAGGTACACCTTGCTAGTACCGGGGTGGACCCCTTTTGCTTTCAGAACTGCTTAATCCTTCCAGGCAAATATTCAACAAGGAACTGGAAACATTCCTCAGAGAGTTTGGTCCATATTGACATGACAGCATCTCGCAGTTGCTGCAGATTTGTCGGCTGCACTTCCATGATGGGAATCTCCCGTTCCACCACATCCCAAAAGTGCTCTATTGGACTGAGATGTGGTGACTGTGGAGGATATTTGACTACAGTGAACTCATTGTCATGTTCAAGAAACTAGTCTGAGATGATTCTTTATGACATGTTATCCTGCTGGAATTAGCATCAGAAGACGGTTCACTGTGGTCATAAAGGGATGGACATGGTCAGCAACAATACTCAGGTAGGCTGTGGTGTCGACATGATGCTCAGTTGGAACTAATGGATCCAAAATGTGCCAGGAAAATATCCCCCACACCTTTACACCACTACTATTTCAATTTTCAATTTCAATTTTATTTATATAGTGTCTAATACAACAGATGTTGTCTCTAGACGCTTTCCAGAGATCCAGAACATGAACATAAACCCCCGAGCAGTTATTACATAAACAATGGCAGGTAAAAACTCCCCTAGTGGGAGAAAAGCCTGAAGCCAGCCTGAACCATTGATTGGATGGATCCATGCACACATAAATGGATTAGATTTTTATCATGATTTTCTTGGACACTCAAGAGTATTTCACTTTTTCATTCACTACTATTTTATACTTTACGTAAACTAGATACAGAATGTAGTCAAAGCTGCCCTGGGGCAGACTGACGGAAACATGACAGCCAATCCACACCAACGGCCTCTCCGACCACCACCATACAACATTCACCCACCAGCGATGCCCTCACTGGAGGCCAGAAGGGTGAAGTGCCTTGCCCAAGGGCAGTGGGGTTTGAACCGCCAATCCTTCAACCACTGGATGACCCACTCAACCACCTGAGCCACTGTTGGGACACGCTGCTGTACACAGACATGCACACATACAAACCTACACATACATACATTATTAATTGATTGGTTATTATTTGATTTTTGTGTAAACCCAAAACTAATACTACCAAAACCATGTTTCTTTAGAGACAGCTTGGAAACAAAAGCAAAGATAGATACACCCCCCACCCCCACTGCTGGAGCTCTTGCCTGGAGAATATGGCCATTTGGATATTTTGCCCTCTGTGACATCATAGAGAGCTGATGGTAGAAAAAACTCTCCAGAAAGTAGCATTATCAGCCCCCTTAAAACCCAGAACTTTGTGGATAGGAATGCTACAAAATACTGTATGTTTTCTTCTTTTTTTATCCTCTTGTCATATCTAAGATGATTATGTTAGGTTTAAAACAGCATTAAACAAGTTTGTAGCCAAAAGAAGACACAAAGAATACCTTGGAATGGGTTTTTAGCGCACTCCTGCAGGAGGGGGAAGAGCAACAGGAGTGCAGAGCAACGTAGCCCTCATTGAGAACTCCTGAGCCTTCCCCAAAGATTCTCCTCCCAGAAGATGCTTTTATTAAGAAACTTTGACAGGAAATGATCATATAAGGACAATGCATAGTAAACAGTAGACATTAGACAATGGGTAGTGGACAATGGGTGGAAGTGACAACGTATGATTGAGTCCTGACATTACAGTGGTCACCTGTCACCAGGACAGTCCAAAACCTGAGTAGATCAGGAAGTGGCTGATGTGGCTTCTGTTGACCAAGCATGTGACAGTTTTACAATGACAAAACAAGTTCAACGGTTGATTTACCTGACAATTATTATATAAGATGATATAACACATTGTCTCTTTAAAGACCTATATTGTAGCTGTTGGCCGAAAATCCCCAGATTTCTATTCAGATGAAGATCAAAATACCTATGTAATATGTTTCACTTTGAGTTTACAGATCTTGCATAACTCAGCTCAGACAGGGATTTTATTCTTAATAAAAAAGAGCTCCTTGTTTGTAGTAATAAAACCTAAAATAAAAAAGAAACATCTAAATAGGCACGTGGAAAGCAACTCCCTTAGCACGTCCAGGGGAGGTGATCCTTATCACAGAGTGAGGCTCTAGGAAAACCGTCAAAGCTCATATTGTATATTGGACAGAAACAGCAGCCAGGAGGGAACGAGTTCATGTTCCTGGATGTCTGAGTCCTCGGGCATCTTTCAACTTTGCACATCCTTTTTTTCTCCTCACCCTGGGAACTTCTCTTCCTCCGCATCACACCCTCTCACCATCCGGCTCCCTTAGCATCTTTTCCTCCTTTTAAACATACTGATGAAAGACTTCTAAGGGACCGATTTGATCCCTTTCATCTATGGGTCTGACACATGCTCCACCCCACACCTTGAATACACACACACACACACACACATAGTCATAAGATGTCTCCGCACAGCTATAAATCTAAGAATGCCTAATTGTACACATGCAAAAGATTGTATCTGCACATTTGCACACTTTGATGAAATAATATTCACACAAAACAGGAACAAACACTCTTTTAAACGCACACAGGTAGAGATCACAGCGGGACACACCCCATTGTTCATCCATCTGTGTCAATACATTAACTTTGAACAGTGAGTTGAGGGTGTGTGTGTGTTTCTCCGAGTGTCTCCAAAGTTTCCCAGCATTTCTCTTCTCCTTCTTTTCTTTCTTTTTCTCACAAAAAAGGGAAGGGAAGTTGTCTTTAAATGGCTAAGAAAGAAATGTTTATCCAAATCAGGTTTCTCAAGTCTTTAAAAGCACTTTTGCTTTTTTGTTATTATAACGCAGAGGAAGAAAAGGACCGACTTAAATTATGTTTCATTTCTAAACCGGTTAGTGTAGTGGCAAGACAACGTATGGAAACCCGTTACAATGACTTGCTTTCCTGCTTTAACTTGTCAAAAGGGTTATCTGATATTCATCTGAGCCACAATACAAGACAAACACGGTGGGCCTCACTCATGAAACATGAGCAGAATGAATTTGAGCTATTCAACAGACGAATTATACACATATTTCAGCATTCATGAACATAAGATCAAATAAGATAAAATAGTCCTTCATTGATCCCCAGACGGGAAATGTAGGTGTTACAGCAGCTCAAAGTCAGATACATGTTCAGGGTAACATGAACTCAGACTAAATAAATGATAAAGATAAATTATAAGTATGAAAAAAAATACAGTAAAATAGAAACTGAATAATAAGTGTAACATGGAGGAAGTTCTGAGTTTTACCAGGTGTGAATAAATCCTACACCTGCCTCTACCACGCATAGTTTGTGTAAATAAGGAGTGTACATAAATGTTGCAAGTCACTCTCAGCATGCTGCCAGCTTGTTATTGATCGGCATTCATGACCAGACATGTTAAATCTGGCTTTTATGCAGTATGTTAATAAAGATGACACTTATCTACTCACAGATGTTGAAATATTCCATGTGATATCACATGAATAAACACTAGTTATGTATTTGTTCCACACACCCTTAACTATTCCCAGCAAGCTCCTGCAGCACAGTGGGTATCTCTGGATCAGACCTGCTCAACGATCGGGAGGAATGTTTGACCATTCCTCTCTCCAGCGCTACTGCGGTTCAGACACATTGGTAGTATGCCTGGTATTAATGGCTCTCTTGGGTCATGCTCAGCATCTCTGTGGGGTTAATATCTTGCCTCTGACGGGGCCACACCGAAAAGCAGATGTTCTTTTTCCGAAACCGATCCGTGGTGGATTAACTTTAATACTGAGAGTCATTGTCCTGCTGCATCATCCAACTCCTACTAGCCTCCAGCTGGTGAGCAGGCACCCTCACACTCTCCTAACTGTTTGATAATCTTAGATCAAGTAAATCAAGCACAGAATGTATAATAAGAACTGGACAAGCCCTGTGTGACATCATCCATAGTTTTCCTCAGGGTACTTTTGGTCCCTCTTTTTCCTCTTACTGTGTTGCGTCATGTTGCAAATAGGCAGAAGGAGCAGGCCGATGCTGGAACACACATACACAACACACACCTTGTCTCAGTAACAGTTAGCTATTTTAGCCTGTCTGGCTCAGTTTATGTTTATCTATGCTGCTAATTACTTTTTCATTACGTGCATTCTCATCTAATCTGTCCAAATGTCCTCATTTCAAGTGTTGCTACCGCATTTGAAATGTGTGGCCATTTAGGTGGCTTGGTTTGCACAAGCTGCTTGCTCCTTAGCTAAGCTTCCTACTCGGACCCTTCCAGGCCGCCCACTGGACCCACAGCAGTCACAGCATGTTAAAATGTGTTCTCTTCATAGTATGAATGATTATGGTCTACAAACTCTTTATCTACCAGCCAGGACCTATGCTTAGAGTTCAATACTATGCTAAGCAGTGGCTGTGCCAATGGCGTCCAATGGAGTCCATGGAGATTTACATGCTTTTGGAGCCAGCCCCTAGTGGTAAGTTGAGGAACTGCAACGTTTCTTGCTTCCACCTGGAAGCTGGAATGTTGACGCTTGGCCTCGGACAGGAAAAGCCAGCTCTAATCAAGATGCCCTCCACTTTGTTTCACCACCAGAAGGATGATTTGACCGAGGTCCTCTTTGGCAACCTTCAGCAACACAGCAAGGTTTTTTTTGTCCTTAGAAGACAATCGATTCCTCTGCGATGTTCTGTCATGGGCTGCCTGCCTGTTAAAGAACTTTAAGAGATATTTTTCAGACCCAGTAATGCCTTCAAGCCTTTAGCTGGTACTTTTTTACCTCATTAAGGACTCTGTCAGGCCTCTGAAGTCATCTTGGCCCGATTCCTATTTCTAAGTAAAGTAAAAACAGTATTGAAATGTCTCCATTTATAAAGCGTCTCTTTGAGTTTGTACCCTTTGCCATCCTCATGCAGACCAAATCTTGATCATATGTCTTTAAAGATCTCCTTTTATGGGATGCATGGTTCGTATCAGCAGATGCTAAGTGTCTTTTATCAGTGAAAGTAGCTTTAGAACTTGCTTCATCAAATGGACTCAATGTGACTTGAATTAGCATTTGCTGACGTAATTAGGGTATTAGGGCTCTCTTTTCTTTTTCCCTGTGAATGTTGAAAAGGTCTGTTCATTAAAGACATGGTAAATCCTAATTGTATAATATCAGCTTAAGCCCATTCTGTTTGTCTACTTTGGTCAGGTTGCTGCTCCAGCTGGATAGTGGACAAAGCTCTCTGAAGGACAAATGGATGTGATTAAGGCATCATTCACACTATAGTATTAAATGCAGGACAAACAGGGTGGTTGTGGAACAAAGAAGAGAGGTTTTTGAAGCAGGTGCTGTTCCATGTTTTGAAGGAATATTGACAGCTTTGGATGATTGCAGACGGGACCGGGCAACCAAGCCTAAGTCCCCATAGTCAAAGTTGTGTGTTTTTGTACACTCAAACCACTCAAACTGACCTGAATGAGACATGTCCTGGATACAAGAACAGGAACAAAAGCAGGTGTATTTACCTCCGGACCATCTCTGACATGTGAATCTGTTATTCCCAACCTTCCGCCCGAGTCTAAAGTTTAAAAGATTAAACAGACAGACCCTTCTGCCATATGAACACACTCAAGAAATACAGTTGCACAAATGCAGACATAAGCTCATAAACTGCTATCACAGAAACACGCACATCCACCGTAGACATCTGCACACCTCTGAGGATTCAGGGTATCTATGGGTGACATAAATCACTCAATACCTGGACCAGGATCACTATTGGCTCCCAATGCACAAAGCACTAAAGTGAATTCCAGTGGAAGCATTGTTATGGCAGAAAGGTTTTATGGCAGAAAAATGTTTTCTTCTCCAACATGACAGAGGAGAACACGATGAAACATTGTGGGAGTACTTTCATTGCTGACTTTCACTTGGCATTTTTTCCTTTTTACATTTATATTCAAACAATCTACAAGTTAATCTCCATCCTGTCTCTTTGTGGAGCATCCGGTTAAACTCGTAGTTTATATATTCCAAGTTTGTTCTGACTCAGAGGAAGAATAAGCTGTCTCAGACCACTTATGATAAATCCGCAGATCAATTAGATAAGCTTTGTTGTTTACGCCAGGGACAACAATTAAAATGAATAATAATAATTAAAGAAGTGTTAAAATGTGCAGTTTGTCAAATGACCACCAGGAGCCAGAGGCAGCATTCATTCATTTTCATCCACCGCCATGTTCAGATTTCCAATTTAAAAGGAGCTTGAGGCTCCTTTTAAGAAATGAGACTCTCTAGCGCCACCCTTCACCACGACGGCCGTCGGGTGTACTGCAGCCAACAGTGAAGCCGGCACTGGAGAACGGGGAGAACGTGCATGCAGCGTCATGTGACGTCACATCCGCAGCCCAGCGCGGGAAATTCGGGACCGAATTGCAGCACATTTTGCAGAACACAGCCTGTTCAAGGCAAAGGAGAGATACACTAGAGGGCTCATTCTTTTGGGTTTGGAACGCTTCATCTGACATTATTACTAGAAAACTTAAAATGTATACGGATTTTTTTCATAAATCCTGCCACAATCCGGCCTCAAGCTCCTTTAACAGCAGAAATAAACATCTTTACAGCTTTGTACTAAATAAAAAATAAAAGTGTGGGTCACATCCATGAATTCGGTATCGGAATACTTATGTATCTCTTCAGCTGAAATGATTATTACAGTAACAACAAATGTATGCCCTTGGAACATCTGCACTGCAGTCTGAGATGTGAAACGGCCAGTTAGCTTCACTTTAGTGACTTAGCACTTTCAGTCAACTTGTTTTCTGAACTGCAAAGTAAAATCTCACAAAGTAGAAATAGTCTTACTGTATCTAGAAGATAAAATTTCATGAAGAGACCGCTGCGATTGACCTGGAAAAGTTATGGAGCAAAGATCATCAATTTATTTCATTTTTTTTTTTTTTTTTATAGAATAACCTAACTTTACTGTAGTTCAGCAATTTAAATAAGTCACAAAAAATCATTCTTTATCAACTTGAAGATTTGATTTCAGCAAATAAAAAAAAATCTCATATGAAGCTGTATAATGTAAACCTGTATATATATTCTTTATAATAAAGTTAGCAACTTGTGTTTGGTAGATTATTTATTTGTTGTAACAATGCTTCTTGGCAATAAATCTTATACTGTTGGAAAGCCCGTTTATTTCCCTCTTAAAGATGCAAAAGATAAAATTGCAACAGCCCAAAGTACATGCGAGAGTTTGTATTCTCCTCAGTGATGGTATTTCGTGATGTCTCCTCTTCTGCACTTCACCGATGGGATGATGTTTGATCTCGGGAACTCAAACCCTTTTTGATCATCTCTGAATATCTTCCAGTAGCTCCGTGGATTGGCAGTGGTGCTCTTTGGCAAACTTCAGACACGCAGCAGCGCTTTCTCCTGTGGTCTTCTTCCATGGACACCTTGTCTGTTCACTCATGAACTCATGAACTCGTGAACCCCGATGTTTGCCAGGTCTGGGGAGGTTTTCAAGATGTTACTTAGGTAAGCTTCTCTTCACCTCGTTGCCTCAACACCTAAGATGATTTAGTGTTCCTTCTCTGTCTCATTCAGGTCAGCTGCTCTTCCTCGTACGTCTTCAGAGATGCTGTTTCTTTTGTTTTCATGAGGCATGGTTCACATCGTCACTTTAGCAAACTCTTGGAGTTTCTTGTATCATTGCACAACTAAGTTCATTATTTAGACCCCATGTGTTCACCTACATTTTCCTCCACGATTGTGAATGTTTAATTGGTACAATGTGTTCAGAAAAACAACCAGAAATCATCATTTCTTTGTTCGATACAAGCTTAACATCATTATGTTTAGAGATAAGCTCACACATTTATTTACACATTTATAGCAAATTATTTCAGAAGTGAGAACCAGACACTTTGACTGTTATGCTTTTCCACAAATATTTAAAAAACAAGACATGTGCAACAGAATGACTGAAGCAAGCAAAGCTGTATGCTAATGCAGACCTCAAGGGACTACAACCAGTTACCTTTCTTGCAAAAAATCTAACATTAGTTGTAGTTGTGGCCACAGGAACGACTGACCACGGCTGTTTCCAGGTGTCCTGTGGTGAAGCTACACCCTCGTGAGGAGTTGGCCTGCAGCTTTGTCTTCCATCCCCTCCTCCTCCTCTAACACCTTCTTCTGAAACTCCTGCAGGAAGAAGATGGCGGAGTGTTAAGCACTTAACAGTTAATTAAATATGTCTTGGTTGGCACTGAATACTCAGGGTAATTTGGACCTTAAGTTGCAGACAAAAACAAATACAGTTGCTGCAGGAACTTTGGCGGCCTCATGAAGATGTCCCGCTGTGCCATTCAGTCCTACACCGTTAACAGAAAGCTGGAGCGCGACAGGCGCGACAAGCAACCGCAGAGTTGACATCAACCACTGGTCTGTAGTTAACATTCTTATTATGGGAGGAAATACTCAGGAAATAGAAGAGCAAAGGGGCCCTTGGCCCTCCCACTCGTCTCCTCCGCTCCACATTCTTTTGAGACACAGATCACTGTGTCCCTGTTTCCATCCTTCTCGTCCAGCGACAGAGTGTGTGAAGAATAAAGCAGGCCAACCTTTAACAAGGTATTTGTTCTGTGACACTGGAAATAAACAAGCAAACTTCATATTGTGCTTATTTACCTTCAGTGTCAAGGTTACACCTTGCTCAAATCATTTCCTTACAAAATAAAGAAAAAATAAATGAATTCAGACCAGTTAATTAATGATCAAATATGAAATAATTAATTGATTGATGAAATATGTGAGAACGATCGTGACTTATAAAAGAAAATTTGAAGAATTGATGAGCTTAGACCTCCTCAGCCTGTATGTTTCCCACTGTAAATGTCCTTTTCGGACACAAATCCAGCACCACCGTGTGTGTAAGTGTGTGTTTGTAATTCTCACTCGGAAACGTCGGAGTCGATCCAGTCTGTCTTGGAGACCCTTCTCTTGGCTGGAGGTCACTTCTTCTACATGTGCCCGCCACTGCAGCTCTTTCTCCTGAAACGCCAAAGTGCACTCTTAAAGATCGTTCCATGTAACGTGAACTATGGATGCTTGAACCTAACAACCCACAGACATGGTAATAGATACGGTTTTAAACATCAAGGTATGTAATAAATATACCTTACATGATAATTTACAAAACACTTCATGTTGAAACAAATGTCACACATCAAAATTCCTTTTTGCAGCTGAGGTTTGGAGCAAAAATAAATAAGCTGACACAGCAAACATCCTAATGTTTCACAACAGACCATCAGTGATGTCTTCAAAGTTTAAGGAGAGCACATAGATTCATATGTGTGTGTGTGTGTGTGTGTGTGTGTGTGTGTGCGTGAGAGAGATGGAAAGGGCTGGGACTGTTAAGTCTATCCCTGACCTCCAGTTGGACTCTGTTGGATTCAGTTTCCTGCTGTGTGTTTGTGTGTTTTCAAGGAATATTTTCACATGTATGGAGGGAAAGAGAAGGGAAATCTTCAGGGATGGCGTATAAAAGACTCAGCGCAGGTTACAGGTTGCGTCGGGGCCCAGTTGCTCTAAATGAGCGGCGTCTGCCATCGATTAACATTTGTGTCAAGCGGCGTACCCCCGTGTACAGTTGTGGTGCGTGGAGGAAGTCAATGTGACCAGGGGAGACATTAAGTTTAATGTCAGTCGTTTTAAACAGCAGACTTGCTGACATATGGAGAGAAGGTGAAAGCAGTTAAGGCATTACCTCCCTAGGTCCACACTAAACACACACTTTCTTGACTGTTATTTAGTCTGCCCTAGGCGCACGGTCTCCTTTTGCATCGGTTCAGAGCACAGCCTTTGTCTAATTCCAATAGATAAAAAAGACTGGCGGGAATGGAGAAAAGTGACTAAAATAGCCTCTTAACTTTATCGTTTTCTTTGTTTCCATTCCTTAAGTGCTCTTGGTTTCATGCTCCTTCCTTTGACGTTTGGTCGGGTTCAGGCATCGCAACGACTTGAGCAACATAGTTTCCTTGTTACAGGTGGAGCAGGTGCCAATCAGTTTGACTTCCTGCTCGATTCTCCTGCATATCTAATGCAGGTGAGCGGTGTTGTGGAGAAACAGGTAGAAGTGGACCTTTCTGTAGCTGTTAATGGCGTAACAAATCAACTCAGTACCTGGGAAGACGCCTCAAAACACTCTGCGTCTTCACATTTATTGCATAATGCACTGAAATGTACTGTATGGTTTCATAGTTTGCATACTTGAGTACCAGTGCAGAAATATGGCCCTAGGGGCTTCCTTTTGCATTGAAATGGCAGTATGTTATACCATCAAAGAGTGTCAAGCTCACGTTAATGCCCCCCCTTATGTGAACCATAACTGAATATCTACCCAAATTATAACCATAGTAACCCCCAAAACCAAACTTTGACCTTCAAGCAACACTTAAAATCTGTGGATGAAAGCATTTTCTTCCCCTATGTGCCATAACAACTTTACTGTGTTCTTGGTTCTTGTCTAAAAGACGTGGAGTTGAAAATGAGCACTTGAACATTTGCAGCGTTGCACACGGCCAGCAGATTTGGAGAAACCGATAAATTGGATGAATTGTTTTGTGTGTCTGATCTATTTCACAACATGATGGGAGCATCTGGCCAGCTGTGGTTGTCAACCACCAGTGTGTAAATCAGTTCAATCAGAGTCATCAGCTTATAAACATAAACGGTCTGCAGAGGTCTGACACATGTATTTTACAAAGACTGTGTTTGTGTGAAAAAGCTGAAAAGTTGCCTGCGAATGTGTTTGGAAAATAAACGTCGGTGGAATATGGAAACAGAGAGCGATGCGGTTAACCCAGAACGCCATGCCCTCCCAACAGGGATAAGTGGGGTCGGTACCACAATGGGAAAATAATAGCAAAAACAATAACACGATGGCTTTGAATCACCAAATAAGAAGCACTGATGTTTACAAGTGTTTCACCAAATCACCAAGGATGGCCATGGTTTAATACCTACAGTAAAACACTTGCAGCACTTGAAGCAGCAGTAGCTTATCTATTTAAGTCGATTAAGCATTATAAGTTAGAATTCACAAGTAAAAAACAACCACATGTATTCTAACTACATTTGTTTAAATGACCAAAAGTAAAATAATCTGAAGCTTCGTGTCTCAGATCATTTTATTTGCAGATCATTGTCAGAAAATGATCAAGTGACTAAAATAATCTTTACATCCAGTTCCTGAATGGACTGCTCATAGAGTTGTTATCAATCAACAACAATAAAGGTTCTCCCACCACCAACCAGTCGGGTCACTCTTATCATCTAAGTCTCATTGTGCTGGAAGAGTAACTAATGAATGAATCACCGACAGAGGTAGAGCACGTATCTGCCAATTGAAAAGTTGTAGATTTGACTCCAGGCCTAGTAATGTAATGTAATTTTACGAGCCCTCGTACGTGCAATTTTCACCAATAAAAGTCAAGGACTCAAAACTAAGTCAGATGACACCACCCATTACTCTTTATGTCAAACCATTCATAAGTTATTGCAGAAAATATGAACTATCACATATCGACCAATCATAAGAATAGGCGGGGCTAATTTGCACCAATTAAGGTGAAAGAGTTAAAACTGAGTCCGATGACACCACCCACAACTCTGTATGTCATACGATTCAAAGGTTATGGCAGAAAATCAGAAGAGATCTATCAAATATCGACCAATCAGAAGAAGGGGGGGCGCGCTTTTTGGTGTCTATCGTCGCCACGGTAACGCTTTTGACTGAGAAAAGTAATGCCCATCGTTGCAGGATCGAGATGCACATTTTGATGTATAACACACCTGGGTGCACGTTACGGAGCGAAGAAACGGCCGAAGAAATGCCATAAATTGCGGCAAAATAACACGATTAATTGAAAATGGCCGACTTCCAGTTCGGTTTCCGCCATGGCGCCAAGAGACTTTTAAGTTGCGACATGATACAGGTGTGTACTGATTTTCGTGCATATACGTCAAACCGCATTGTGGGGCTTGAGGCACGAAGTTTTCTAGGGGGCGCTGTTGAGCCATTAGGCCACGCCCATTAATGCAAACCATTAAATATAGAATTTTTCGCCAGGCCTGGCTTGTGTGCAAAATTTGGTGACTTTTGGGGCACGTTTAGGGGCAAAAAGGCCCTCATTTCGTCGGAAAAATAAAAATAACGAGAAAGAAAATTCCTACAGATACAATAAGGCCTTCGCACTGTCAGTGCTTGGGCTCTAATAATGGTTGAGATGCTGAACCACACACCAAAGCGTTCACTGATGTGTGATTGTTTATGATGTAGATCCAATATCCTGTACAGATCTCTATAGTCCGAGAGTGTACTATATGGATGCATGTGTGGCATAAAAGTGCTTTTAATGGTCAACAATAAAATAGATGGACAGTGTTTAGCATGTACAAACACCACCTAAACACTAAACAAATCATTCTTCACATGTAATGACATTTGTCCACCTTGATGCATATTTACAGAACATTTTAGATTGTCAGTGGAGGCAGGTAACTTTAACTAGCTTTAACTTGTGTATGCTTCAAGTTTAGGTGAAGCAGCTAAGTAACTCTTTTAGACCACAAGTTTACTGGACTCTTATAATTATAGATCATTTTAACTCTTTTTAGATCACAAGTGTAGTGGAGACGGCCATCTTTAGCTTGTTCATGTTACATTAGTAGAATCGCCTAACTGTAACTTTAACTGTTATAGATAACAAGTTTAGTGGAGTTGACATAAGCTATCTTTAACTTTTTCTGGAGTAACCTCTGCTAACTTTGCTTTGCTGTCTTAACGAATCAATAAATACAAATCAAATGGATTGATTGATCATGCTCTAGCTGGTTAGCTTGTTAGTATGAGTAGTTGTGACACACATTTCTCTCAACTCAGTTTTGACTTATTGTGGCGGTACCACACTTAGCCTTTGTTGAGCAGCGAAGTTTAGTGTTGTAGTTCAATAAACATAATTGTAGACTTTTTTATTGCAGTATCACCCCTCCTTTGGCTTCTAGTTTCCATTTATTGTCTCTGGTGCATGTCTTTTCCTGCCATTTCCCGCTGTGTGTTGTCTGTAAAGGCGTGACTCCCTGAGGCCAATTACTGGTGCCGATTACTCCCGGTTGCAGTTTGCTTCACCTCATGCAGTAAACAGGGGAAATAAACAACAACAAGGACTGTATATAATCCATATTCGCCCTCTTTGTCAAAGGATCCATAGAGTTTTTGTCTGTTTTCAGATTTTAAAGGTTCAAGTTAAGAATCTTTAGCGAATTTGGTTTAATGTTTGGGAAGTGATGAGAATGGAGCCCAGATTAAGGTAAAGTATTAAATGCATTCATGTCTAAATTTTGCTGTGAAGGGCCTTTAAAACAAATTCAGTTGATTCAAGAATATCTCAAAAGAATCAGATCAGATCAGATCTGTTTCCACAAAAATGCTGTTTCTGCTTGGAGTTTTATTTCAATGACGGTTCCAGTAATGTTAAGAAAGTCCAGATAAAATAAGCTGGTTTAAACTGTGATTTCCTTCCGTGGCAGACTTAAGAGGAGATAGATTTGATGTACTCTTGTTGTCAGACATGACAAGAATAATTCTGGGTAGGTTGTTGAAACATTTCTACAGCTGCGACAAATCTAAATTTGGTGTTACAAGCATACAGAAGTGGCTATGTTCTGATCCACGTCGCTGGTGTTCATCAGCTGTTTGTTAACAAGCGCTGTTTTGGATATGTGTCAACCGTAATTTTTCACAAGGTTCAGGGTCTTTAACCGTCCATGCTCATGAAAAGTTGTTAAAAAGGTTTTCATTGCAGTCTCTGTTTCAGATTTGCACGCTAGTCATACTTTATTGCTTGGCAGAAAAATGCTCCTCAGCCTGTACTTTTCCTTCCAGCATCGTGAATGTTTGTATGTGTTATTATTATTATGTGTGTAATAAAGACACAAGAAACGATAATCGTTTGCATGTTGTCAAATTTACACATTGTATTCGTCTGTTGTTGTGAAGATCAGATTATGTTTTATGTATCTTGTCATGTAATACTGACACTAATAAATAAAAAAGGGGCACTTAAAAATTCACATGTGAAATA
The DNA here is from genome assembly GCF_033807715.1 of Cololabis saira. Classification (NCBI taxonomy): domain Eukaryota; kingdom Metazoa; phylum Chordata; class Actinopteri; order Beloniformes; family Belonidae; genus Cololabis; species Cololabis saira. The sequence goes on from NC_084609.1 coordinate 26,414,319, forward strand.
ACTTGATTGTAATAAACCAACTGATCTTAAATGTAGTTTATGGATACACGGCTTCAGTTGTTAGGAATACTGAACGTGTCTGTTGGTTGACCTATCAAAATAAATGTTGGAGGCCAATATAATATTAGAAAATAAAATGCATCAACCTGTTTGTCATGACAGGTGACTGTACTGTACCAAGACTGAAAAAACTGGGCAACAAGAAGAGCCATATCCGGCAAAATATGACATGAGCATGATATGAGAAAAAGGTTAATGTGCGATTATCGTTATAGTTATAGGAGAGGGAAAGAGTCTTCTTACGTTCCCTGATTCCTTATACGTCTTATACATCAGAGAGGTGGTAAAACCAACTTCTCTGGGGTGCGTTCTCCAGGTGTCATGACATGTGCTGGTGCGTCATCTCGATGCAGAAAAGTTAACAAGAGAACTGTAAACTGTTTCAAAGCTACGAGCCTGTGACTTTAAAAGGCCTGGCCCGGACGGGTCCGTGGCTAGTCTTTGTGCAAGTTCCCGTTTCAAGAAACTTAAATCAAGTAAGTAGCAGTAGTTGAAGCCATTTATGTAGGTTCCTATTGGTAAGCATCTGCTCTGGCCCTACTTGATGACGGCTTGTGACTGTTCTAGTTTTTTTTTTGTTTTTTTTTGTGATGGACTGTGGAAACATTGACAACAACAGCCCATCTCCCATGTTGACCTCAAACATTTATCAGAAATGGGGCGTCTGCTCGAAGTGTCCACAGCTGTTTTGTGTATTTGTACATTCCATGTCCATCAGGGTGACCATCTGTTTTGAGTGTGTGTTTGTGTGTGCGTGAGTGTGTGTGGGGGCGTGCGTGCATGCATTATTTTGAATGAATCCACAGAATCAAAGTACAACTATTTTCTTTTTAGAAAACCCAAATATACTACTGCTGCTACCATGTCTGTGAGAGTGAGTGTGTACGTGAGGTTCAGAGTGACTGATAAGCCCCGCCAGTGTTGACAGCAGGCCAGAGTTGTATTTCCATGGAAATGAATCGGATTTAGCCTCCAGCCATGAAGTGAACCTCAACGGTAAATTAACAGTCATTGATCCAGCGTCAGTCTCCTGCCAGTCTACTTGATTGTTCTGCTCTTTCCACCAGACTGGTCATAACATGCTGGTCTCGTGAAACATGAAGCGGGCCTCCTTAAATGGCAAATAACAAGCTTTGTTTTCAGGAAAAGAGTTGTAACTGCAGAAAACAAGAACAAGGAAAAGCTGAGTTTGTGTTTACTGATATTTCAAAAAGTTTTGAACCTTCTCAAGAATAGTTTTACAATATTACAATATGTTTTGCACTTAATTGCCAGTGTTTAGGTTTCTGAACTCCAACACTATAATATAATATATAATATATAATATATAATATAATCCTATCCATTTATTTGAGGAAGTCCATGTCTGAAAATACCTTTAAATGTTGCAATCTTAATTGTAGGGCACTGTTACATCACAGAGCTGACCCCGCCCCCTAAAACCAGCTTCTATGAACAGAGGTGCTAAAACATCCTTGAAAAGTGAACTTTTATACTGTATCCTTGTGCTATTTTTTTTTTTAAAGATTTCTTTGGGCTCTAGTGGCCCTTTATTCAAGCTGCAGATATGAAAGGGGTACAGAGAGAGATCGGGGATGACATGCAGCAAAGGTGCGCAGGCTGGGATTTGAACCTGCGACCGCTGCAGGAGGACTGTAGCCTCAGTATATGAGCTGCTGCTTAACCCACTGCGCCACCGAGCAGCCCTCCTTGTGCTATTTTGATTAAAGCATATCAGACATCTCATTAAGGTCTCTGTGCCCCAACTTTCGAAAAAAAAGGGTATAATGCCACATATCTCCTTTAAGGGCTTCTATCCAAACTCTAGTGCGTTTTTCCCTTGAGGGTTTGGTTTCCCATCAGTATACCCGTCGGATCCAACTGCTACTGTTCCACTGCTGAGTGCAGCCCGAGTGTGTGTGTCTGTGTGCATGTGTTGGCAAGCATTTGTTATGAGGACAAACAAGTATGAGCTGTTGAAGCCGATGTGGTGTAATTTATGGTAGACATTCAAGTCGTGCCAAAAAATTGGAAGAACAGATGAAAACGTTTATAGAGTAAGTACAAGGTGTGTTTACTCACCTTCTTGCTCTCCTCTATTGCTCTGATCCTGTCCTTTTCCTGCTTCTCCCATTCCAGTTGCCGACGCACCTGGAAGGCATAGCCGCTCATAAATTCATATTTTGACATTATAAATGGGGTGTAATTTTATTTCATCACCAATTGCCAAACTTCCGTATCACTTACTCTCTCCTCCTTTTCGTCTTTTGGATTGTCCTCTGAAGCAACCAGGCCTTCGGTGGCGTCTTGGGTCGTGCTCCTCGACGTTCCCAGAAAGGCATAGTCTTCTTCTTTACACAACCCCCGCATCGACTACAACCAAAAAAGAAAAAGAAACCTCTGTTGGTATCAATCGTAGATATAACCTGTAAAGTCTCCTCAAATATGTTGGGAGACAGAAGCATTGGTGCTGGTTTGTAAACAAGCGCAGCAAAAAAGACATTTCTTGGTGTATAACTGATTTCATAATAGTTCATTCACATATTTCCTCAGCATTTTTATTTTCTTTTAACCACACACTACACTTTGACAGATATACCCAGATCCTGGCTGTTTACTAAATTTCAAAGAGGAGCTAGAATCGGATATAACTACTACTAACACGAAGTAAAGCAAGGCTACAGGCACATTCGTTTTGTTTTTTCCCAGACACAAATTGCTTTCTTATTTTAGATGATGGATTTGAGTAAGCTAGTGTTCTCCTAAGCTCTTTTCATTGCACAAGACAGGCTACGTTCATGACACATTTAAAATCCCTTCTGATGGTATCATCAAGGCACTTGATCAAGCCCATTCAGGGTATTTCACCAAGGTACTTTGCCCGGATTAGGAATACTTGGGCTTCAGCTTGGAGCCAGGCTTGGGGAGAGGTTTGCAGGCTAGAGCATCGGAGCTGTGCCTCTATCCACGGGCTCTGCGCAGGTACACCATGGATGAACCCACTGCCTCTTGGAACCACCACATCCAGGAGGTGGTATATGATTCTGGTGCTATGTAGACTGGACAGCGGTCAACAGCAATGCTCATGTGGTACCCTTCTGTGGAGGTGAATACATATCAAAGCTGGAAAGCAAACAGTTGTCAAATGTTCCAACCTTCAGTTGTGGTTATGAAGTGCTGGTAGTGACCAAAATAATGAGATTGTGAATACAAGCAGCACAAGCAAGCTTCTTCTTCTTGGGTTACATTTGGAGACTTGAGCTGAGTCTCCCAGACCTGGTCCCCTACATTGACTGGAGCCAGTTGAAATAGTTAGGCAACTGGTCAGGATGTCTCCCAGGAGAGATGTCCCAGTTATATCTCATTACAAGGAGGACTCGGTGTAGATTAAACCTCTGGACTAGATAGAGAATGCCTCAACGCTCTCCACTGTTTATATTAAAAAAGATGCTCCTCAAAAATATTGTGAGCACTTAACAACATCTTTGATCGATTCAGGGAAACTTCAGACAGCACCGCATGAAGAACTGTCCTTCATCAGTAGCTATCACAGCCATGTCATCAAGATGTTACCTTGGGAGACCTTTATCGTTTCATGTTTATGTACCCATAACCTGTGCGAGCACATACACGTTTGGGTAAAATGAAACCAAAAGCCAGTTTGAAGAGATAGGTACTGGAATTCACAGGACAGACATTGGTCCGTGCCAAGATGGTTGGGAAAATAACGTGAATTATTTTTGGCTCTACATAATCTCGCTTCAAGGCAGCTGTTAATGTGGCCAAGAGCAATCTGGAACTGGCAACCAATAGGCCGGGAGTGGAAAATGAGAACATTGCAACAAGCTGAAAAAGCTGCTATTTCAACTGGTCACTGGTATGCTAAAATCCTCTCTTCATTCTGTCATAATTAGCCCCTCATATTTTATCAGTTTTTGTCATTCATATACATTTGAGGCTATTTATGTATCCTTTTATGTCATTACCACAACAAATGGGAAGGGTTAGCGTGAAGCGCATGTGGGGCATTAACACGTGGGAAAAAAGTGTAATAAATGTTGGGCCACACAGCCCTGTGTTGAACATGAGAAGACTTAATTCCAATTCTGAGGCCTAGCTCTGAGATCTAACTCTGAGGCCAGCCTTGATTTCTTAACATTGACTGAATGGTTTGAAACAAAGGAACCTCCATAATGACTCACAGCCAGCAAGCTCTGCATTTACAGCCCCTCTGTGATAAGGAATAGCACCCTCATTGGGGATAGACCCCAAAACGCAGGAGTGGCAGCTGACGATTTATTACAGCCCAGACCTGGCTATAAAGAGCAGGCTCCCCCCTCTCTCTCCATCTTTCTCCCAAGCTTTCTTCTCCCTCAGCCCTGTCCACTGTCCCATGGAGTTCTCTGTGAGCTATGAAGAAGGCCACAGCTCCTATTTTAGCATGAAAAGCTACTAGCTTCTCTATTATCATGCCTGGAGAAGCCTCTGGTTGACTGGAAATGGCAACTACAGTCTGCAGCGCTGCAACGAGTGACCCGCAAATGTTCCGAGCCCCAGATGAGCCGAACGAGGGACCCTTGCATTCCCTGACAACGTGAACGCCTTCGGACCGACCTGGAGCTGAAGGAGGCCCAGCTGCAATGCCCATGCTGCCCCCTCATCCACACTGAGACGAGGAAAGCGGGACAGAGAGAGCCGCTCTTCACCAGGGTCGCCTGCAGAGCTTAACTGCACATTTTACATTTTTACTTGCCATTGTTTATATTATGTTTGTGTAATAATTGCTCGGGTCATGTTCTGGGTCTCTGGAAAGCGCCTAGAGACAACTTCTGTTCTAATAGACGCTATATAAATAAAATTGAATTGAACTGAATTGAATGGACAAGCAAAACAAAACAACACGGCAGCACGGTGGCTTAGTGGTTAGCACTGTTGCCTCACAGCAAGAAGGTTCCCGGTTCGACTCCCAGGCCCGGCAGGGGCCTTTCTGTGTTGAGTTTGCATGTTCTCCCCGTGCTTGCGTGGGTTTTCTCCGGGTACTCCGGCTTCCTCCCACAGTCCAAAAACATGCATATTAGGTTAATTGATGATTCTAAATTGCCCGTAGGTGTGAGCGTGAGTGTGGGTGTGAGCATGGTTTGTTTGTCTATATGTGGCCCTGTGATGGACAGGGTGTAACCCCTGCCTCTCACCTAAAATGAGCTGGGATAGGCTCCAGCAGACCCCCGTGACCCCGCAAGGGATAAAGCGGGTAAGATAATGAATGAATGAATGAATGAATGGACAAGTCCAGTTAGTGGGCCATCATGCTTGCAAATGCTTTTTCAGCGCTGCCCACAAATTTTCTTTAGTTTTTGCAAATTTGCTTTGTGACGACCACTCCAATATCTTCCCTTTGTTGTCTCTTAACCACTTCACAACTAATTGTGAGGATATAGGGTCATTAAGGTTTGGAACATTGTCCTTTTGGAAAACTATCCATACCCAAGATTTGGGATCATTTCTTTAGATGCTGCTTCATCTTATCCATATTATCTTTTCTCATGATGCCGTCACTGACAGTTTCATAAGAGCAAAACAGCCTCAAGATGATGTAATGGGTTAAAACACATTCACAAGTGGGTTTTAATTTGCTTAAATGATGTCAGTCAGCCAATCAGATGCTTCTATTCCCTAAACATCAAGTGGAAGTCTTCAAGGATGTGTGGATCATCCGTCATTGCATCCATAAATCTTCCCTTTTGTCTTAACTGAGCCAAAAAACACTGCCGGACATGAAGGTTAGAAAAAAATGAATAGAAACTTCTGGTTGCAACTGTACATCCCAGGTTGAGATGCAACTGATGAATACAGAAAGGAACTATCTGAGTGGTCTTTATGTACGATCAGATTTACTTTTATTTTAATATCAGTAGAACATAACGCACCTTTGACATGGGAATGTTTTGAAACCGCTTCACATGACTCATCTTAACCAACGATGGCCCTGCTGCTCCTGAACGGATACTCACAATTATTAAATGCATCAAATATTTACGGACAAAACAAGATTTAAATATTAAAAACTGCATAAAAAAACAAGACTTCTGTAGAAAAAGATTTAAAAGATACTCACCTGTAGGTGTTGATGAAGTGTTTCCTCACCTTTACAGGCTATACACCTCCACAGGTTCAGCGTGTTGCTCAACGCTTAGTTCTGGTTGTTTCTTCCTAGTTAAGACTTTAGTGATACGTCCAGATGAGTCTCAGCGGACTGAATGTCTCAACAGAAAGACCCAGATCAGACTTATACTCGTGGACGGTGATGGCACGCAGCTTCCGCCAGAGTCATTTCCACAGAACAGTGACAGAAGTGCCACTCTGCCTCTAATAAAAGGCTGAGAGGCCTGAGGAGTCAGACCAGGATTAGTATGTGGGGCATCTATTTTATTTTATTTTATTTATCTTCATTTTTATTGACATCCTGTCGTTTTTGTTTTCACAGTCAGGTGTGCTGTTTTCTGCTGTTCTCAGTCGGCAAATTAGCCTAGCTTGACCAACTTAGCTGACGAGCTACTAGTTTAAATTGGCTCGTAGTTTTGGTTTCATGCCAGCTTTGACGACAAGCTTCGTGCTACTTTCACTAGTATGAAGCTGCTCTCCATTAAACAACAACAAGAATTGTCGTAAAAACCTAAGCAAATATTTATCAATCAGGTAAAATTTAACCCTTTAATGCTGGATACATGAATTTCTGCTCTGCACCACCACTAATTAGAAAGTTTTACACCATAAAACAATAAACACATGAATGAAATTACCCTGTGTATTCATGATGATAAAAAGATATATGAAGAAACTTTTAAATGCAAAATTTGAGCAATTTTAATTTCACTGTTGCTCATACAGATGTAAAAAGAAGAATAAAACAAGAATATTTCTGAAACCAAAATATTATATATATATATATATATATATATATATATATATATATATATATATATATATATATATATATATATATATATATATATATATATAGCCTATATATATATATATAAATAAAACTAACACTGCAAATAATAATAAAAAACCATCAGACCTTCTGTGTATTATTTCATGTGAGTCTTTAAAGGGTTAAATTGCAACATTAGTGACGGCGCACGCTACTTTAAACACGACGGTAAAGATTAAGACTTCTTCACAAAGCTGCAACAGTCATGATGACTTCACAGACAGCTCTGTGCTGCTGCATACTGCATCGTTCCAGCTTGTCATAATTAATTGCAATGTCGGCTGAGTGCTAATAGTGTTTGTGACAGCCATTTCAGTTGCTGGTGTGACATGTATATGACCTCAGATATGCTGCATCTTAACTCATCTTATCAGACTGCTGTTAAACAGATCAGCGGGTGCGACCATGAGAACTCACACCAAGGTCAGCATTCTGACGGGGGTGACAGTTTCCCTGCTGTTTAAATATAGAGTTTGTAATCTCTCATAGCACATCCATCATAACCAGCAGGCCTAACCAACTGGATCCAAAACTATTTCAATCTGTCATTGAAAACAGTATCAACGGATACAGCAGGAATCTGTTACAACAGACATTTTGTACAAATCAATAACATTAATTTAATGATGAGAATCAAAGACTTGATTTAGGTTTTTTTAATTATCTTATGGATAACAGTGTACAGTGATGTCAAATTATTTACGAGGTGTTTACTCATTGTGCTCTCTTGTGACATACCTAATTACAGTCTTATTTTAAAGGAAACATGATCTTTTATTCATAATTTGACACAATTTATTGAGGTCTTGATGAAATAGGGGAATACAGTACACATTTGAGACGTACAGTAGTTTTATATCTACATTTGATTACAGTTTGGTTCAAAGAAGCATTTTTATTATTATTATTTTTAAAGGAGGAATCACCCTCTCACCTAGGCTCCGCACCTCTCTTCTGCAGGTACATGCTTTTCTTTAATTCAGAGCTTTACCTTTCAGAGGTACATAAAAAGTAGCAAAATGTGAAACTTGGTGTAGCCCCCTCCGAATCTGACCAATTCAGTGAATGTCAGGTTTTCTTACCTTAACCCAAACATAGTGACTAGGTGTTTGAGGTGGTTGGTAGTTCGGACACCGGGTGGGGTGGGACTTCTCGCCAAACAGGTGCACGATTCCAACACGCAGGGCCCAGGGCTAACACTGGGCTAACACTGGGCTAACACTGGGCTACTTTAGAGTACTTTTCAGGGTATTATTCTGCTAAGGTCCAATTGGATTTATTTTCAGGACATGTTTTCTGTTTTGATTCCGATCACGCAATCACTGCATCTCTGGGACCGTTGCTGGCGTCAGCGCTGTCATGGAGGCCGGCCCATGAGTGTTGCTGACAAGAGCCTGATGTGTTCAATCAGCCTGGCTGGCACAAACCAGAACAATCAGTAAAACTGCCAGCATGTGGGATTCTGTGCCTCATCTTGTTGGTGGAGTGTTTTAGCAGCTGCTGCCGTGCTGAATGAGAGTGAGAGACATACATTTAAACCGTTGACACGCAAATATATGTTCCCAAGGAAAAAAAATAATGTTTTTTATCCCTCCCAGTATATCTCCCTTAAGTTTGTCTATTTCTCTGATATGACCATGAGCAGCTGCATCATGCTACTGGAATGCCTGATAACGTTCAGAGTGACTTAGTTATAGCTTGTTACACGAAGAGTCGTGACATATGATGTATTTTTATATTTGATCCTCCAGGCAAAAACTAGTGCTCTTCCAGAGGCTTAACGTGCCCTCGGTATCCACTGTCTAGCCATTTGACCACGAGATATTCATTTCGTGTTAAGAGAAAGTGGTGGCATAATTTTGATCGACTATTGGCATGGAACTCTGTGGACAATCCTCTGACCTCAATCACCTCAATCTGCCTCGGGGCGGGATGTGTATGTGGTTGATTTGTTTCTATGTCGTATACAGAGGCTTTGGCTAAACATCATCCTAAATCTGAATCCGAGTCTATAATCTTTAATCCCCAATTTTCCTAACGTACATGTTTTTGGACTGTAGGAGGAAGTTGAAATACCCAGAGAAAACCTATGCGGGCACAGTAAAAGTGTACAAACTCCTCTGATAAAGGCCCCGGCCTTGAGCAATCCATCCATCTGGTTTGAGATATTAGCTTGACATACAGAGAAAGAAATATAGCCCAACCAAATGGACAAACTGCAGTTGTTGTGGAACGTAGTTGCATTTGTCCGGGTGAAGAGGATTAACCTCTACAAATTCCATGGAAAATAAGAACATTTTAGCTCAGATTAGCTCATGCTTAGTGACCATGCTAATTGACGGTGCTAAAGCCTGAATTATGGTTCTGCGTTAAATCAACACAGAGCCTACGCCGTAGGGTACGCGGCGACGCACACGCGTCGAGGGCGACGCAGACCCGACACAGACCGAGAGGGCTGGGATTGGTCTGCTTGGTAGCGACGCATTTTCGGTTCCGGTTCGTGAAGCAGGAGTGAACTATCAGCGCTCTTTTCTTCACTCTTTTTTGCACAATAGTTGTCCTTATCACTTTGATTCACTGTGACCGGAAAAGCCGGAAGCTAAACAAAGTATCAACTAGTGCTCTTGGGGTGGTATTGCACCGCGGCGAAATGGAGTGACGGAGAAGTCCGAAGGATTCACGACGCCGTCACGGCAACGGCGTAGGCTCTGCGTTGGTGTAACGCAGAACCCTAATTCAGGCTTAACTGATGTTGGTTTACATTTTTTTCTGACTGAAACTGTTCATCCATCCTTTTTCAGATGGTGCTACCAAACCAATCAATAACCCTAGATCAGGGGCAGGCAAGCCTGGTCCTCAGGTGCCCCTGTCCTGCATGTTTTAGATGTTTCCCAGCTTCAACACACCTGATTATAATTAACAATCCTCATTAGCTTGTCATCAAGCTCTGGACAAGTGTGTTGATGACACAGCTACTTGTATCGTGTTTTGCTGAAGCAGGGCAGCATCTCAAACATGCAGGACAGTGGCACTCGAGGACCAGGGTTCCCTACCCCTGCCCTAGAATTTAGGTTTTTACATGTAGATTAAACTCAAAATGTTTCAATTGTTCTAAAACAAAACATGTGTTTGCCAAAACAATTATACATTAATCATTTCCGCTCAAAAATAATATGGATAACCTGAGGACCCTGAAGACATCATGATGACAGGTGGTGGGACGGGGCATTTCTGGTCTCGTCTAATAAAACTGAAGGAGAAGAATTTACCAATAAACATCATGAGAAAAGTCAGTAGGAAGAGGATAGTGCTCAATTGATGATTTTTGATGAAAAAATCTCCATCAAATGCCACAAATTGACATTCCTGAAGACTGCAATAAAGCTGAATTGAACCACATACACACAGAAACAATCTTGGTCTCGTAATGTTTTTAGGTTGTCAGCTGAATCACAGTCACCAAATATGCATATACATCAGGAATGTCAGTTTGTGGCATTTGGTGGAGATTCTTTGTCAAATAAACAAACATCCATTGAGCTCTATCCTCTTCCTGCTGACTTTTCTCATGATGTTGCACCTTTTGGACGACGATTTGGCTTCATTGCAGTCTTTCAGGTCTTCACACCTCCACTCTGCAGCTGCAACAAAATCCACCGACAATTCCTTTTTCTTACCACCAGTATGCAATCCCTTTAACTGTTAGATTTCCTTTACACTCTTCTTGACTTTCTGAAAATACTGTTTATTTTCTGGAGTCTAATATGCAAAAATAGAAAAGTTATTTTAAGTTTAACAGAATAGCAGATCAACCATCGTCTGAAAATTTCGATATACATCTAAAACAACTCTAAAACAAGTGCTAGACAAATGCAAAGCAATGGTTCCTACACATGAACGACAACAAGAATCTGCCAAGCATCTGCCAAGATGCACAAAGCCTTGTTTTTTAACCTAATACAAAAGGTTTTAATAGACTCCTGAAGTTAAAGGAACAATAAGATTCACTGACAACAGTTTATAAATAAACTTATCTTCATCTACCTCTGTGGGGATTGTCTGGCTCGGACGGTGCTTAGCACTTCTTTAAGCTGGCTTTTCAGTGTTTGTAACCTTGGTTTTAATTCATTGTGTCCCAACATTTTAAGCACTTGTATGGTTTGGAATGTCTTCTTGACGGACTCAGGATAGCTTAGATGCAGTTCACGTGTGAGCTTTTGGCAAATTCTGCATATTGGCCGTTACAGGTTCTCCCTCTATGCTCTAAAAAGAGGCTGGACTGAAATGGAGGGGAGATGAGGGCACGACTCCTTCACCTTCGAAGAGGATTCCAATGTCAAGTAGGTGGAATGAGCCAGAATCCTGACATCAGAGAAAAATTATGACTTTTTCCTCATTAATTTCAATTTCAGGAAAATTGTCAGAAACATGCAGGAAGTTATGACTACTGGGAAAAGATTTAACAACACAACTTGTGGAACGTAGTTGCATTTGTCCGGGTGAAGATGATTAACCTCTACAAACTCTCCATGGAAAATAAGACCATTTTGTTGCGGCCTTTTGTGTTATGTGTTGTGGTTACATTTAGTGGTGGGATATTACATAATTCTGACAAAACTGCAAACACTAAATGATATTGATAGGTGATAAAAATACATGTGAATTGAAAAATGGTCCAGTTAAAAGGTCAGGTGAATTTAATTGTGATTAAATTAGGACAGCAATCCCTGCTGTAGTAAAAACAGACATGTCTTATCGATCACAGTACAAACCACATCAACTCAGACGAGCTGTACTCTCATCTCAAGCCCTCCTCACAAAGAGGTTTCACCATATCGGCACAAAAAAAAGCTGTCCTTTCATCACGGATGATTCTCGTCATAAAACATGCGCTTCAACATGCCGGCGAAGTCGTCCCTCGGAGGGGCGTCTTCTACGACTTGTCCTGACAGCTATCATCTCCTCACTGTTCCGCATCTGCCTGGAGAACCATTGGTCCATTACAAACATTGTTTACTTTCTGTCTAACATGAGCACTCACATTTCGGCTCATCACCCCGACTTTGAACTAGAAAAAACAAATTTCTGTTGACAGGATGTGTTCCTGGAGGTACGAGTTCGTGCTCGCCAGTGCTCTGGCAGCACTTTCATACTTGAGCGTTAATTGGGTATGCTGTGGTTTCCACGCTTTCTGCCAATCTTTCAAGGATCTCTTACTGTAAGTCTTTTGTTGGTTTAAGGAGTGTTTTGCCTCTAAGATACCGTGGATTCCCAGTATATTAATCATAATCAGCGGAACAATATGGGATGAGAAAGGCTTTTGGCCACTGTGTCGGTTGTTCCTCAGATAAACGTAAGAGGATTTCTGTACCTGCTGTACTTCTGGATGAGTGGAGACAGGTACCAGCTCAAATAAGGGAACAACTCTGAATGTTGGTTTCGTTGGGGGATCTGCCATATAGTGCATAGTTGGAATTATGGACTGCAGTTATAATCAATTATCTTGAAGTAACAGTATTGAGTGCCATCTGAGGAGAGAGGAGAACAAGGTCTGAAGTAAGCTGTGGAATTCCCTGGGAGAAAAATGAGCCGGACGTTTCTCAGGGAAAGATGCAACTGATTCTGTAGTAACCGTGTCCATCTTAGCTGAGGGTTTAAAAAGATTAACTTGTATCCAAACAGTAAGCAACATTTCTGAAGTTGTGAGAATTATATGTTTGAAAAATCTGTGCTTTCCTTCAAATCCTATTGCCCGGACATTTGAAAGAAGGTCTTTATGAACAAAAATAATGCTCAATGAAGTTGTGTTTGGGATACATTCTGAAATCTGGGAATGTCCCTTAAAACAGTTCCCTGTATTCCAATACTTTCCACTGAGAGGAATGTATGGACTCCTCCGTGTGTCTCGTTGCAACAGTCAACTCAGCAACGTCTTTGAGATGCATCAGAATGCCCCATGCATTTTCTCCAACAGGTCCTTATATGGCCAATGAAGAGTGGTAGTCCTGTGATTAAAGCCCAGTTTTCATGTCCATTCCCTCTTATGGTCCCATTGGCAGAACAGTCCTGGCTGCAGGCTGTGGCCTATCAAGTTCATCATTAAAAGCATATGGACACTTTTTGATAGACTGGTTCAGTGTTTCTGAAGTGAAATATTTCTTAGAAATAAGGCATGGAATTCAATTCACTTCAATTCAATTTTATTTATATAACATCTATTACAACAGTAGTTGTCTCTGGGCGCTTTCCAGAGACCCAAAACATGACCGCCGAGCAATTATTACATAAACATAACATAAACAATGGCAGGTAAAAACTCCCCTAGTAGGAGATAACCTTAAGCCAAACAGTGACAATCCCTTATGAGGGAAGAAACCTTGAGTAGGACCTGGGGCCAGCTGGGCAGACATCCACACAGACAGGTGGAAGCAAGCAGTGGGATGATCAGAGGCTGGGACTGCAGGTCAGCACGCAGCTCCTGAAGCAACAAACAACAAACTACGAGGATGGAGAACAATGATGGTTATGAGATACTTATAATTAATAACTGATAAAGGAAAGAGAAGGAGGGGTGATGGGCACCGCTCAGTGGATCATGTCGGTGTCCCCCTCTAGTTTAGGCCTATAGCAGCATATCTACCACAAAGCTGGCTTGAGACAAACTATTATAGTCTTGTTCTAAAGCTGCAGCTATGACTACTGGCCCTAACACACTAGAGTTTACACTATTAGAAGTTTACTAAACACTAACTAGAGGTTTAATAAACACTAATGTGGCAGGGTGGAGGAGCTGCAGCCACTCAGGCTGACGGGACACAGTTGTGGCCCGTCAGCCTCTCCACCCTGCCAGCCTTATAAGGGAGTAGCTGCTCCTGGAGAAGTTCTTGTCTGCTGTGAAAGAGCTGGAAGCACGTGTCTTGGGTGATGGCTAATAAAGGGTTCTGCACTAAACTCCGTGTCCTCTCTGTCCTGTCGGTCGGGCCCCGTAGCACTCGCCGTGCTACATTGGCGCCCAACGTGGGGCCCGACGGGATGGAGAAAGGAGGCACGGAGCGGGCCCTGGAGGCGCTCGCCCATGCCATGGCGGACCTGGCTGCCTTGCTCCGTGACCAGGGCGAGCAGCAGCTGGTGAGGCTGGAAGCGCTCGTGGCCGCGGAGCGACCCACCCCTGCGCCACGCCGGAGGTTCGCCACAGCAGCGTGGGAGGGGCTGGCGGCGCCGCAGCTGAGAGGCCGGGAGGCAGAAGCTGCGGGCCGCCAAGCGACGGCTCCCGAGGCGGCGGGACCCCCGGAGCGGCCCACCCCGGCACCACGCCTGAGGTTCGCCGCGGCAGCGCTGGCGGGGCTGCAGCCGACCGGCCGGGAGGCAGTGGCTGCAGGTCGCCAGGCAACGGCTCCCGAGGCAGAGGCAGAGGCGGAGTCGGAGCTGGGGCCGGAGTCGGAGGGGGCTGCGGAGGTGGAGGCGGCGCTAGCGACGGCGGCGCTAGCGACGGCGGGATCCGCGGAGACGGAGGTGGACCAGCGGCCAGAGCAGAGCGGCGTGACGGACGAGCCGGTCCTGGACACACCAGCTCCAGAGCAGGGCTGCACCGTGGAGGAGGCGGTCCTGGAGGCGGAGCAGCCGCCCGACCGTTCCCGCTGGTCGGCCCGACGTCGAGGGCGGCCTCCCGACGAAGGCCCGAGGCGCAGTCAGCGGTTCCGGGCTTCTTCTCCCGCTCCGAGGGGGCGGGGGGGGGAGTAGGCTCGGCCGGACGGACCCCGGCGCGAGTTTGGCGTTGGGGGTGTGTGGCAGGGTGGCAGGCTGCAGCCACTCAGGCTGATGGCACACAGGTGTGTCCCGTCAGCTTCTCCACCCTGCCAGCCTTGATAAGTCAGGGCTGGACAGCAGCAAGGGAGCTGTTGGAGAAGGTGCTTGTGCACATGTGGCGGTGTGTTGGAAGTTTTGCCAATAAAGGGTTCTGCACTAAACTCCGTGTCCTCTCTATCCTGTCGGTCGGGCCCCGTAGCACTCGCCCTGCTACAACTAACTAGAGGCTTTACTAAACAGAAACGTTTGAAGTTTGGTATTAAAGGTGGAGGTGATGTCAGCCTCCTTGCACCCTGCAGAGTGATAACTCAAAAGGCACAATACCTTCAAAAAGTGAATGCAGGCTGTCAAGAGGAGGCAAGGCAAGTTTCATGTACATGACAATTCAAAGTACTTCACATAAAAACATTTTTAAAAAATGTATTAAAAAGTAAGAGTTTAAAAGTAGAATTAAGGACAGACAGATATAATTTAAAAAGAATAAGACGAATGAGTTTCAAGAAATAAAGGTTGCAGTGTATTGTGGGAGATTACTGAAATGCAGCAGTAAATAAAAAGGTTTTCAACCTGGACTTAAAGCAACTGAGAGT
Organism: Cololabis saira; assembly: GCF_033807715.1. NCBI lineage: Eukaryota > Metazoa > Chordata > Actinopteri > Beloniformes > Belonidae > Cololabis > Cololabis saira. The sequence continues at coordinate 26,429,769 of NC_084609.1, forward strand.
TTCAGCAGCCCTGGTGCATTCTGGGAGTTTGTTCCACAGGTGAGGAGCATAAAAGCTGAACGCTGCCTCACTGTGTTTTATTCTAACTCTGGGTACAGAAAGTAGGCGTGACCCTGAAGACGGGAGGGTTCTGGTTGGTTCATCATTGACCAGATCAGAGATGTATTTTGGTCAGAGATCATTCAGAGATTTATAAACCATCAGCTGGATATAACATCTGTTCTGGGACAGACACTGGTGTAGAGATCTAAAACCTGGAGTTATATCGTCCACTCTCCTGGTCTTAGTGAGGACTCTGGTCTCTTGGTCTTAGTGAGGACTCGGGTCTCCTGGTCTTAGTGAGGACTCGGGTCTCCTGGTCTTAGTGAGGACTCTGGTCTCTTGGTCTTAGTGAGGACTCGGGTCTCCTGGTCTCAGTGAGGACTCAGGTCTCTTGGTCTCAGTCAGGACTCGGGCAGCAGTGTTCTGGACTGACTGCAGCTGGTTGATGGAGGTTTTAGTCAGACCAGTGAGAACAGCGTTACAGTAGTCCAGTCTGCTGAAGATAGAAGCTGGACAAGTCTTTCTAAGTCCTGCTGAGACATCAGTGCTTTAGTCCTAGATATGATCTTTAGGCGATAACAGTCTGACTTCACTACTGTCTTAATGTGGCTGTTACAGTTCAGTCTGGGTCCAGAATCACTCCCAGATTTCTGGCTTGGCTTTTGGTTTTTAGCTTCCCTGCTTGAAGCTAAATTCTGACTTTTAATTTTTCTTTTTTGACTCCAAAGACCATGATTTTTGTTTTTCCTTCCTTTAACCTATAAGAAAATTGTCTGACTCCCCAGCTGACATCCTGCAGGGGAAGTGCTGGATTTCATCACAGTGGATTTAATATAAGGTTAGTATCATGGGTTAGGACGAGCTAGACCAACCTAATGATGTTTCTTCCTCCCCTTTTTCCATTTTAGGTTTAAGTGGTCAGTTTCTTCCTACATGTTGACTACCAAAGCTAAAAAATAAATAAATAAACAAAAAAGGGATTCAAAACTACCTCTAAAGGACTTGAGGATAAGTTCATAGATGGGTTTGTCCAGTTTTCTTTATCCATACATTGGTCACATCTCAGCCCAAATGCTAATCAAGACTTCATAAATGATGTTATGCCCCATCATGATTGTATTAAGCTCACAATAACTACCAGTACAAACAATGTCAGTGATTATACCAGAAAATGTCCTCATGCAATAGCAAAACAAGAGCACAAAAACCATATTGCAGATTAACTTTCCAAAGATTTTCCAAAGATTTCTTATTGTTTCCTGAAAAACTGAAATATGAAACCTGAATTATCCAGAAGTACCTCAGGTAAGGCAGGTTGTCAAGGAACATCCTGTGAAAACATGTTGCTGATATGTTTTACAACTGTGGTAGGTTTTCTGTGCAAACTAGTTGGACCCAAATATAAATCACACACAATTGTCTGTTAGCCAAGCTCCCTGATTGATGACACCGTCCCTATGTGAACTGAAGCAGAATTAATGATTTTTTTTGTGGCGATCCGTCACCCCTAAAGACCCCCGTTGTCATTTTCTGTTACTTAGAAGATAAACACAAAATTTTATGACCAAAACTGAGGCACTCAAGCTGTGAGAGAATCCAGTGAAGTTGTATTTAGAGTTCCCGGGTTATGGCTGGGATTCAACAAGGACTAAAATAACATTATGTCAGAGACTTATGGGAACAGGGGTGCTGTGAAGAAAATCTCTATTTGAGAGCTCATATTTCCCTCACTGTCCTGTTAGAGGGTGTGATGCCACATGGGAAAAAGACCAGCCGTGTGGGGCTTGACACTAAAGAAGTCACCTAAAGGTTTTTCTAGTCTGATGACGTCTCGGCAGCAAAGACTTAAAACAATAAACACACAAAAGTCCTGATTCGACTAAGGTTGAAAAAATATATCATAACATAATTAAGGCAAAGGAGGGAAGGTCACTGTGAAAACAGTTTATCGTATGTAATGTACATTTTCTAGGCAATTGGAGACACTAGATGAATTGGTGCTCCGGCGTTTAGAGATATTATAAAAACAAGAGTAAAGTCCCTGTGTGCCGTTAAGTAGCAGCGATTACGGAAGTAGCCCTGACATATTAGACTGCATTTATTCTTCATTAAATCTGCTAGAGTCGAGCAGAAAGAAACCTGTGTCCTCAGGTGACAGAAGAGTATTTTAGTCATTCCTCGTACAAAAAATACATTTAAAATTATTATTTTTTTTTATTTTCCTGTGGAAGAAAAAAAACTTTCCTTTATGGCTTAGTTTTTGTTCATGAAATATTTGTCTTTACCGACAATTGATACATCTGCACTGTGGAGCACATTTCTGGGCAGCCTGCAGAAGACACAACTCAGATTTGTGCTGACAGTCTAAGGTTTACAGCGTGAAGAGGAGTGGTGAGAGAACAGTCCCCTGTGGTGCTCCTACTGGCCTCCCGATCAGACACACAACTATTCATTCTCACAAACTGTGGTCTGTTTCTCAGGTAGTCAGTAATCCAGGTCCACCTGTGTTATCTGGAGTTTCATACACAGTGAAACCCGCTGGATGGTGTTATATGGACAGTATAACTTGAAGAACATGATCCTCACTGTACTGTCTGATTGGTTCGGATGATAGTGGATGTGTTGTTCAACTCAAGCCCGATGATAATAAGAAAACTCCAGTAGACCTAGAGAGGATCCTGTTTGCTTACTCAAGCAGGGCAAGGTGTGTTATGTTAGAGCAACATATCTTTAGTTGTCTTTTTCATTGGTCCTGGAACATGGCAGGAATGTCTTCTACGTTCCTGGCAACTTCTCTTTCCTGAGACAGGTTAATGTTGAAGAAGTGCTGTGGAACCCCACGTATCTGGTCTGCACATATCAGGACTCTGGACCATCTGGACCTGCAACGTTGTTCTTGTTCAGTCTCTCCAGCTGCTTCTTCTCCTGACTGCTAGAGACAGTTGAGAGGGGGAGGCAGAGGGGGCACCAACGTCTCTTGATGTGGTGGGAGACCATGGTGGAGCAGCTCTAAGATGCCTGAGATGGAAGATGAGACAGCTGAAATGTGACAGGGAAGCTGTGGGTCAAGGGAGGATGGGAGGTCTGTTTGGCTGGGGGCAGGAGAGGAGGATGCTGGGATTTTTCTCTGAACTGAATCTACATATTAAAGTCATGTACAGTTCACTGGCTCTGTCCAGACATCCATCCATCTCGTCCTACTTCTGCTTGAAGCCTGTGATCTTCTTCATCATGGACCACTCATGCCATACATTCTTATGCTGGAACTTTCTCTCCCTAGGTTCTGAATTATTTCCTGTTCCCCTTGAAGACATTTTTTTTCTTTTTCCTTTTTTCTAACCTCTTTCAGGTCACTGGTAATCCAGGGCTGGTTACTGGGGAAGCACTTCACTTTTCCTGGGACTATGTTGTCCCAAAAGATGTTTATATAATCAGTAACAAACTCAGTCATGGCATCTCCACATGGCTCACCAAGTGCATCCCAGTTTCTTACAGTTATTGTGGACACAGATTGCTTCACATAGGGAGCAGAAAGAAACCAAATTATGATCCACTTCCCAGAGAGCAGGGCGTGCAGAGAGAGAGAGAGAGAGAGAGAGAGAGAGAGAGAGAGAGGCATGGTTGAAATCCCCAGATACTGCCCCAAATCCAATGGGGGTTGTGTTAGTAGCTTAGCTACAACTGAGCTGATGGTGGCATCTGCAGCAGCTGGTGGCCGGTTGCACACTGCTGTTAAAATAACAGTGATGAATTCCCTCTGCTGATAATATGGACAAAAACATACAGCCAACAGTTAAATATCAGGGCTGTAGAGTTGATGTTTCACAATAGCCATGTCCTACACCACCTGTTGTTGATAAGTACTGGAATTGTACTCCATTGATAAGTTACCTTAAAGCAATCACCTCACAATTATTGCTTCAAAATCCTACTGATGTTTCATTTACTTTCATTTACTTATATTAACTACTATTCTCAGTATTGTACGTTTTTTATGCCACAGGTGCCAAAAATACCAAAGAGGACCATAACAGGAAGTGAGAAGAAAAAAAAACATGTGAAAGAGCAAGAAGACTACTTCTGGACTACTAAGTCATGTCTTATTTTCGGCAGCTGGCTAACTCTGAACTGTTACTTAGATTTATTGTTTGATGTGCCAAAACATGTCAGCTCTTTTCACAGTTTTGCCATAGTCTCACAAAGATGCAATATCACAGTCACTCTTATATGTGCTCTGATGTTTTAGCGTGACATGTACCAAATACTAGTGTCATACTGGAACTGGTGTTTTTAGCATCAATTCATATGCAGGCTATGCCAAGTCAGTTTCACTTTGTCTTGCGTAGTTTTAAGTTTTACGAAGCAAATTTGGTCAACTAGCTGTTCTTTTCCATTAGCATGGCACCTAACAGATGCTATGGGTAAAGGATGCTAAAAACATCCAGACTGTCGTCGAAATGCCATGTCATTTACTAAACTTTGTCTGTTCCTGTCAAACTTTGTAGGTTACAGGAAGCTTCACTTTGTGTGCTGAAGTTTTAATTTTTACAAAATAAATTTAGCAAGAGCTATTCTTTGTCTGTTAGCACCATTGACGGCTACTAAAATATCTGAAGCCAAAGTGATACAGAGATACAATACAAAAGACCTAACTTTTCAACGGTGTCTTAACGCCTCTGTTAACTGCAGCTGGTTGATTATTTCCATGTTTTCTGGCTCTGCCCACCCACTCAGTCTTGCTGGACAAGGATCATGCATTCGTGATCCTGAGTTGTGGGTTGCAGCATTCCAACCTCCCTGTCTGTTTTTCTGCTGGGAGATCTTTCATCAGTTAATGTCCCTCGGAAACTTGAACATCCTATACTGATTGTGTTAACAGTTTCTAAGAAAACAATCCTTCCAAACGGGAAAGATATTCAATATCCAAATAGCATTTCACCTTAACATGTTTCACAACCATATGGACTCTTTAGGATGCTAATGCTAATTCAACTTTCAGCGCATTCCTTTCAGGTATTTGTGTATTGCTTATCTGCTGACAATGTCAGCCCATTCATAACTAAATCTACTAGATAATTGTTTGAAATTACTTTATTTTTCATTTAGAAATCTTTTTACTTCAAAGTACCATTTCTGAAGCTTAATTAGTTTTTTTCTCCGCAGTATAATAGATACATTCAAACCATTCTAAAGGAAGGATGAAGAGCCTAAGTAGCAGCCTGATGTCAGTCAAATGCATTTGATTAACTGATCATCAGCAAACTTGAACACCTCTAACTGTCCAGCATCGGTGATTATTTTGGCTTGTTACGCAGGACTTGGGCATCAGGATTTTCACGCAAAACATAATTATATCTCGTGATTAACATTTTTACCCCGGTCAGTCCTTGTTATACAAATTTACCCTGAATGAGTTAGAATAGAAGCATGAAATATTCTACGTTGAAGATTTGCCATTGTGACTTGTATTTAATAACTTCTTACATGGTTTTCAGTGAGGGTAGATTCTCAGCCTGTAGACTGCACAAAGGACAAATGCCAGCTCAGCCCAGCAGCACATGCCGCACTGAAAAATATCCATTACTAAAATAGAAACCTGTAAAATTAATTTGATGAGGAATGTTTAAGTGGCTCAGGGGAAAATGGGTGAAAATGCACAAAGGTCCATTCAGTCTTTATTTTTCAACTTCCGTTGCATTCCTTTGGGAACATTTTTGGCTGAACCTGTGTGCTCTGTAGTCAAATGCAGTGGTGTGACTGATCGCTGGTTTTTACAAGCATGAATGTTAGCTACTGCTTACATCCAGGGTGGCTGTAAAGGTTTTTCCAAAAAAAACTGCATTCTTAAACCTTAGAGAAACACAAGTGATATCTGGCTCTGGCAGTCTCCGATCCAGACTACTGGCAAGATATCTTTGGACGCATATCCTGCTCGTCTGTTAATACACCTGCATATGGCTTTCCAGACATGACAACAACAATGAAACCGAGGCCAGCCCACAGAGCTACAGTGGATATCATGGCAAAAGCGATTCAAGAAATGATGGAAGAGAAAACAAGAGTGGGACCAAACAAGAGTCAGTCAGTGCGATTAATGCACATCTAAGTCTAAAGTCTCCCCCTTCTTCTTCTGTTACGATGCTGTTGTGATGCCATGACTGTTATTATTCCCGCAGCTCGTCACTTCCGGAAGGTGTATACAAGCCTTAACCCGATATCGATCGGGTTAAGGCAACAAATCGAATTTCTGTTAGTGCATGTAAACGTACAGTACTAACTGTTTGTAAGCAATTGAACTTCCACACCTGTAGGGGGGGCATTTGAACAAAAGAAATGGTAGAACTTGGTTTGGCTGCAAACTGCGAGGAAGTGGATGTCCAGTGTAGACCAGAAACACATGACCTCCACAAGTTTCATTTGAATTTTAGCATGCAACAAAGCGTTGCACCAACATTTTCAAGAAAAATGTGAAATCTTTGGGGACTTTAACAGGATGTATTATAAGAAAGTGAAAATCCATAACTTCTGTGTTTGTTTTAATATTTTTGGGCGTCTAATGAGATCTGTCACTCCAAAACTTTAGGGTAACACAAGTTTTTGGAAAATATGCCATTCAGTTGGAAGAGCAAGCTCTAGGGCAGCACTAGTCACCCCCAGGGCGTCTAACTCCACCTAATCCAAGATCTTGCTACATTGCGGCTAGAGCAGTATCTTCTTTTTCATCCAGAAGTAAAAGTGTTTTTGTTTTTCAGTGTGAGCAAGACTTTAATCGGTTGAATAGATGTACACAAGGGCAGTATCTGCTGTGTCTTATCTGCAAGGCACCCAAAGTGGGTTGGTAGGTAGGCCACAGACAACCCAAAAGATGTAAACCACATTTTATGGGATTTAATCTCCTGATTCCGGTGGTGATAACAGAGAAACTCTCTGTGCTGCTACTTTGCCTGAAAACACTGCAATCGACCATGAGATGGTGGAAAACATCCTGAAACTGGCCTGCAGTTATGTTGGTGCTCCAGTCGTCCAAAACACACACACACACACACACACACACACACACACACACACACACACACACACACACACACACACACACACACACACACACACACACACACACACACACACACACACACACACAACACTTAAAATAGATATTTGCACGTCACAGCTCACAAAAACGTCTGTGAAAAGTCCATTTACAAACCTTGTGATATGCCCTGACTTACTGTAAGTCTGCCATCATTAATAAAAGAGCCTCAGTGGCAGTTTCCTTCCACCATAATTCACAAAATCAAACATTTTCTGGGTAACAGGATTACGCTGGATTTAGGGATTGTTTTTAACGGCCACGGTGTCCAACATTTGATTCACACCTCCATATTTGGCTGAGTTTTCATCTTGACTGTTTTAACGCGTCCAGCATCACAGTTAGCTGTCCTCTGGTCTTGACGTTATATCGGCCTCTTGTCTTTTGCTATTTGTACTTCATCTTTCTCCCTGTAAAGCTCTTTAGGTTGCACTTGTGTTTGGAAAAAATACTGTATGATTTATGTTTCAGCTGCAGCTGATGAAGTTGATCAAGGTAAAGAAAATTCTCATTTTGTCTTCACGGTATTTAAAGAAAGAAATTCAATCAAATGTGTGGATAAGTTGGTACATTGGTGTTTTTAACTTAAGAAAACGTCAATATGTTGTTTTAGTGTTCTGTTGCAGACCTGTTCTCATAACTTGAACTAGACAGATCAAAATGACACACAGGCAGATATTTTAAAGGGGTGTGTATGTCTGCGGATGTTCACACCCTTCCTCCAACAACCTACTATGTAGAAGTCGAACTCCTTATGGAGCCAATGTATGCTGAAACCAGAGCAATGCATTTCACCGCCGTTGTCTTTGCCTGCTTGAACTCGCACACGCACCCACCTACACACACACATGCACGAACCCAGTGGGTGGTCAATGCAGTCTTTAGGTCCAGATGTTCACACTGCCGGCCAGCTACCCCACACCTTGGAAATTTCACCTGTCAATCATTTCAGTGAATAGCAACATCCCATTTCCTCTTTTTCCTCTCTCCTAATTCCCTTATGTGTGTATGTGTGTATATGTGTGTGTGTGTGTGTGTGTGTGTGTGTGTGTGTGTGTGCGGGCGCATGACCTAACATTCACTCTTCTGCTCCTATTTTTCACGGGCTCCCCATTATTATTCAATTTATTGTCTCCATCTCAGGGGGGTGGCCTCTTATATTCACTGCCAATATCAATAACAAATGTAGTGTAGCAATAAAACACTTAAGACTTTGAGCTTTGCTTCTCCACCTTTTGATCAACCCTCCGGCAGTGCCTCTGTTTTTCATTTGCCTTCCAGTGCCAATTACTGCCAGCAGCAACGCTGTCACACACGCTGATTGGGAGGAAAGTCCTCTATATACAGAACATACTATGGCTCTTTGAAGGCTTCTAATGTTGACTTTTGGCTTAAGTGGGTTCAAACTGCAGGAGAAGTGGAAGTGGTTTGTGATGAGAGGGGCAGAAATGTGCAGACAGTGTTTCACTAGTATGTTTGCTGTGTTCCATCTAACTTTTCATGTCTTCATGTCTGCAGATCCGAAACATTCTCGACCCAAATTTAATTTACAGTTCTCTGTCAAAATTAAGCTGTAAATATTTGAGTTCACATGTAGAAATCTTTTTTTTTTTTTATATTAAAGTGTACATGGAAACTAACTAATCAAAGTTAACAGGACCAGGAACCAACAACATCAGAAACGAACGCCACAACTGTAACGAGAAGTAGCCGTTGAGCAGGGTGACAACGAGCATCGTATCCTTGAAAGTCTGTTGAGACCTGGGGTCACTTGGCTCGTGACTCACCGTATCACCGGGAAGCTTTTCGGACCTGCCGCTTAGCCCAGCGGCAGGCCAAGCAGCTGGCCCAGTGGTGGCTTGTCCCAGCAGAGCTCCTTGTTTCAGTTCTGGCAGGACTTTGTTTTGGTGCCGTTTTGTTAGCAAAATTTTAATTTAAGATATTGTGACAGATTTGATCAGAATTAGTGTTAAGTGATATTGTTTAGCATCATATGTGGGCATAACTTAAATCAGCTAAGCTAAAATAGTGAACTTGCAGTGACTGAACAAAGGTAGGCGCATTCTTTGTAGCATGTGGAAAACCTTTGAGTGATGTTGCGTTTCTGTTACCTCTAGATTTGCTCAAAACCCAAACATTGCAAAGGAACACCTGTAATGGAAACTGTAGCAAGGGCTAGTGCTAAGGGGGTCACCCGACAGGACAAAGGACACAGGGTTTAGTGCAGGAACTCCTTTATTCTTCCACCCAGACACTCGTGCACCAGCAGAACCTTCAGCAGACACCTCTTGCTGCTGTGCAGCCACTTCTTATGTAGCCAGGCAGGGTGGAGAGGTTGATTGGGCACACCTGTTCCCAATCAGCTGAGTGGCTGCTCCTCCACCCTGCCACAGAAATGGCTCTAATCAGATAAAACTCCCAAATATCACACAAACCTTTTTTTACGCTTGCAGGAGGTGGTCTTTCAGATGTGTTTATAATCCACTTTATAACAAAACTGTAATGGAAACGCTTTTTGCGGATTTGCATGTCTCTGGCAGCGCTGGATGTGAACGTGGCCGGTCAATATAAAGTCACCAAAATCTAGTGTTCAGCTGTTTATGACCGCAGTATACGCAGTATAGTTGTGCTGTAACACTGCTTCATCGTTATGCATTACTGCGTCACATGAGGGCTTTGTCTCTGGATAATCATTTGAAAGATCATCTACTGCCTTCATCATCTAACTATTTTTTCCAACAGCATTCACATTTGTCAAATTATGCTTTTGTGCTTTTGTTTTTTGTTCTTTAGAAGAAATGTCTCGCAGTCTTAAGTAAAAAGGTTAAGCCTGAAAAGGTTTGGGAGTTATTTTTAATTAGAGCCGTTGCCGTTGCAGGTTTTCCTTTTGCAATATTTGGGTTTTGCGCAAATCTAAAGGTGATGGAAACGTGACTAGTGGTTATCAGCTGCTGCATACAAAATCTTGCAATCACATGAGCTAGCAGCCGAAAGGATTTGGTATTACCTTTAGTGTTTAGGCCTTCAGGTGTCAATTATACTCAGGTGTGGTGCAGAATAGAGGGTATGCATTGACGTCACTTTCCCACTGGACCAGCCCCCTTACTAGCACTGAGTGGCAAAACATCAGCAAAAATGGCTGCTACTAGTGGAGAAGACAGGATAACAGCCAATTATCAGCTTATATTAAGGCAGTTGGACTTGACAGTGACCCGTACAGTTACCCCAAGAACCAGTGGTCCATGCACATTAATATTTGGTACAGTTACCCCAAGAACCATTTCTACGTCGGGGAAATACACCAAGCAAAGCTTGAAGGCTTACAAAAGTCTTGATGCTTGGGCCTACTTCAATTGGTTGGCAAAATGAAAGTGATGAGGACACCGAACTTTATGATTTGACCGTTTAACGTTAGCTACCCAAAAATCCAACATGACCTGTGTTGAGGAATTTATCAAACCAGTTCAGAAGTCCGCTTTGTGGTGAGAGATTTTATTTAGCCGGCGTTCAGCAGACCGACACAGACGCAGTGTCTCGGTCGGTGAGCTGACATCGAGTGGATTTGCAACAAGCTTTTTATACAAGAACAAACAACAGAATTAAACAAGTCAGTGTGACAGTCAGAGGCGTGAATCTTTAGCTTTGGGACCACCCCTGAGGGATCAGGAAGTCCGTATATGGTCTTTGTCTCTGTGGGGGCTGGAAGTCTCGGCAGGGATGCAAGACGCCGGACCTTGCGTGACAATGTCCCGGCAGGGGTCTTCAGGAACTGGAACCTGCATGTCTATGTCTTAAGGAACACAAAGGTGTTGGGTCCTAGTTCAAAGCCCTGCAGGAGGCAGGACTGGGGCAACCCGCCCCTGCAGGGGGGCAAAGCCGTCACAACTCTTCATCACCTGATACAAAATGGGAATCGCTAATCCACGTTTCGGTGCCTGGAATCCAGTTGTTTCGGTGAATTGCAGCGATCCATTTGTCTCTCTTAAGCTTATTTTTCAGTATTCTGTAAAACCATAACTCCAAACAGCTCTTTCCCATTTGAGATGTTTTCGAGTTGCCCAAACTGAAAGTCTACGCTGCCACTCAGTCTTTCTGCCACTCAGTCTTTCTGCCACTCAGTCTTTCTGCCACTCAGTGGGCGTAACCCGCTGTGAAGTCGCATCTGTGACGTCATGCTCATTCCCTCTATATCCTTCGACAATCCCAATCTTGAATATAAAAGTAGCACATTCGCACAGGGACCAACATTTCAGTCATTCAGCTTTAAAAAGCATGATGACAGCAAAGAGCACAATAATATATATTAAACAATTGATTACAAGCACAGACTCACACCCCCGCTCCACTCTACAGGTGGCAGGACATCAGGCCTGGTGTGATGTTTCTCTGCTGGCCTTTCACAAGGCAAAACACGCACGCCCTTTGTCCTCATTTGAGGGCGATAAACCACGTTTCACAAGGCTTGGGGTCGATATTGGGACCACATGCTACACAAGACAAGGGGACATGTGCATGTTGAGTGAATAACTAAAGGCAGTTGAAGTTTCGGGTGCACGGTTCAGAAAGTCCACCAACGGGTCGCCCTCCTCAGATTTCTTTGGTTCATTCATTCGTGCACTAACTAATTGAATGGCACAGGACATCATGGACAGTCCTGCACAACTTTTCAGAGCCTGTGAGTTATGGGAGGAGCGGCCTTCGCCTTAGCTTAGCTGTATTCTCCCATGCTCCACCTGTATATTGATACAACATTTACTCAATTATGCTTCAAAAATTGCAAAGATGTACTCATTAGAAAAGGTAAAAAGGTAATGTCATAATTGTGCGGGTATCTCAAAAAAGGTCTCGTTATAAAAGATTTAACAGATTCTTCAAAGCAGTTTTGAGGAATGTCTGTATTAAAGGAAGCACTTGCCCTGGGTAGGACTTCTAAAGCCGTTTAAAACTGTTTAATCCTCAAACACTCAGGACTTTTGGCATGGCAGCTGAGTGTGATAAATGTTTGACGGTCCTCCCACAGACTGCAGACTCAAACTTTTGTTGCCTTGAGATTAATGAGACATTAGAAGTGATTCAGAATTAATGAATAGCTTCTCTTATTATTTCAAGCCCATGTTCATAAATATTTGAAGATGTCATAACTATAATAAGTGTTGAGTTAAACTCTTGCCTGGATTTTAAATGGGGTTATATAGTTCAGATTAGCTCTGTTTTTAAGAAAATCAAGCAGATTATGTGCAATCTTCTGTAAACGGTGACAATAGAGACAATAGAGAATAGTTCTGAACTTTAACTGTATTTGATAGAAAAACTGAAAACATTGATAAAGTTTATGCAGGAAGCTGCTGCTGCAAAACAGACCCACAAAAGTCTGAGTCATGGTTATTGATGGCAAATTGCCAAATGATACCACAAAGAAAACCTTTAATAAAGTAGTGTATAAAAAGACTTGCACTACATCAAAAGCCATCTTTCACAGTTTTTTGTATGATATTGTTAGACTTTCTTGGCCCACCCTCCTTCACGGCATTCGTTGCTATTTATAGACATTAGTATTATTGCCTAGCACAGATGAAGCGATAAGTCTAATCACCAAATATTCAGCTCATTAACCAAATGAAATGTTAAAAATGTCTTGACTGAAATAGGTGAGGCAAAACATCCTTTGAGCTTGGCAGATAAATTGAAAGTTTTCTTTGCTGGCCTTGAGTCAGTTTCCACTACTTAAACTTTACGGTTAAACTCTGGCCAGAAACGAACAACATTAGCTAGAATGAATTTCACCGGCCGCTGCTAAAACATCTGGACCCTCATCTTCGTTGTGGCCCTGCTGAACGTAAAGCGCATGTCATCAGGATGCCTGATTTTAAAAAGAAAAGACAGTGATTCTTAAACTTTGGCTTTGATTTATTTGCAGATAAGCAAATGCTTCTCATTTTTGTTTTTGTCGTTTCATCTGTTAATGGAGCTTGAGGCCGGATTGAGGCAGAATTTATGAAAAACATTCGTATACGTTTTAAGTTTTCTAGTAATAATGTCAGATGAAGCGTTCCAAACCCAAAACAATGAGCCCTCTAGCGTATCTCTCCGTTGCCTTGAACAGGCTGTGTGCTGCAAAATGTGCTGCAATTCGGGCCCAAATTTCCCGCGCTGGGCTGCGGATGTGACGTCACATGACGCTGCATGCACGTTCTCCCCGTTCTCCCGTGCCGGCTTCACTGTTGGCTGCAGTACCCCCAACGGCCGTCGTGGTGAAGGGTGGCGCTAGAGAGTCTAATTTCTTAAAAGGAGCCTCAAGCTCCTTTAATACAGATCCATATGTGCATTTCAGGCCTCCAGAAGAAGGCGGGACATGAAGGCTTTTTCCACTTTGTAATGTTGCTGATGTCATAACACTTATAGACCATAAAAACAAACTAAAACCCAAAACTTTCATTAGGGACTAAAACAATGTGAATGAAAACACATTTGAGTAAGAACGGAACTTGTTTGCCCCAAATTAACATTGGCATTCGGGGCGATAGACCGACATCCACATAAACTATTTTAAGCCTCTCATAAGATTCAGAAACGTTCCCCCACTTAAAGGGAACCTATTATGGCATTTAATGTATATTTTAAAAAGGCCTTGAATGTCTTAAAAACAATCTAAAGCTTGTTTTTTCTACATAAATCAGAAATTCAGCCTGTGGGCCCTGTCACTAGTTTTACCGCTTCTAACCTCTTTTTCTGTGAGAGATTCTGAGGGGGCGGGGCTATGATAATGAGGCTCTGTGCTGATTGGCTCCCTGAATGACGTGTAGCAGGGGAGGGAACAAAGCCTCGCTCCGGGCAGAAGAGCCGGCTGCGTACACAAAGCGTGTCCCATGCGAGGGAGCTTCGGCGAAAAACTAAATTCCAGTGCTTTATTTTTTTTGTATTGGACTGTCCTAACTGGCCGCGAGTTTAACGGTTTCGTTGCGGACAGAGAGCGTCCGATGTCACGCAGCTCGACGCAATAGTCGGACGCTCAAATGCAGTTATGACACGGTTTAAACGGATCTTAAAGCCTGGTTTACGGTTCTGCGTTAAATCGACACGTACCCTACGCCGTAGGCTCTGCGTTGGTGTAACGCGGAACCATAAATCAGCCTTTAGTTCCCTGAAGAGGGAACGGGTCACCTCGTCTTCACACAGGAAGATTTAATTTAATTCTAAACAGTTACACCACAGTTATTTACTCCGATTCCTAATTTAATTTCTTATGTTAAGACAAATGAATCATGTTAACTGTAAATAAATCACAACACTGAATTTTCACAAATGGCAACTTTATTGTTAAAAAAATAAAAGAACATACGTTGTATATAAATAACATTAATGCACTATTGCTGGCTCAAGGAAGGACCGTGCGTCTTCTGAAGGTGTCGTTGAACAGCTTCAGGTGCTTGGAAGATCTGAAACCATAAACAAAAAAAATGTAAATAGAACTCTGGTGTTACCTAACGAGTGAGTGGCTCCGTTAGGGAACACTGGAGCCACCGGGGCCACGGAGCTAAGCTAAATATTTAGCCCATGCAAAGATCATACTTGTAGACAAATATAAATAACATAAAAAAATAACGTCACTTACCACTGACTCATGTGCAGTTGCCGGGTCCGTACTGTTGTTACTGATCCTTTTATGAGGGTCAATGTTGATGCAAAACCTGTCCCTTGCTGTGGAAACAGCTACCGCTTCTGAACAATGGCGGAGCTCCAGCCGGCGGAGTTGGTTGTGGGCGTGGTTTCAGCAGCGGAGGCCAACCTATGGATTCTGCTCCCGTCGTTACGTAACGAGATTCTGAACGGCTTGCAGAAGTCACATGACACTGGAAGATTTAGGGGTATACAGACACTGCAGAAGTCGGTTGCTATTCATCTTTCTTGTGTTGGCATGGTGAGGGGAGACCACTTTATATATGTTAAAACAAGAAAAAACGTGTTTTTCATAATAGGTCCCCTTTAAGTAATAGCGTGGATTGGGTCCACACTTAAAAAACCAAGGCGATTCCAACTTTTTACGAGTACAAAAAGTGTCGAAAGAGGAATATTTGTACTTAATTTGTTGTACATACAAACAAGGCGACCACTTCGGCAGGCACGACTGGCTCCTATTCCAGTTACTCCATCTCAATCAAATCTGCATAAGGAGCCAGAACTTTTCATCTCTGACATGCCCTCTAATGTCTTTCATCTGCCGAAAGTTTCATGTCATCCGCCAGCTTCAACCTTCATGCTACAAATTGTGGATAAAGTGATAGTCATCAGTTCCTCTATGTATATCTGATGATCGGAGACTGATTAGATCCAAAGCTAAACACAACACCAACACTCATGCTTTACCATTATGGAAGCAGTCGTCGCTGCAAGTTGACTGACTGAAAAAAAAAATAGGTTTACAGTATATATAACATGAATTATCTTGAGTTCATACCATCTGCAGAGACATAGATATTTTCATATTGTCCCAACTCCTTTTCTCTTCCTGGTTTGGGGTAGTAAAAGTTGCTACAACTATTTTTGTGATTTTTTTTCCCCTCTGATTTAGACTCCATGAGAACATTATCAAAGTTTACATCAACCCTGGAAGTTTGAAAATATGGAACAGCTGAATATTCTGGGAAATTCTATGAATTGAATGAAGTTATTCGTCTATAGGACTTCTGTTCTTCTTCTGGTGAGTCAAACGTCCAAAGCTTTTGGTCTGAGAGCCGAGTGTGATATACTGTACTTGTATGTCTGATGACATTCCCACATGCTGTGGAAATCCTCAAACGTTTGTGGGCTTACATTCCAAACAGGATTTTATAGATAGTATCTTTTATTATTCTAAAGCCAACCTTCAACAATTCCTGAAGCTGTCTTATTTAAATATTTAAGTTTGAGTTGTAAAAGGGTGTAGCATTTTTTTTTTATTAAATAGTTAGGTTATGTAGAATATAAACTGTGCCACAAGGTCTTAGCACAAGTATAATAAAGACACAGGACCAAATCTTCTGTCTTGAATTTTATTGAGCTTGAGATTTCTGGAACAGAAAGTGATTGAATAAAAAACCTTCATGCAGGTGAGACGTGGTGTTGAAATGACCAAAAGCCGTAGGAATCTACTGGAAATAGTCAATTATAATACCCCAAACAAAAACTATGCCTCAATTAAGAAGAAGTGTGTTTAAAAAAAAAAAAAAAATAACAGTTCACTTGATGCAGTAGCTGGTAGAACCACCTTTTTGTGGCAAAGATGCAAAAAAATGGTTTCCTGTGTGACATCATCAGTCTTTCACATTGTCGGCGAGGAATTCTGGCCCGTTTTTATTTGTTGATTCAGTTAATTGGCATTTGCAGACATAAGAAATTATTCTCGGGAACGTGGCGATCTTCCATCCTTCCATGCTTGTGAGGGTTTTTCTCAGGTATTACAGCTTCTCCCCATGAACCATGCAGAAAGAGAAGTGGGGCAGGTTCCAGCCAAAGATAATCATGCAGATGTTTAGGACGTACAGTTCTGTAGGCCACAAGACCAGCTGAAGCATTTCTGAAATATTTTAATTTGTTGTTCTTAAACATATTAAAGTGGATGATAAAAAGCTTGTTTTGAACTTGGCAGGCATCTTGTTTGGAGGGATTGCTGCTTGCACAGCGATATGGTCTTAAAATGTCATTCATTACTATTCTGCTGCATTGCTTTCTTTTTTGTCTTCTAAGCAGACTTTCACTGTTTAATGTAGAAATGTTGGCGTGTGTTTCAAACTATACAAAATCATAGCAAAATTTTGAAGTAGCCTACTGAAAATAGCACGTTTTTTTAATCAACTGTGTTTATAATTTTCGCTTGAGAAAAACAAAGGTCTTTTTGCGGACCATGGAAAGCTCCGACTGTCGGTTCGCAGCTCATGCCAGCTAAATTCAAAGGTGGCTGTTTGGTAAACTTGTTAAAATGTTACAATTTAGGTAATATTGTGGTAGACTGCAGCTAAGTTAGCCACATGCTAACCAAACAAACAGCTATTATCCTTGGTGTAGCAGCATGAACATATAGAATTCACTAAAACAAATTTAAGTTTCCCGGCTCAAGGTTGCTGTCTAAACCCCTTTCAGCAAAAACAGCCAGAATAACTCACCCTTTCTGGGTTTTGGCCAGAAACAAGCTAAAAAGACTGAGTTTCATTCTCACTTGCTAGTTAGCTGTCACTTACGTAAATGGGTTTAATCAAATTTTAAACCTCTACGTAAGATAGGAAAGCCTTGTAACCTACATGTAAATCCATTTTACGTTGTTGTTGTCTATGTTTCAACCTCCAGCTAAAGGCTAGCTTGGCTGTCTCTTTTGGAAAAACTAAAATAACCACTAAAGATCTGGTTTCCTGCATGTGGTGAGTTTGCGATCCTGTTCAGCTTTGAGTGTGAGTTAAACGCAAGATACTGTTATTTATATTCTTTTGTGATGAAGTATGTTCGCCACCTGCTAGACCGACAGCACAATTGGCCCATTAACTCTAGCTGTGACATGCTACCTTCAGGTTTTTCACCAAGAAATGATAACATGAAAAGCCCCAAAATGACTCAATGTTCAAGAGTTTAATCAAACACACCTTAAATAGACACCCCTCACCTACAAAGTTGTCTTTTACATTAACCATCTTCACAGCTTGCCCAAACCAGCAGAACAAAATATTTAACGCCGCCCTAATTGTGCTTTTAAAATCTGAACATAAAACAATGTTTTAACCTGTGAAATTGACCCCAAAACTGACAGACCTTAAAATAATACAGTACGCTCTCAGACTCTAGAAGCCAGAAACACATGTAGGTTTCAATGAAGGATTGAGACAAATAACATCTTGACATTCAGGATGTCTGCTTTACGCCCACGTCTGTCAAGACTTGGTAATCCATGGTTGTTTCGTCTTTGTTAAGCGTGCAACAAGAATATCCCTAAGGACCTAACATCAAGGCTAAGCAGCTACTTGTAACAGTGGAAAAAATGTCTAAAAGCATGACACTTGCAGCGCATTTTTTTTCCACATTTTCTTGCAGGATTGTCACGAAACATCAGAAAACTTTCATATTCTCTTAGAAGGCAATTGCAATTTCAGTTCTTCCACACACCTTTGCCATGATTCCCAACTACAGTAATACTCGCTGAGGCTAAATGTGTGACAGCTGTAAAAGGAGGGACAGCACGTGGAGAACGTGAATCCGGTGAGCACTTGTCCTGTCAGTTTTGAGCATATTGTTGAGTACTTGCCCCAAATGGATGGTTAAAATATTCTTATATCATTCAAAATATTAAACATATATTTTGCGTTTGTGTGTATGTGTGCTCCAGACGTTTTTTTCGCTGTTGTAGAACTAATTACTGTATCAGTGGTGTTCATTTCCACCCTTAACTGAAATTTGTCCTTAGCAATCAAGTGCAGCTCAAGCCTTTTAAATGTAAGTACACATTCAGTCAAGTCATTGAAGGTGTTGCTTATCTGCTCCCCTCAGCAGCCTGACAAGTGTTAAGCTCCTCTTAAAATAAGAGATTACAGCCTCAGATCCCAGCTCTCTGTGTCCATCTCCTTTAGGCAGATTTGCCAACTCTGCAAAATCCCTGGGTCACAACCAGCAACACATTCATCTCCATCACAAGTTTCTCTCTCTCGCCTTAAATTAATAAAAAATATGGATGGGCTGTCGTGTCTCTGCTCTGATCCTACTGTAAGAGGAGATTTATTTTGTTAAGTTTATTTTGGTAATTCATGGTTCAGTATTTTATAAATATATTTTGGTATAATCTGATGTAAGTCAGGGACTATAGTTACATTAGTCAGCATACCTGTTGTGATTAATATGTTTTACATAAGGCGGAGTGATACCGGTGGATGTTCTAAATTCCTACTCTGTTTTTGGGTCATTAAAGTACACGCCAACTCCGAAGCCGTTGTCCCCGTCTTTTCTCTTACTCACGACCCGAAATAAGATTAATTTACTCAAGTAAGGCTTCACTCAACACCAGCCTTACACTGGTGGCAGCGGGTTTTGTGGATTCCTAACTTTGCTGTGTTTGAGTTTTTGCCGGGGATAACAAGCTACCGCCGATTTTCTTTTTCTTTTTTTTGTCCCGCATCGTGGCCGGCTCCTGCTACGAGCTAACGCGGAGCTGCAGACGCGGTCAGTGCACGTTGGATTAAAGAGGACACATATATAAAAAAAAAAAAAAAAAAAAAAAAAAAATTCAATCACCAAGATACGAGCAAAGGACAGTGTTTGTGAGTAACAGAGACTGGCAAAGTGGATACTATTTCTGCTCTTTGTGGATTTTCAAACTGCTGCATATGGGAGATGTGCTGCTGTGGACTGATCTTCATGGGACTGCATGGTAATTTTGTCAACCTGTTACTCTGAATGCAACAACATTAAAGCGGACCCATCTAAATCAACAAAAGCTAAGACTTGGAAATTATATGGGCCCATTGTGAACTGTAACTACAACTTTTGTGCCTCTGCCAGAGAAGAAAAAGAGAACTATGACCAGTAACAGTGACTCAGGGAACGAACTGCCTTTTCACCCTGGTCCCACTCATGCTAATATGTGGCAATACTGGAAAGATTTTCCTCATGTCTTCGTGGGAGATGGAAAGGAGGACTTTTCTAGATGGTGTAGACGTTTTGAAGTGGCTGTAGAAGCTAACCCCAACTCGGACGATGACAGTTTGGCTAAGCTGCTGCCTGCACGCCTGGGTGGTGCCGCATTTAGTTACTGGGACAGCCTACCTGATGGTACGAAATCTGACTACACTGCAGTGAAAGACAAACTTAAGGCTGTTTTTGGACAAACTGCTTATCTCACTACATTTCAAAGTTATGTCAACGCACGCACTCGCCTGCCTGGTGAGGCGCTTCCAGTGTTTGCTGCTGAAATTAGCCGACTGGTGGAGGAAGCTTTTCCCACATATGGACAAAATGCTAAAGATGGAGAAAAATTCAGGCGCTTCATTGCTGGTATTGAGCCTTATCTTCAGGTGCGCTGCCATGAACAAGGATTGACGACACTGGAATCTGCTCTCAAGTTTGCAGTGCAGATTGAGAATGCTCATCATGCCAGCAGGATGTTTTCAAGCCCAAACACACTACAGTGTTTTTCACAAGCACAAGTCTCGCCTGCTGTCCCTCCTATGACGCCCACTCACCTTCCTGTATCTTCTACCTCTCTTGGGATTCACTCTGCCACCTCAGATGATCTTCAGAAAATGCAGAGAACACTAGAGACACTTACAGACAGGGTGGAGCAGTTACAATTGGAGGTGAAACGCCAGCAACGACAAACACAACATGGTTCATCGGATTATAGACCTCGTCAGCGGAGCCTCACTCCTGATAGTGAGAGGGGCCGCAGCCGTTATTATCCCTCTGACAAGAAATCCTACAGAGACTCTTCCTATGAGCGATACTCACCTCATGATGGTTACTACAGATCATCACGGCATGAAAGAGACTGGTATGACAGACGGGATACCCGCACTCGCTCTGGATCACCTGAACACTATGCACGTGCTTACAGTCCATCACCCAGAGACTACACAAGGCGTGGACGCTCTCCTGACTGTCGAGAGGACAGACAACAATCAAAACGTTCCCCAAGTTTTGGACATGTACGGTTCCATTCCCCTGCACACACCAACTCTTCTCAGGGAAACTACCAGTAGTTGACAATGAGAGCCAGTTGTCAGCTACTGATTCTAACCAGGCTCAAAAGGACCACGATGACCCACCTACTGATGTCACCAGAGACTGTTTAGCTGTGGTTGACGTGTCAAGCAGGTATGTGTCAGTTGTGATTGAGAACACTGTTGTACATGCTTTTGTTGACACTGGGGCAGACATTTCAGTTATCAGTGAAGAGTTCAGGATGTCTACACCTTCACTTCATAGAAAGCCGATTATAAAGCAGTTTATTCCTCTCACAGGTGTCACAGGTGATCCTCTTGACTCTGTTGGTTCAATAACAGTAAATCTGAGTATTGCCAACAAACCTATGACACATGCCCTCCAAGTTGTTAGGAACTGTACTAAACCACTGATTTTGGGCTGGGATTTTCTGGTTGCTAATGGTATTATTGTAAACCCACGAAACATGTCGCTCTTGGTAGATGACAAAGTTATCCCATTGGTCAGCCCACACCAGTATGTTCCTAAACTAACTGAGGTGACAGTATCCTCCTCAGTTGCGGTTCCTGCCATGTCAGAAATGGTCATCTCTGCTAAACTAGACACGGCACTTAAAGGACTGGTACCCAACGGCTATACAGGTGTGTTTGAACCACACTACACAAACCAATCATCTACTGGTTTTGCATGGGCTGTTGCAACAGCTGAACAAGGTTTCATCTATGTGAAAGTGGCTAATCCCTCTAGTGACAGAGTCATGCTACACTGTGGCACACAGATAGGAACTTTTCATGCCACTTCTGGCAGTACCAAAGATGAGTACACTGTAAGGGAAAGCTCTGTTTGCAATGTAAACATTCAGGTGCCCGTGGCATCCAAGCCATTTGAACTACAGGATTTTTCAAACCCCGACCTGACAAGTGCACAAAATAGGAAGCTGAAAGAGACATTGCATTCATTCTCAGATGTGTTCAGTCAGCGCTCACATGATTTTGGACGGACAAACCTGGTCACACACAAAATTACTACCACACGTGACATTCCCATCTCACAAAGAGCCTATCGTACCTCTCCTGCCATGAAAACGGAAATTCACCGTCAGGTGGAAGAGCTTAAAGCTCACGATCTGATTGAGGACAGTGCAAGCCCCTGGGCTAGTCCGGTAGTTATGGTGAAGAAAAAAGATGGTACGTACAGATTTTGTGTTGATTTCAGAAAGCTGAACTCAGTTACCATCACTGATGCGCATCCTCTCCCTAGAGTCGATGATAGTTTGGATGCACTGTCTGGCTCTCAGTTTTTCTCTACCATGGACATGTCAAGTGGTTACTGGCAGGTTGAACTAGATCCTGCAGACCGACCCAAAACAGCATTTACAACAGGTGATGGGCTCTACCAATTCAAAGTGATGCCCATGGGTCTGAAAAACTCACCACCAACGTTTCAGAGACTAATGGAGCTCGTCCTGAGAGGTCTCCATTGGACGACGTGTGTCATTTATCTCGATGACATAATCTGTATGGGGAGCAACTTTGATGATCACCTTAAAAATCTGACAGACATTTTCACACGGTTCAGACAAGCAGGTTTGAAGCTGAACCCAAAGAAATGTGACTTTTGCAAATCTACAGTCAAGTATATGGGCCATATTGTTTCACGTGATGGACTGGCACTAGACCCAGTCAACTGCCAACGCATATGTGAGTGGCCTGTTCCAAGATCACCCTCTGAGGTTCGAGCATTTCTGGGTTTGTGCTCTTATTACAGACGTTTTGTGCACAAGTATGCCTCCATTGCTCATCCTCTTCACAGACTCACTCAAAAACAGGTGTTGTTCGAATGGACAGAAGAGTGCTCCACTGCATTTCAGACATTAAAGGATGCACTCATCTCCCCCCCTATAATGGCTTTTCCCAACTTTCATCAGCCATTTATCCTGAGTACAGATGCATCTAACTATGCAGTTGGCGCAGTTCTCTCTCAGGTTCAAAAGGGACAAGAAAGGGTTATAGCGTATGCTAGTCATGTTCTGACCCGCGCAGAGAAAAAGTGGTCTACATATGACAAAGAACTTTGGGCCATTGTCTGGTCAGTCAGGCATTTCAGACACTATTTGAGTTGTAATCCATTCACTATCATCACTGACCACCGTCCCCTTCTCAGTATAAGGAAGCTGGATGTCACACATGACCCTACAGGACGACGAGGTCGTTGGGCTTTGGAGTTAGATCCATATCAGTGGACAGTAATACACAAGGATGGAAAGAAACACACAAATGCGGACGCTATGTCACGGATCCCTCCCTCACAGGGGGACACAGCGGTCCTAAAAGACACAACACCTTCTCTACGGGACGACCGTGCTTCTCCTGTTAGACTGGATACGCCTTCTTCACTTCCGGCGCTGCAGGACATGCCAACGCAGCCGCCATCTGTGGTAAGCACAACGGCTCAGGTTTGTGTATCGCAAGACAGTTCTGTTATTCGGACTGCTAACGCAGATGTTGACTTGTTGATAGACACATTCTCTAATCAGGGTAATGACATTTTGGCTGAACAACTTTCTGATCCCATTCTTTCAGATGTGTACACCTGGGTACAGCAAAACGAACGTCCGTACCTCAGACATGTTAAAGGGAAAATGCAGAGAAAACTGTGGTGGCAGTTCCCCAAACTTGTACTGTGTAATGACTTGCTCTGTCGGAAAGCCCACACTGCACCAGGACTGCCAGCTGTGTTTCAGGTGCTTATTCCCAAAACACTCATCACAGAGACAATGAACATTTTACATGGTAACCCCTGCTCTGGTCATTATAGTGCAGATCGCACATTCAAGAAAGCTCTGACTATGTGCTATTGGCCTAGCATGAGGGGTGATATTGACAATTTCTGTTATGTGTGTCATACATGTGAGGCTTATAGAAAACCTGTACCACAGCTCAGGGCTCCCTTACAGTCGATACAGGCTGAGAGACCATTCCAGTTTGTGTGCACAGATATTACTGAGCTGCCCTCCACTTCACAGGGACACCGTTATGTTCTTGTAGTGCAAGACCACTTTACAAAGTATGTCAGTGCATTCCCTATGTCAGATCAGAAAGCGGCTACTGTGGCCCAACTACTGTGTGAACGTTACATTCCTGAACATGGGGTTCCAGAAGAACTTTTTTCAGATCAGGGACGACAGTACGAATCAGATATTGTCCAAACAATATGTCAGAGACTGCACATAAAGAAGAAAAGGACCTCACCATACCACCCTCGTGGTAATGGGATGGTGGAGAGATTTAACAGGACTTTGAAAGAACAGTTGGCTAAACTCATTCATCAAAATGGTGGTGAATGGGATCACTATTTGCCAGCAGTGGTTCTCTCTTTTAACTCCACCCCACACTCAAGTACTGGTTACTCACCTTATTTTCTGGCTCATGGCAGAGAGCCTCGTCTGCCTGCTAATGTGACTCTGTCCACACCAATGGTTTCACTGACACCACAGAACTATGGTGCAGAACTAGTGAAACGGCTTGACACAGTTTTCCAGGCTGTTCGCTCTCATCGTGAGGAACAGAGACTCAAGCGTGAGTACTACTTTAACAAGTCTGAAAGATTCAAGCCTTATCAATGTGGAGATCTCGTTTGGATGGATGATCCCACTACACAGAGGAAGAAACTTGACCCTAACTGGACTGGACCTTACAAAGTTGTCTCCTCAGACGACAGGAGGCTCTTATATGAGCTAGTGGATTTGAGACGTGCTGGGGCTGGACACAAAGTGGTTCACTATGATCGCTTAAAACCATATAGATCCTCTGGGGTTACATCCCCAGCACAAGTGGAGAAACCTGTGGTTTCACGGCATATGGAGATTCTTCCCGGGTATACCGCGTTATCTGGTTCACTTCCCTTACATCACGGACTACCTGAGACTGGACAGGTTGTTGCCCCTGCCTGTCCCTCTGTTCCCCTGCTGAGGAGACCATCAGGTCGGGTCTCTCATGTCCTGCCACAACCCAACCAACAATCTGTTGCTGCTCCAGCAGTATCTGGTGAGACACGTGGCTCCTCTACAACTCGTTCAGGACGGATTGTTCGCAGACCACAGAGG
The DNA here is from genome assembly GCF_033807715.1 of Cololabis saira. Classification (NCBI taxonomy): domain Eukaryota; kingdom Metazoa; phylum Chordata; class Actinopteri; order Beloniformes; family Belonidae; genus Cololabis; species Cololabis saira. The sequence continues at coordinate 26,454,677 of NC_084609.1, forward strand.
CTTTTGCTGTGAACGCCCCCCCCCCCCCCCCCCCCCCCATCCCACTCACCTGACGGAAAAGGGACTGTTTTGCATCTAATATGGACTGTTGTTTACATTTGGTGGGACACTGTTTGAGTTTTCCACTATGTTTTGACATGGTCTTTGTTACAAAAAAAAAAAAAAAAAAAAAAAAAAAACTAAACAAAAAAGAACATACATGTCTTTAAAAAAAAAAAAAAAAAAAAAAAAAAAAAAAAAAAAAAAAAGTTATGTGGTTGATGTAAATTGTCGTGGTTCACATTAGTGGTTATTTACATTTTCTGGTTACCTGTCAGTGACGGCTAAGTTATTTTCTTTTTCGCTTTGGAGATGAGATTTATTTTTCATAACTGTTGAAATGAGGACATTTCATTTGAAGAGGGGGAAGAATGTAAGAGGAGATTTATTTTGTTAAGTTTATTTTGGTAATTCATGGTTCAGTATTTTATAAATATATTTTGGTATAATCTGATGTAAGTCAGGGACTATAGTTACATTAGTCAGCATACCTGTTGTGATTAATATGTTTTACATAAGGCGGAGTGATACCGGTGGATGTTCTAAATTCCTACTCTGTTTTTGGGTCATTAAAGTACACGCCAACTCCGAAGCCGTTGTCCCCGTCTTTTCTCTTACTCACGACCCGAAATAAGATTAATTTACTCAAGTAAGGCTTCACTCAACACCAGCCTTACACTACCTCCAGGTGGGGTGCAGGGGCCCCATCATGCTGGTGTAAGACGTGTTACTTTGATACGGGGGGGATGGTTAGTATGACAGCGCTGTCCCCAGTAAGGGCTGGTTACTGGGCTTCATGGCCAGTTATTAGCTAGTTTAAACTGCAAAATATACTATTAGTGTGAACTGAACTTGCCAAACAGTGTGCAGTCTGTAAACAATTGTGTTATCTACTGTATATTAAAAATACTACAACATTTCCAGTATGCAAATGACCAATCTACTTTGTAATCTGTATCCCATAATGCTATGAGCTACTACGGTGGAAGACAGTCACACTCAGTGTGGTTACATGCACATCTAAATCAAGCTATTGGCAAGAATCTAGCTAAAGATTAAACTGGAGTTTCAGAGAAATCCAAGTTAACATGTGCAAGAAGACAATCGATTATTGAGTGAGGTGCGTTCGACTCCGCGTTGCTAGGTGGCGCCACACACACTTTGCGTTGGCATTCTTCCGGTTAGTTCTTTGTTGTTTTTCTTCTTCTTCTCCTACTGTGTTGATATTCTGGCTTTTGTGGTGTCGTCACTTCAGGAAGGGGGAGTCCCGGGGCCGTCAGTAGCTCGGCTAAGCGTGGGTTGGTATACATGCCGGAATAACTGGAATTGGGCCCACATTATCTGGCTCTATTGCTCGATCCCCAGAGTATCAGTTCGGTTCGACATACATGGCTTTTAAAAGTTCGATATCGGTCGTATTAAGGCAACAATTCGACTTTCTGTTACTGCATGTAAATGTGCATGTGTTATCATGACTGGTGTCGGTTCTGCTGTAGCATAATTGCCTTTGCAGTAGCACAACTAGTAGGGTACTAGGTGGGAGTCGTGATTATCTAGCAGAAGGAAATGGGATTTGTCTTTAGAGCATTTTACATTTTCCACAAAATGCTTGAAGATATCAATAAAATGCGTCTCCATCCACCTTGATGTGTTTGCCCCTCCTTCCCAGTGTGGTGGTTCAACAAAGAGGAATCGTTCCCTAAAATGTACCATTAGAAAAATGGATTAGGGTGGAACTCTGTTTTTTATCACTGACACTGGACAAGCAAGGGCACCGAGACTCCCCCGCTCAAGAGAGGTCTCCGAACCAACTGCCTGGCAACTGCACCGTGGCGACGTCCGTCTCATCCATGTTCTATATTTCAGAGGAAGTAACATGTACGTTGCCTCTTCAGTCGTACCCCCCCAATATTATTTTTGTTGAAGGCAATGCTCGTGGCCTCTGGCTTTCTCACAAGAAGAAAAAGGGGAGGCATTACATAGGACTGCTGTGAACCAGTCAAGACCGGCTCACTCTGTCCAGGAGTCAGGCATTTTAATGCAATTCACAAAAGCAAGTTCATTAACACATTTCCTTATCTTCTCCATTGTTGAGCCAAAGTTTTGTCACTTGACTTGGCCAGCTGACCCTGTTCTGAAAATATCTACCTATTTGCTGGGTAATCGTCAGCTCCATCTATCGCCCTCCTGCCACCAGCCTTATCTCGGCTGATCCTCTGAGGGTACTGAGTGTTGTATTCTAGCACAGTACTCACCAGTCTTGCTGCTTCCATCATAATCTCAGCTGGTGTCTTTGCTCTGACTTTAGTTTTCATTCTTTTTTTTTAATTAAATAATGCCTGTTCACTTTGATCTTCTACAGAAAAGACTGGGAGGTATATTAGGGATATCATTTAGTGTTAAAATGTTGAGGCCGTGTCCTTTAGTGGCCTAGATAATTGTGGTATTTACTACCCTGTGACCCAACCACCCCCAGGCTCCTACATGTCTGTCTATGTTACAACCCTCACCTATCGTCATGACCTAATGACTGAAAGAAGATTGTGAATATAAGCTGCCACAATGAGCTTTCTCTGGGGGCAGATGAGCTGACCCTTAGGGCTCGTGTAAGAAGCTCAGTCATCTGGCTGTGGCTTAAAGTAGAGTCACTGCTCCTCCACATCGTAGGGAACCCGTTGCGATTGTTTGAGTGTCTCGTCAAAACAAAATCCCTTGCAATGTCGCCCATGCGTTTTCTCAAAAGAGCTTTTAAATCCTCGTTTTCCTGTTATGCCACAGCGCCATATTGCAAATGGAAGCAGGGTGGAAGACACCCACCCTTGTTTCAGTCCCTATAAGCTTTGTTATTTTACCTTGGTTGCCTCAGTTTATGCTCATCTACGATGCTAATTCATTTTACTTTAAATTATTCCAATTAAATTTATTCAAGGATTCAAATTTTAAATTGTTCTTTTGAAACAACATCTGAACTAGACAGGTTGTCCTAATTGTTGCAACAAGTCGGCCTGGAAGCTGCCCCCCCACCTAGCATGGGTCATGTAACCCCCTGTTGTTTGGCTTGGGAATGCCTCAGTGTTCTTCAGTTACCTTGGGCTCAAACAGCAGCGTTGCATTAACCTTCAACGGGTGCTGATGCCATTTAAAACAATCAACTTTCATGCAAAACAATTTAATTGTCTAACGCGAGCAATTTGATTAGCCGACGATTGCAGAGAAGTGACAAAAGTGGAACATTTCCAAACTTTTGACGAAAGCAATGTTCTGTCCCATGCCCCTTTTGACCCTCAGGATGCTTTCAGACCGTCTGTTTGAGCATACAATCAAAAGCAGATAGCTGGGGTGGAGGGACATCGGGGCAATATTAACCACTTAGCCACATCACCATTTTATCTCAAACCTCATATGATTTAAAGAGTGATAGTTTGACAGAATACAAGGGGTTATTATGGGATTTAAACCCAGTTGTGGTATTTTCTAAACCCTTACCAAGGGTTTTTGTTTGTTTGTTTGTTAAAACTCTCAAGTCATTGTGTTACTTAAACCCAATGGTACCAAACGGAAAATGGATATGGAAGCAAACAGTGCAAATGAAGTGGAGAACGGAAAAACATAAAGTCTGATCTCACAATCGGGTCTGGCACTAATTATATATTGCAAAACATTACAAAGATGTAAACATGTTTTTTATTTATTTTTTGTCAAACTTGTTCTTTTGCTGTTATGTATCAGTCAACCCCATGTACAGAAGTCCACATCAGTTTTAACCTACATAAATTACTGTTTAAATGCGCTCCAACACATTTAAATTCTCATTTCAAATAATTTGAAAAAGTATTTCCTAATGTGAAGCCCACATTTCAGTTGTCTGTTTGTTTCAAAAGATTTGACAAAAATGACAAAAATAAAACCCTTTTGTTTGACCCCATGTTTAAATGTTGTTACAGTAGGTTTATTGGCCTGATGAGGAAGGGCACATGGGCTTGATTAAACTCAGAACGTTAGGGTCTTGGTGTGGCTAGACTTACTACTGCATTTGTGTTACGGGAATTTCAAAGATATGTTTGCAATTAAGATGTAGTTATGCCAAAGAAAGAATTAAGAAAAAAGAAAGCCAGAGGGACGCCAGACATGTTTTTGGAGGAGGTAAGCAAGAAGAGAAGAATTGTGCAATGATAATCAAATCTCATAAAGTAATTCTCTGTTCAGAATAGAGCACAGAAAACACAAGCTCATTTTAAATTTGTTGTCAGAACAACATCTCAGAGATAATAGGACATAGCAACATGTCCCAATGTTAGGATGTAGGTTTTGTTTTTAAGAAAATCCTGGATCGTTCATCTTGTAATGAATTCAGTTACCAAGCTTCAGTTAAACACCCCGTCAGTGATATGACGCAGTGTTAAAAAGAACATCTTAAAGAAGCAAAGGCTAATAGGAGTAGAGAGGCAGATGTTCAATTATCTGCAAAAAAACTTAATCTATAAATTGGAAGGCAATAATATTATGATTTAAAGAGGTTGAATATCTTTTGTCTTCAAATATCATTAAACTATTTGGAGAATCTGGATGAATCCAGATTAAAACAGACATGATTGTTTAATGAATATCACTCCATGATACATAGTGTTAAAAATGTACTTGCCCTAAAACCTTTTGAGACATCATGCAGCTCTCGAGTTCAAAATTACCCTTTTTCTTAAAATGGTTCACTACTTTAGCTTAAACATTTTATTAGTTTTCTTTATTTCTATTATTTCTTGCAGAAATCAGTACAATCAAAAGACCACCCATTCAGTCCTCCTAGCATGTTGCTTTATCTGGAAGGTGTTGTGTGATAACCACCCAGAAACTGAGTTTGCTTGAGATTGGATTACACATTCACTTTGGATCACATGCTTTTTTACCATCGTTTCATTTTCTTTCACCTATTGGTTTAAAAAAATTGGAAAAGCTGTTGTCAAACAACACAGTGTAAACATTCACTTCTCTTAAGTATTGATGTGGTCGTTATAAACAACAGAAGACACAAGATACTTCTATCACACAGATCTCAGTAATGATCTCCGAGGAAGTAATTGATCACATCGCCTCTCTCACTTTCTGTAGCTAGTTCCAAATTCAATTTTCCTATTATTTTATTGTTCTTCCGCCTGCGTGGATCTCCTCTTTTGTTGCATTTGCACAGCAGATATAGGTCCTAGCAAACCGTACCACAACAGAACGGACCGACCTTCTGTTGTGGTACGGTTTGCTAGGACCCAAAAGCAGGAGAGAGAGGGAGGCCAGAGGCAGGAGTTCTCAAAAAACAAAGGATTTATTCCAACAAAAGGTAAAAACAAGGCGCTGCAGAGCAGGATGAAAAACACAAGGAACAGGGATCAAAAACTTGGAGCACATGGAGGAGGGAACAGTACGGACCGACAAGGAACCAAGGAATGACAAGACAAGATATACTGAGGGGATAACGAGACATGACGAGACACAGGTGCAGACACAATCAGGGCAGATGGGACACAGGCGGGGCCAGACAGAAACTGAAAGTCACAAACTGGGGGGAAGTGTCAAACCCTGACAGGTTAAGTCCCTAGCAATTTTCTCATGGCTTCAGACTTGTTTCTGTTCTCGTCCTGTGGGATCTCAGTGCTGCATTTTATGCAGTTGATCAAAACATTCTTTTATGGAGGTTTAAATATGACATTGGTATTAAAGGGAACTTTTGCTTAATTTAAGCCATTTACCAAATATATATATATATATATATATATATATATATATATATATATATATATATATATATATATATATATATATCCATATATATATTCCAGTTTCCAGTTTGGTTCTGTGAATGAGGAGTTTTTCCCAAATATACCAATGTTGATCATGGAGTTCCACAAGGTTCTGTGCTTGGGCCTATTATTCATTAGTCCTGTTCATCAGGTTTTCTTGTCTCTACTGCTGCATCCTAAGGGTGTTTAATCAGGCTGGGAGATCGCATTAAAAAATTGAATGTGATCTGTAGGCTTCTTTGACTAGGCTGTTTTTTTAAATAGCATTACATGAATTTAAAAAAAACTGTACTCAATTGGATTTAATTGGATTACGAACTGTAATGAATTGGATTAGGCATGAATAACAATGAAATACACTTAAGTTGAATACAGTTTGCATTTAACTGGATTGTATTTAGCTTTATAAACTTTAAAGATATGCTTGCCTTGAAAGGATTTTATTGTGAATTGGCGCCACATATGTAAAGTGAATTGAATTGAATCCCAGAGAAAAACCACTCCCACCGTGACTGAACTGTTTTGTCAACGGATCAAAGGAGATCAATCAGATCAGCCGTACTGATCTGCACTAATCCTTCGCCCTGACGGGGGAAAAAATAGATGCACACCTGTCTGTATTTCCACAGTTCTTTAGTAGGACATTTTAACAAAAACTTTGTATTGTGACATAAGCAGCACTGTGGCTCTCTATTTGAGTGGGTATATTTTTAGCAGAAGAGAGCTGCACAAGGATTAATTACACAGATTACACTTTTTATTGGAAAAAGTCCATTGCTCAGTTTGGTCTTTTAGTGGGGTATGTTGGACACTTACACAAGCACAGAATGGAACTACGCTGAATATAATCAAATATGTATATTCAATCTTACACTCTGTTTAGTCTGAAGCTCTGGGATTTATGATTGTCTAATCTAAATGGATAAGAAAAAGTTACTAAACCTTTTCTCACAACAGCAGAAAAATGCCAGTAAGTACGGTATAGTCCCTTTAATAAGAGGGCAAGGATAGAGTAGGGGGGTTGGTGCAATGGCATTAACTCAAAGTAACAATTTTTGAAAAGGCATCAAAGACCAAATCTATGTGAGGCATCGGGATACAACTCAAATCAGAAAAAGTGGGAAAATGCAGGAAAAAGAAGATTCTTACAGTTATTTGATGTTTATTTCTTTCCACACAGAATGAACTCAAGATATTTCATGTGTTTTTTTTTACCACTTTTGTGCTGTTTAATATTCATCCTTTTTATGAATTTCAGACCTGTGACATATTGTTAAAAAAAGTTGGAACAGTAAAGCTTTAACCTCCATGATGTTGTCACTCCTTCTCACAACACAATAAAGGCATTCTGGCATGGGTGATCCAAGTGAGGAAGCGTTTCTTTAATGGGTGGAATGAACAGACCCCCAACCAGCCACTTATGAGAATGTATCAGCTACCAAAACGGTGAATGGACTAATAAACTCAAAACCCATACAGACAATAGTTGGAACACTTTGAAAATACAGGAAAAATATGACTTCTTTGCACACAGTATGAACTCACAATATATATTTTTTTTTCTCATCAACATTTTTCTTCATCTGTAAATATTCACCCTTTCTTGCATTTCAAAAAAAAGCTTTTACCTCTTTATACTCTTGCTTTCCCTTCTCACAACACTTTCAAGACATTCTGGCCTTGAGGATATGGAGTGATGAAGCAGTTGATTTTGTGTGTGTAGTTCTGGGGCAGCACGGTGGCTAACAGCTTGTCCACACTGCATGCGAGCGTCCGACTGTCGCGCCGCACTGCGTGGCATCGGACGCGCTCTGTCCACACTGAACGCGTTATCGGCCCCACGTTCTACCACGTTCTTTTGATTGACAGCTGAGACTCGCCTTTTAAAAGGCTGATGGTTCCGCGTTACACCAACGCAGACCTTACGGCGTAGGGTACGCGGCGCACTCACCGAACGGTGCGCGTCGCCGCGTACCCTACGCCGTACGTGGAACCATAAATCCGCCTTTATTCACCCGCCCGAGACTCGCCTTTTATTCGCCCCACCAACCGCCTGTGCGCTCCTGAAAGAAACTCCTAAAAGAACTCCTAGACAAGTAAAAGATGGGTGAGTACTTTTTATTTATTTTCTAAACAGAAAATAAGCTTGATATTGTGATATTTCCATCTATTCTATTTTCTTCCTGCCGCTCGCATTGAAAGCGCTGTAGTAAACGAGGAACGGCTGAAACCCGAAATGAGAAGTTATCTTTATGATATCTCCTCATTTCACTACAAAAACCTCAATAAAGAGGCAGAAAGAAATATTATCTTATCCTATTATCTTATTCTTATTTTCTTATTTAGTATAATTATGTTTCTTTACCGGAAATTACATACAATGTATCCAACAGCAAGTCGGTTACTATGTCAGAAGCTACACTGTAACCATGGCGATCTCCCTCCAGCCAGCTGCCACTTTATTGAGGTTCTTGTATTGAAATGACTGTTTCCTACAGCGCTTTCAACTTTTTTTTCAACTTTCAACCGGCTTTCAACGCGACCGACGGGAAGAAAATAGAAGCAGGGCGTGCGACAAAAGTCCAGCTCAAAACGGCGCGCCGCATCGCGCTGCGTCGCTCGCAACCAGTGTAGACAGTGCAAATAAAAAATAAAGCAATGGAACTGTTTTTGACGCTGACGCTCGCTCGCGTCGCATGCAGTGTGGACACGGTGTTAGTGGGTAGCACTGTTCCCTCACAGCAAAACGGTTCCCAGTTCAAGTTTGAGTTTGCATGTTCCCCCCATGTTTGGGTGGGTTTCCTCCAGGTACTCGGGCTTCCTCCCACAATTCAGGTTGATTGATGATTTTAAGATGTGTATAGTTGTGTAAATGTGTATAGTTGTTCATCTTTCTTTTCCTGAACCTCCAGACAATCCTATATTGCTGTAGCTGTTAATTGAAAAGTGGGCAAATCTGCAGAGGAAGCAAGCCCAGCAACTGGTGGAACCTGTCCACCTGTCCCCCTTAACTCAATATCAAGGCAGTTTTGTTAGCATGGCTTAGCCCATGCTAACTATTGTTATTGTACATTCCTTCTGATTGAATCTTTCAATTTATTCACGTTTGATGCCGCCACAGAAACAAGTACTGCAGGACCTCCAACTGAATTCCACCAGGACCCTCTGCTTTACGATACACCTTTAATAGTTTAGATTAGTATGTGTGGACTCCTGTAGCATTAGACTTTCATGAGACAGGTTAGTTTTACCCTACTGATGATAACAATAGTAATCTTGACCACATGTCCACATTTGAAGTATTATATTGTTTAGCAGTGAAAACTTCAGGCTACTTAATATGTAAAACTAAATCAGCTTAACTGGAATGGAATTGAGTTTGATAATAAATGAAGATCATAATCAGGCTGCAGTTTAGACTTTGTTTATGCCTTGGGTGCATCAATCAGCCTTCCATCAGTGTTGGAAAGTCACTTTTAAGTCAAAATAATGTCTTGAAATGCAAAAATGGATGAACTTCAAATCAATAAATGAAATAAAATTGACAAGGGAAAAAAAGAGACATATTGGTTCATACTGATTGTGAATAAAAGTTTCATTGTAAGAATCAAAGCTTCCATTTAAAATTCTCCTTACTGCTCAACACTTTATGATTTGGACTGTGACCTGTAATCCAGTACTTTAGCACCAAAATCATTTGAAATGGGTATTTGCTAATGAAATGTTTTCAGCTTTAAGAAATATGGGTTTTATTAAAAGGAAGGAACAGATCATGATACCAGGTGACACTAAAACTTGGTGAACAGTCCAGGTAGTGAATAGAAAACCATTATGGTTACATTTTATGGGATCTCATTAGCAGGAGATTCCACGACAGTATTTCTATTTTCATATCTTCCAGTGGTAGAACAGACTTTCTGTGCATAAATCATGTCATAACCGAGTCAGTCACCCTAATTATTTTCTCCTACAACACAACAAATCCATTTGCTCCTCTTGATTAGACTTCGAGGCTGCGGTGGAGTAAAAAAACATCTGTTTCAGATCCAATGTGTTACTAGCAAAAATGCAGCAATGTTGTTGTTATTTGAATAGTCCCTCTTTGACGCTACTGTAGATGTCATCACATAAAGGAATTCAAAATAGTTGTAAATTGTAGGAACACCGGACCAATTTCATCATCAATTCATCATCAATTTCATCAACGTACTCAATATGAACCTGTGTAGCAGCCGGCGCCATAATAAAAGGGAGACTCAACTGTGGAAGATAAATGTGTGTTACCGGTTTGATGCCAGATCTCTAACCTACTTTAATCTACTGTTAATCTGTTTGACTCGTGTTTGTACTTAATGCCTGTATTTGGTCTCCATGGACATGATAGTTATCTGTAGCTTGGACACCTTTTAGTTATAACACATTTACAGCCACTATTGTTACCATGTCCTGCTGTATGTCACACCAGTAAAGGCACTTAAAGAAGTCTCACCATGAAGCACCTTTGCAGCCCAGCTTTGTGTCACATCCTTAAAGTGAGTTCAAATCTTATTTCATTCCTTTTTTTTTTTTACTTTTTTCTTTTTGATTTGAATAAATAACACAAATATATTCATACATCATATATATATATATAAACATGTACATACATACATACATACATACATATATATATATATATATATATATATATATATATATATATATATATATATATATATATATATATATATATATATATATATAGACAGACACACATGTATAAACTACATGCATTTCATATAATTGAAATAACTTATATGTACATTTCTTCCCCTCACACTCCTTCCCTCCCTCCCCAGTCCTTCTCAAGTGTGTTCTTTCATAACAGCTGGTGCTAGACCAGCTTGCAGCAGAATTGTGTGAAATATCATTTAAATGGACCCAACGTTTCTTCAGCACGAGTGTCATTTGTAGCAGTAGAGTGTTGCTGTTCACCACTTTGACCCGTAATCTTGCGGTGAGCAGCATTGTGACCAGGAAATAAAATCCCATAAAGGAGGTGGGATTCCCAACAGGTTGTCCTCGGGCAGCGCCTGTACTGGTTCGATTATGTCCTTCGCCGTTTCCTTGAAATAGCACAAACACAGGAGGTGTCTATACGTATCCAATTCCACCTCACTAAATTGCGAACTTGTGTTAGCGCTCGAACGTACGTCTGCGTCGTCTTGCACTGTGAGTTCCAGTTCTTGTCGTCGATGCCCCTGCAGCCCGCTTTTAAGCTACTGGAGGTCAGGCAGCGTGTCTCATAAAAGAACTGTTTGATGTTCTGGTCGGGACTGACATTAAATCTGGCCAGAACAGTCACTGTGTTCCCAGTTCTGTCCACAGCTTGGGTTCTATCCGTCACCCAGCTGCTCATGCTGTCACAAACAGAATAGACTCCACGGTAGCTCCTGTGCTCCGCGTAGCGCTTCTTTCGCGTCTTGTTTCCCGCTGCCCCTATCTCCGGTCCACCGCTCACAAAGTCATCTGTGGGGTACAAAGGCGGTGGCTGCAGCGGCGGCCGGTCACTCAGCAGCACCCGAGGTGAGTTGTATCGCTTCTGCTTCCTGAGGAGGTCTGAGTCCAGCAGGAGCACTTCCTGGTTGGCCACTCCGTCACCGCCGGCCACTGTTCCCCAATGTTCACCCTGCTCCTCTGCAGGAAGGTTTCCACTCAGGAGAGGAGGCAGCGTGTCCAGCAGCTCCATGTCCCTGCTTTTCCCCTGCTGGGTCTCGTTGCCCCTGGTTTTCCCTCTTGTAAGATCAGCCTGAAGCAGCTGGATTATGAGGGAGTTTAAAGGGTCTGCACTTGACTGCTGTTGATGATGGCGTCCCTGCTGACTGCTGTCCATGTTGGTTGCCTGGATACCATAGAGGTACACAAGGACCATCACATACAGCAGGATGGACATTACTAGATTCACCTGCAAGATCTGAAAAGACAGAAAGAGAGACACTTTTAAGATATACCACACAAGTGTTTGAGGGTGTTTGTACCAAATAAAACAGAGTTCTCGGAAATGCAAACAGTTGAGCCACATAAATACAAGTACTCCATATGGTGTCTTTGACTAAACATCAATTCTTATAGAAAGTTACATGTTCAAACTTGTACAACATACCTTTCTTCAATATAATACCCATAACTGGACAAGTTAGAGACTGTCTGCGCAACTTCAAAGACACGAGCACCGAGGTTGTTGACAACACTATCTTATCCACATGTAGCACAACTCATCAAGCCATATATATATATATATATATATATATATATATATATATATATATATATACACACACACATATACCTATTGACTGTCGTCAATAGGTGTATAACATTTGTGGAATGGGGTTAACTGTTTTTACTGCATGTTCACCAACTGCAATATTGTTAATATAAAGCAAGTTCATAGTATATAATGAGTAAGTGTTCTTATAAATATTATAAAACATTATAAGCCTCGCCAGCCATGAGCTATGATGCTGCAGAAAAGGAAAAAGTAGCAGATACTCAAAGCTGATAAAGTTACAGAGTTGAGTTACTCAATATGAACACAGTAATAACAGTTCTGCAGACACGAGAGCTGAAATATGCAGCACATTTGCACTGGGATGGATCCTAGGATCTCATACATTCGCTTGCTTATTTAACTTTTTGTTGAAGTTTTTTCAGACCATTGTCAACCAAAGAGATAGCCACACACAACAAAAAGGTGACTCAGTCCTATCGGCAGTGTTTTCTTGGATGATAGCGATCAGGCCTCTGTAGTTCACTGAAGTACTGGAATGAATAATTGTTATGTAACCCACAAGTAGTGGCCTAGACTAGCAAAGGAACTCAAACCACCTCAAACAAATTATTACACAACCATTTAGATAAAAAACAACGCAGCAAGCCAGAAAAAAGCAAGACTGCCAGAAACCACTAAAGTGCTAAGATGAAACATAAATTCAGAGGCAACAATGTTATGCGTAAAAGTTAACTCACCTGGGTTAAAAACTAAATGGATGCTGTAAGATGTTTGAATAGGTATGTTCACTTAAATACAAAATGCAAGTATGCCTTTGGAGGTAGTCCTACGAAGATGGCATTTAGTAACACAAAATATGTTTGCCTTTCTACTCCCATAGATGTCCTCAGGGTTGTCTATAATGTTTGTAATAGGCAAACAACCATTTCACGGTCGGTAAGCTGATATGAGGACTCTAACACTGAATGCTGAGATGGATATCCCTACGTATTCAGATAAAGATCTCTTAAAAGGAGACAAACATCACAGTCAAAACTTTATGACATCTGACAGGTAATGTCAATAAACGGCTCATCGTCCCCCAGTGCAGTGTTCTGCTGGGAAATCCCGCACTCTGCCATTCACATGAATTATTTAGGCACTACCAACTACCTGGAAATGTTAGAAGTCCAATCTGATGACATGTCATCAATCATTCGCCACCAGCTGCCTCCTTCCAGCAGGTCAGCAGCAAGTATTCAAACAAACACCTCAATCCATGGAGACCACACCCCACAACCCATTGCTGTCATCCTACCAGACTGCAACATATTCCAAAAAAGAGTTGTAAGAGTAAAACTTCTACAAGTTTGCAATGCTACCATTTAAAAGTAGAGGGAGTGCTATACAACATCTAATAAAGAGACGATGACAAAGAAGCAGCAACATGGCAACAAAGAAATTAGGACATGGCAACACACACTTCTTCCCAAGGTCCATCAACAAATGAACAACCTGTTTGACATGTGACTCCATATCATTGCCCAAATTTGATTGATCAGATCATGTAGTATGCCCCTTTGTCTATGGTACTCATCAGTCACTCTGTAACCACCACAGTTTCAAGACTTCAGATTAAAGAGTCATTTGGTCTGAACAGTGCAGCAATCTGCCAATGTTCTGAAAGTCATATAGTCTGAAAACATGTGAGTACATTTGTACGAGTGATGCTTCTAACAATGGACATTTTGTGATTGACCATGGGGCTGTACTGGTAGACTGTTACTTTGTGACACAGTGTGTCTGCCGTATACAAACCTCTGGTATAGCCAATGGTGATAAGTAAAAGGGAAGCAGTAAAGGGTGAGATGGGCACTCCTAACTGGCCAAGACGTATATAGTGAAGGCTCTATCCAACAGATTACAGGTTCAGGTATATCTGTCATATGATTTCATAAAGACAAGTGGGGTTCTGTGACTAGGGGGCTTGTGGATTGATGAAGAGATTCACCCTGTTGACACCAGCCTGGTTGTTGCTCTGCTGCCATCTGCTTTGTTTCTCTATTTGGTTGCAAAGCATAAAGAGGTGCTGTCCGATGTAATGCCCCTGGAAATCAAAGTAGAACCCAAAGTGTGGCAGGGTGGAGGAGCCACTCAGGAGATTGGGTACAGGTGTATCCAATCAACGTCTCCACCCTGCCTCCCTTCATAAGGAGCAGCTGCACTCCAGAGAGGGGCTGCTGCTGCTGGGAGAAGGTTCTGCTGCGCACGTGTGTCTTGGGTGTGTCTGGAGTAAATAAAGAGTTCCTGCACTGAAAACCTGTGTCCTCTATCCTGTCGGTCGGGCCCCGTAGCACTCGCCGTGCTACCCAAAGGAACCAGGCTGCTTATAAAAGGGGGAAAGAATCAGGACTGCTGGTCAGGTTAATAAACGACCAGATCCTGACCTGAATCGTCCTCCACCAACAGTGATACCAACGGTTGTTTTGTCCTCCCTGGAACAACTCTCATGGGTTTAGGAGTTCTGATGCTAGGCTTTGTTGAAATCGTCTGGTTTAAGTTTTGTAAAGCTCCTGTTTCATGATTACTCCATATCTGGCCTTAGTTCCTTGTCCTGTTTATTAAATCTGTTTCGTTTATGTTTTACTTTGTAATCAGTCTTTATTTGGTACTTTGGTTTGTTATACTTACTATTTTGTTTAGCTGAAACTGATTTTCTTATGAATACAGTTTTGTTTTGTTTCCTGTTTCTGTCTCATGTTTGGCTTTTGTTATTGATTCTGTATTTCTATTATCTTCCTCAGTGTAGGCTTGGTGTAGCCTACACTAGGCTTGGTTTCTGTTGCTCACTGCTTTTTGGGTTTCCGCCATGTATGACTCTTTCCTTTTTTTTCTTTTTTTTGGTATTCTTGGGAGCACTCGGTAAGGTTGATTCTGTTTTAACATCAGCCGGTCTCCATTTGCGAGCCTTCATCTGCTTCCTCCACTCTACGGATATTTCTGAGAATAACAACCCATCGTTTAATTTTAAAACAGGTGTTACTCTGGCTGTGGCTGGGAAACCGACTACATGTGAAGTGTCAACATAACTGTATTGTCCATCAGTGTGACAGTGGTGTGTTTTTGCTGTTTTTGCTTTAACAACACAGGCAGAACATAAAAGGCCTAAGCATATATTGTATTTTTTTCTTTTTACCTATATCCAATGCTAAAACAATGATTGATAATCATTTACGTGAGCAGAGACTTTCAAACAATGCACCAAATGGAAGAGCTTTGGGAGATTGCTGTCTGTCTCGTCGTTCTTCTTCGTTGAATTCAACCAATGAGAAGTTACTTCACTTAAACTATTTTTTGACAAAGCATATAGATTCTACC
The DNA here is from genome assembly GCF_033807715.1 of Cololabis saira. Classification (NCBI taxonomy): domain Eukaryota; kingdom Metazoa; phylum Chordata; class Actinopteri; order Beloniformes; family Belonidae; genus Cololabis; species Cololabis saira. The sequence goes on from NC_084609.1 coordinate 26,470,133, forward strand.
ACTATCTTGTTATTTAACTTCATTTCCTAGCATCACAAAGGAATTAGACATTGTTTGAATGTGGACATCAGAAGGCCAGAAGGCACTTTCATCAATTTTTGTCTCATCTCGGGTCCTTGTGCATTAGCTTCACACTCTTCGCACCTCCAAACAGTCTGTAAATGTTTTACAACGATGAAGAAACATTTCAAGAGGTGATGTTTGGTTGTGTGCTGGGTTCTGAGGTGTTTTCTGATTGGTTGAATTTCTGCACGCTTTCCATCAGCTGTGGGCGTGCTTGAAGAACATATGCAACTCTTGCTGCTCAGATGTTTTCAACAATCCCGTCTTAAAATGCGGCCATCTAGCCGTAGAGTCGGCAACGGGAGGAACCGAGCATCAAATATTATGCAAAGATGTCTCTGTTTGCTGTTAAAGCATTGAAATGTGTGTGTGTGTGTGTGTGTGTGTGTGTGTGTGTGTGTGTGTGTGTGTGTGTGTGTGTGTGTGTGTGTGTGTGTGTGTGTGTGTGTGTGTGTGTGTGCGTGTGTGTGTGTGTGTGTGTGTGTGTTCTCATGACCAAATACACATCTTCTGGTGTGCTGTTGAAAACTTTCGTTTCTTAAATGTAACAAATATTGTCAATATTCTCCATCTCTTGACACCAGACTGGCTTTATTACCATTTTGCATTTAGCTGGGTTTGTAAAATCATGATGCACAGCCAGAAACGTCCTCACCAACACCTACGACCCCTTTAACCTGTTGCAGAAATGGATCAATCAATGCCATCCGCTCCTCATGACAGGGATGGAATCCCAGAATAAATTCTCGCTGGACTCTCAGGACTTGAATGTTTACATTGCATAAAAATAACTCATCCCCACATACACATCCCCTTTCTTAAGCTAATTATAACACCTAGGGTAATATTTAATCATTGTAGCACTTTAGATAAGTCTAAAAACATGGAAAATATGTGCTATTCCCACTTTAACTGTGCACTGCCACTTTAATTACATTTTTTGATTTGTGGCCCTTTGACCTGACTGGGGGGGGGGGGTTACCCACTGGGGCTTAATCCAAGCAAAATTGTGGTCACGGGGTGTTGTCGTGCCCCTAGAACCACACTCAATGGTGCTGTTTAGATTAACAGCTGCAGTTTGAGTTAAGAACTTTCCTACACAGTTCAACATTATAGTATTTCCTCATCCCAACCAGAGGTGGGACGAGTGTTTCATGTTCTTGCATGAACGTAACCTAACAGTGGGAGAACGGAAACACAAAGAAAAAACATTTCTTTCTGTTCTTCGTGTCTAACTGGAGCCTCAACGGCGAGCTAAAAATGTCAAGACCCAATCAGGTGACTTTTTTCTTGAGCAAAACAAAGATGTCAGTGACTAATTTGACATAAGTAATGAATTCCAGGCCTTTCTGACCTAGTTGTCTTTTCAGATTCTGCTGACGAGGGGACATGTCCACCAAACAACTGACCGTCATACTGTACATCTATTCCCTTCTCTACCAGTATCATAAACGGATTTCCTTTCGTAATATATTTTTTCTCCACAAAATAGCTATACTATATTATAGGCGGTTTCTCACGTGAGAGGTTGTCTGGCGTACATACAATTTTCCATTTGCCAAAAAAAAAGCAGAGGAATTTCTCATCTCACTGATGTAATCCTTTAGTCACCATAATTACCAGGACGCTACCTCTGATCCAAACCCTGACAGGAGCCCTCATGAGTCAACGCACCGCACACTTACTTTAAATTTTTAAACAAGCAGGTCCGGACAAGAAGAAGCTTCTGAAGCCTCGGGGAACTGACAGGAGATTCTTCGCATTCATATGTGCCTTTGCGGTCAGGACAGGAAATTGTCAGCTCTCGTCTATTACCAGCCTGTTGTGGGGTTTTTATCTCCAACGATGCTATAAGCATCTTTTTTTGTCAGCTTACTGTTCTTCTGAAAGTGCCTTTCCCCCGCACAGAAGACGTAACTGGACACAAGCGGGTTAATAGGAAGTGAACCGTGTGCCTCACAGCGCTGGGCTCCACGCGTAAATAGATAATTGTTCCAGGAAAACATCTTTTTCATGTGATATTCAGATGCTGCAGCACCATGAACGTGGTCACGGTACTGGCTGAAACTGGGAGGGTTTTGGAGCTCTGACGGCAAGCGAAATTACAATGCCCCACGTGACTTAGATGAATTTACCGTCCTGCCCTGCTGCGCTGCAGACCTCCCAAAGCAAGTTAAAAAGCCTCTTTTCATTTCAAATGTAGCCCTGCAGCCGGCGTGGGTGGACAGCAGTTTTGATGGGTTGACCTGAGTAACTTCTGGAGTCAAACTGGGTTGAACTATCCACGACTCTCAGAGTATAATCACTTTAACCGTTCTACTCTGCAGATCATTGCACTGGCCTCAGACTATACAATACAAATCTATCCCGAATGGAATCCATTTAGTTATATAATTAAGTTCATTCCAATTAAATGAATGTATTCCTATTATTTGATATAATGACGGTTAATTAAAAAGATATAAAACAAAGGGAAAAAAGGCTGGCTTGGAAAACCAACAGTTGGCATCAAATCTTCAAATCTTCACTTTGATACAGCCACTATTCTGAGCATTATTAGTCTTCTGCTGTAATTGAACACTAACACAATCACTGAGATCAGTGCAAACACAAATTATATTGAGAACCACTAGTTATCAGAGCACGTTAAGTTGCCAATAACTTGTATCCAAATACTAATTTCATCCATGTGGCCCCCTAAAGCCAACCATACATTTAAAGTCACAATTGGCAGTTTAACAGAAACAATCAAGGGTGTGGACGGTCGTAGCTGCACCAGAGAGCAGACGAGGCAACGCGCTTTCCCAACAGGTCTTGTGTTGGAGTTTTTCAGAACCTCTTTAACTTCTGGTTCTTTTAGAAACCATCTCGCCGTCATTGTTTTGCTCAAAAAACATCTGAAAGAATTGTTGCAAAGTCATGTCTGAGGGATTTCTGGAGGATCACTGTCAAATAAATAAAGAAAATCAACTCTACAGGGTTATTGCCGAATATCAAAATACTTCTTTTATTTTTATTTTTTTATTTCAGATTGTACAGTATAAGTCGACTGAAGTTACCAAATGTGGTTACTTGTCTTGTAAAGGGTTAATGATTTCACAGAAGCTTGAGGACGAATCGCACAACTTCTGGTGATTTTTAGGGAGAAGTCTCGCCTCTCGTCGCACCTGCTGCATCATTCCTGAGGTAGATTTTCTACGGAGGAGCGAACGTGACTGTTTTTGTTCGTTCATGAGACCTGTAGATTCAGAACAGACAGTCTGCGTTGCAGTTTTGCACGAATTGATTGACGCACTGATAACGTTGGAAGGGATTTTACAGGTTCACAACAACAGAGAGCGGTACAGGAAATCATTCTGGCCCACAGATACGACTGTAAGACTTAAAATATGGACTGAGTTTTTACTGGCGCGATATAATATCCATGTAGAGGAGCGGTCTTTTTATCTGTGCAGATGAACGCATGCATTTCCATCAGCCAACAACTAGTGGCCGAGCGGGGGTGAGCACCACGGTTGCATCACTAGTTGGCAGAGTCGGAGTGCAGAAATGTTGGAGCTGCTTCAGTAACATCAGCATCCGTCACTGTTTCCTACCAAGCTCAGTTCAAACAGCAGCTGCGCCTAAGTACGCTCTGTTATTTTTGCATAGTGAGATTTCATAATTGGCTTCAGTCACTTCCTTGGATCACATGGCCGGACAGAGCGGACAAAACAGGACTCAAACAATCCGGCATTGGTCAAAGACTGGTGGAGGAATAAAGGGATGAACTGTACTGTTTCATCAGTCGGCAGAGGAAGTTTTTGTATTGACAAGAGACGGAGAGAGCCGGAAGACACTTCCCAAAGTCAAGAAGAAACAGGAACAACAAAACTTTGTGCTGCTTTCAATTTATGAAATGTAGGTTGTGAAAGGACAGACGCTGTGGATCTCCTTGGATTTTAGTTCAGGCTGTAATTTTAACTGCACTCTACTCTCGTGCTTCGTTAACATTTATCACATTTACTTTGTCACATTTGCAGAATAGGGAGTGCAGAGTGACACGCAGAGAAATGAAAGCAACACGGACATAATGAACAAGTTTCAAATTTAACAATTTTTTAAATTTCACAGCACAGATCATAGCGATATTACCCAATTGTTGACAAAAACTGTTTTCTCAGAAGACAACTACAGTACTTGTTGTAAGCGGTCTCATTTCTCCACTAGGTGCATACAGTATGTCTTATAAATCACGCTGCATGATGTCAGATCTCCCTTCCTCTTCTAGAAAACTGTCCAGCTGTCTCTCTGAGCTACGTTGCAACCAAATCCTTTGCGTAAAGCAGAAACGTGATTCTTTTGTTCTAGAAACCTCACATTCCCACCGTTTCCACCATCACTGTCACGCGAGCAAGAGCACTGACAGCAGGTTCGGGCTTGATCAAACAATTTTCATGTGAATCACATTGACTCTTAACATAAAACAAAACATTGGACTTCTCAGTTTTGATCATCTCCTGATTTTTTGGCAGTGGGGAGTTACAGAAAGCGGACACCGATGGTGGAGATAGGAATAAACAACAATAGCCCAGTTTCCACTGAGCGGTTCGGTCCAGACCGGTTCCCATTATAAATTAGTCCCATACAACCAAACCAAGCCACACTGTTTGTGGGCGTCCTTCAGTTCTAGGTCCATAGGAGAACGGTACGGTACGCTTAGGGCGGAGCTACTGGTGTCACACGATACAATCCTTTGATTGGCAGACAGAAAAACATCCCTGCCCACGACATAAGCAAGTTTTCTTCTCTTTTTTTCAGCTGTGTTTCTCTTTGCCGCCTACAATGCTTCATGTATTGCACATACACAGAATCAAAAGCCAAGCAGACCAGAAACCGCCTGCTGGATGACGTTTGTTGTCATTGCTCTAGTACACAGTGCTTGGCACTTGCTCTGAACCCTGCACGCCCATCGGCGGTCATACTTGCAGTGGGAGTGCTCACCTGAATTGGCAGGACCCTTCTAAGCCTTCTGAACTGTACTGGCCCAGACCGAACCGCTTCCTGGAAACGGGGCTAATGGGATGACAGAAATAAAACTTCATGTAGAATTTCTGCAGATTGCGTAAGTGAATTTACTACTTTGTGATTGGATGTTAGGTTGCACCTACAGAGGGAATGGAGCTAGGTTTAGGACAAAACTACTTTCATTTTTTTCTCCATGAGGCAGCACAAACATACTTTTTTTTAACCTCAGTGGGTCCCCCTGTAGGTGTGGAGGTCAAGTCCCTTTTACTGTCCAAGTTCTGTTTTTTGCTCTTGCTCGACCGCTTTCGTTTTCTCTTCCTTCATTACTTTCTTGAGTTGCTTGTGATGACTTAATCAAATTAAATTAAGCAAATATTCCTTCAAATGAAACAGAAACTGATATTTTAATGTAAAAGAATGCCCTTTGCTGTGATTTAAGTGTATAAAAGGTGATCTTTCCAAGAAAGATCACATTTCATGGAACTGTTTCCATGACATTTTGGGGACCTCATGGAACGGCACTCTGTGGCGTCACTGGACTCTTCAACATTGTCATATTTACAGGGACATATGCTGTTCACATTCACCACTTCTCATATCTACACACATTAAAAACAAATAAATAATGAACCGTTGCCTAAAAAAGGGCACAGAACCCCAAAAAGACTGAAAATATCATACGCAACGTTTTTGCTATTAGACATCTGTGAAACAATCTCATGACATTTAGAAGAACATACAAATATATACTATAAAATCTAAGATAATATATTTTGTCCGCCGTTGATATAATCTTCAGGTCCATATAACATTAAAGGTCAATGGAGTTTAACATTTAGATTGAGATTATAAGATTTCCTAGAATGAGACGAGTTGTACACTTATCCAAACTCAACATTTAAAGAGCCTTCTGATTATCAGAAGACACCTTAAAGGGATGGCCAGATGAAGTTTGTGTAATGAAGTCTGAGTATTCAAAAGTTACTTTTATATTTTTGGAGGTTGAACAGTGTGCAGCTTTTTATCAGTCAACACTGAAGAAATTGCTTTAATAAAAAGGATTATGCCAACGACTGGGTAGTTGCAGAAATGTTAAGTGCCATCAGGATGAAGGATTTACAGCACACAGTCAAAGATAAAAGCATTTTTGGCCAAGCTTCTGTCACAATACCTTAGATTAAAAGCCTGTATAGGTCAAACCTGGACGATATCAGCAGCTATCTGTGGGAATATCATGTCAGAAAGAAGAAAATTCGATTTTTTTGTAAAAGAATGAAAGGTTGCAGACATTTCTTTTCCTTTGCTTCGCTGTAAATCCGTCTACAGAGTAGGGGTGTAACGATACACTAATCTCACGATACAGTACGATACACGATATTGAGGTCACGATAACGATACGATACGATATATTATTTTTTTAACAACCTTGAATGAGGTAGTCATGAGGAAATTTTCTTTTATTTGAAAGACACAAAATACAAAATAATGCTGTGCATTTGCCCTATTGTTACAGTTGGTAATGCTTTATAACTGTTTAAGTTTTAAAGAGAAAGCCAGGCCAACCATTTTCCACAAACTGAACTAAAAGTAAATGTCAGGTTTGCATTATGATCTTCAGTTTCATACAAGTACAAATATTTTGCCACAAACTGAATAGTTTCTCTCATGTATGATTTGACTTTTTTCTTTTCCAGAAATTTAACAACTAAAATTAAATAAATAAATACAAGTAAATAAATACATAAAATTTTACATCATAAAAAATATTGATTCATGCTCAACTTATAAGTGTAAGAGGAGATTTATTTTTGTTAAGAAGGTTATTTTGGTAATTCAGGGTTCATTATTTTATAAATATATTCTTTATATTCTGTAAATCAGGGACTATAATGACACTAGTCAGTTTCTGTAGTGATTAGTATGTTTTAGATTGGGCGGAGTGATACAGCACTAGGTGCTGTGTTGATGTCCTAAAATCCTACGCTGTTGAGCGGACATTGAAGTACACTGGAACTCAGCAGAAGTTGTCTCCGTGTTTATCCTACTCATGACCCCAAAAAGGTTTAATTTAATAAGGTAAGGCTTAACTCTACACCAGACTTACATAAGTAAAGGTTCAGACCTCAAAACGGGACCGCAAAACGGGACTAGTTTATTCTGAGCGGAGGAAGATTTTGGTCCGCGCGGTCTGGCCGCGGTCGTGGTCGGATGCGCGTTTCTAGTCAACACAATAGATTAATATTAATAACACAATATCGCGATACACTCTGTCACCTCCACGACACGTATTGTGACATTTTTGTATCGCGAAATTTCGTGGCACGATATATTGTTACACCCCTACTACAGAGTGAGGTTTCTTTTCTATCAGGCCAGTGGGAGTGGTAGCCTAGCGGTTATAGAGGTGGGCTTGGGTCTGGAGGACCGGCTTCATGTCGGATTGCAACTGAGGTGAACCACTTTGGGCCCCTGGGCAAGGTGCTTAACCCCAACTGCTCCCTGGGCGCTGGAAAAATGGCAGCCCACTGCTCCTAGTCTAACTGGTGATGGGCTAAAAGAGCAGAGGACTGATAAACACTTGCGGGATGAATAAAGGATAATAATAAACTTTTTTCCCCCAAATCATTAAAAGGCCTGTGGGGGTATCAGAGTGGCTTAGTGGGTAACGTTGAGAAGGTTCCTGATTCAACTCCTGGCAGGACTCCCATCATGGATTTTCTCCAGATACTCCAGCTTCCTACTAGCCTGATAGATCAGACGGGGCAAGATGTTGGGTCTGAAAATGATCAATGATCAATGGCCCAATGATCTCATGGCCCATTTTCATCCAGCTTCCATCTGCTTGAGTGTATCATATAGGCGTACATCTGACACAGGTGTCCTGTCCATCACAGGGCCACATGGGCAGGACTTACATGCACACTCAGCTTAGCATGCAGTACGCAGAGAAAAACCCATGCAAGCGTGGCGAGAACAAGCAAACCCTCTTTCATTTCAAGTGAGTTTATATTCTTTATATCTTCTTTAACTGTTCTTAAAACTTAAATATTGTGTCTGAGACTCATGTACCCACAGTAAAATAAAATAAAACTACCCTCTTGTCTTACGAGTAAGACTCGATTGGTTTTCTTGCAATTCAATAAGTTGTAATAATTGTTTTAATTGAAATAAAAGAAATTATTTTCAGAAAATACAAGTTACATTGCAGCAACTAATCCACCACAGATCTGTCCAGTACATTCTGCCTAGCCACATCAAAAATACCTGTGCTGATCTTTCCCTTGCAAAACAACGCTTGGTCGCCAAAATCCTCTCTGCTGGCCGCGCTTCCTGAAAGTGTCAATCTGGTACAAGTCTGTGTTTCATCACAAAGCTGCTCCATGCCAAGAAAAACTCCATAAAAGCATGTGTAAGCAGGCAAAATTGCCGAGGACACGGCAGGTCTAACTAGAGCGAACAAATGGCATATGGACTTATTACAAAAATGTGTGTCTTGCATGCAGTCTGTGAGAAGCTTAGCCCTTTGAGCTTTTAACACCTCGGGGGATTGATGCAGATAATCAGCCTAAGAGTGGCAGCGTCTTAGCAGGAGTACACAGGCTTCCCGAGAGGTTACCCTGCTTGTGTCACCATGGTGTGATAGCTGTTAGACTGCCAGAAATGGGATGACTGGATCTTTTATCTGCGGGTGGAGGTCAGGAATCATAATGTTAGGTAATGTAGGGGCGATCAGGGACATCAGGCAACTACACTTCCTGTGTGTAGTACAAATGCAACCAGAGAACCAGACCTGGGAGGAACATTGTCATTCAGGTAGCTCCCTGGTTTTTATTTCTCTCAACAACCTCCTAGAATTGTTCAGTCTACTAAAAGTGAATGTTTATAACCTGCCAATAACCTTTTTTGTTCTGATTTGAAGCATATTTCAGATTGACATTTGTACCGACGTTCGTCAGATCTGTTTCAGTCTTCAATCCTTATGAATCAATAAGAAGCAAGTTAAAACTGCAAGAAAGACCAACGATGACAGACACCAGTTAGTGTGCACATACTGAGCGCCAACAGGCAATGTTGCAGTTCCTCAACTGACCACTGAGGGCTAAAAGTGAGTCAATTTTCCTAGAAATTAGGTTTATGTATAAAAGGCAACGAGCACAACCAGTGGTTAGCTGTCACAACTTTTTCTACTTAGTATTTAGCAATGTATTGACTTCTGAGTATAGCTTATGAGCAAACATTCATGTTTTAAAGATATTACATTGTGTTGTGTTGTGTTGTATATTTTAACAGACCACCGTGATTGTCTGAGGGTTGATCCGGAAGGGTCCAAGGATGAGGAGCAACTAAGCAGACAGCCACTTGTGCTAACTGAGGATTACCAAACATCATTTCTGATTTCACCATCTCAACAACATTTGAAATGAGAAGTCCTGTTTCAAATGTCCGCAGGCAGCTCCGCAGCTCCTCTGGCATGGGTTGGCTAAAGGAGCTGGGAGCCAGAGAGGAACATTTGCACGTAATCAGTCAGGCTGCAAAGCCGTTAGCAGATGCCTAATATACCGCAAGAAGCAGGAGCTCTAGTCCTCCTTTTACCTTTGCCAAGATTCATTTTGCATGTTCTTTCGGTTACAGCATTTGAAAAGATGATGTTATATTATGATATATGAATAATATGAGTAATATTAATCAGCATCACAAATAATCAAAAGCTAAGTCAGACAAGCTAAAATGGCTAACTGTGATTGACCTAAGACACCTTCCCGAGCCTGACGTTTGAGAAAAAAGAGGCTTCAAACTCAATCTAAGTGATGTCGCAGGGGGTTCGTCCAGTAGTTTATGGGTCACACTTTGCTGTTAGTAACATCAGTGGATGTGGCAAGTCAGTTCATGTTGAGCTTTTAGGTTTTAAAAAAAAAATCAATTTATCTGGGTGTGTGCATCAAATGCTTATGAGATATTGTGCCAAGTTAATGAATCAGAGGGTATGTGTGTGCACAACTCTCTCACAACCTAAAAAACAAAGTTGTTGCTATCGCGTTTCTGTTATGTTGGGGTTTTTTTTGTTCTGTGTTCTTGTGCATAGTGCGTAGTTTTTTACCGGCGGCAATTTTTTCATACATGGTGGATTGTGGAGGAAGTGGGAACGGCAGATCTGGAGGCTGGTTCAAAGAAACACGACACCTCTGCACCTGCTACATTACTCATGCTGAAAGTCAATAATCAGTCAGATCTTATTATCATATCACATCATCCTCAGGTGTAATAATAATACATCACTAAACAGCAAAAAACGTCTGTTTTGCTTTTGTGACAGGCAGAGACCTGAAAGCTCAGCTAATCTTCATATCTTACCTTTACCTACTGAGGACATGATGAAAAGCTGCATGTTTTCCTGGTTTGTCTTTTGTTTTTTTGGAGGGGAGGGTTCTTTAAACTTTTTATGTATTGGATTATAGATGCAGAATAATTGGAACTAAAAGAGTTGGAAAACTTCAATGGGAATTGATGGGTAGGCTATAAACTGGAGATCAGTCTAGAATTTGAACCTCTTTTAGCATCATCTTGGTTAAAACAACCAGGTTTAATGCAAATTAAGACAAATGTCATCCCGGGGCTATTTAACAAAGCAGTTCAACTCGTTCCAAAGTAGTCCAGTTATTACAATTTATACATTCATAGAGCCTTTTCATATTCATTTCTTCATCCGCGATAGATTAGGTGGATTTTTTTCCAAAACATTCCAAATGCTGAACTTTAGGGTTGAGTCTCGACTGGCTGATAGAAGCTAGCTGCAAAAGCGAGTCAATCTCCACTGACTCCGATGTTAAAATGTCCATCTTTAGAACAGAAATAAACATATTTACAACCTGTTTACAAAACGGTTTTGGACTTAATTGTTTGATTTCACATCCATGAAAGCTCTGATAGGGGGTAAATTCTTAGTAACATCTCTCATGTGATTGATTGACAGTCGGCTCAGCCAATGGTATTAACCCATTTGTATTAACCCAACCCCCGTACGAAGAAAAAAATGGCTTCAAACCTGCTCTTCAGAAACCCAGTTGGTCATGTGACTTAATGGTTTGTCCATTGTTTTATACCGTCTGCATCTATTGAACACCTCATTTTAGTCTTGTCTGATTCCTAAAAGCAGTGAAGCAAAAACATTTACACAATATATATTCATCAGCCATACACCGATGAGCATGTTGTGGGGTTAAGTGTCCTGCCCAAGGACAACTTGAGACATGACCACTGATCCTCAGCAGTTGTCCAGTCATTACTCAGAGACTGCTGATACCCTGTCTGAGCAGTGTGGAGGTTAAAGCTGGTTAGTACAGTGGCCCAGTCTGGATCAAATAAAAACAGTAAAACGGTGTCTCATCCTCCCAACATGAGATGCTGCAGGAGAAGTCTCTTTTTGTTTTTATGTTTTGCACTAAGATGATGTTGTTGCTGGATCAGAACTGAATTGTGTGGATAATAGGCGCATAATACCATTGTGTCGCCGCCGGTGTATCCGAAGTCAAAAACATGTTTTTCTAAACTGCCAATAAAACCTGATTCTGATTCTGATAAATTATTACTCAAGCTATCAATAACTCCTCATTTAATAATAAATAAATTATAACAAGATTACAAACTGAAGATCCAGGTTTAACACACAGTTTATCTGAATAAAGCAGTTTGCAGGTGGCTTTTTTCACGGAAACAAGGAGAAAGAAATAGAACCCCGGTTCTCACAATAAACGAGGAAAATAAGGTAATGAATGCTGTATTTGTCTTTTTAGGGCATAAATACTGGAAAAGGCTTCTCCCTCGCAACTTGTTTAAAAATGAAAAAAAAAACCTGGCACTCGGGAAGAAGCACCTAAACAGACTGATTGTATGAATCCTGTCTGGCTCAAAAAGCCACAAGCTTGAAACACAAAACTGAAAGGAAGACACATTTAATTAGAAACCTTTGATGAACAAGACCTTTTTAAAGCCAGTCTGTAGGATTTAAGGGGATCTATTGGCAAGAATAGAAAACCCATCTATTTTCCGTATCTGCTTTATCCTGTCCAGTGTCCGGGGTCACTGAGAGGTAAAGCGGGTCCGAACTAACACGGAGAGACAGGTGAAAGGTGAGAGCCAGTGGTCTCTGTTTTTTTTTAGTGAAATGCGTTGACCACGACAGAAAACAGTAAAAAAAAAAAAAAGACATTAAACCAAACTTGAACTGTTACTGTTTCCTGTTTGGTTTGACAGATAATTTAGGCACTGCCTTATCCTTATATATTTAGGTCCAAAAAGAAATTCTGAATGTGAGAAGAAAGAAAATGTGTATGTGTGTACGTGTACACTTAGCAAAAACAGTCAATTCTTTTGACAGTCCTTTGTCTGCCGACAAAAATGCTGATTAATGACATGATGCCTGCAGTCAGTTTTGTATCTACTCACAGTACATAAAAGATGTCTGTGTTGTGAGTTCAGGTGGGAGGTGTGCCCCAGAGACCTATACTGGGCCCTCTTACATTCATCTTCGTCTCACTTTTCTTGACATCTAAAACATAGAAAGCTTTATTGTAGATATGGTTCACCATATTACCATATTTAGCTTTTGTAGATATTTGGCTTCACTTTGAATATACACAATTTAAAACTGCATTAGGATCTTTGTTAGCAAGAGTACTTTGTTTTACAGCAATAAAACAACCTTTGATTTGTAGGGAGTAGCTGTTGAATCTTTCAAATAACTCTGGCTTCTTGGGAGGTCATTTGTGTTTAAAATACCTACAAATTTAGGTTATAGATTAACCGTTGAGCCTTGACGTTTATTGCTGGTGATCTAGAATACTCATCACAATAAGGTCAGTTGCAATTCTTTGACCGAGGGATAAAATGAGTATTTGGAAACTATTAAAACCCTGATTGAAAAACTATTGGATACAAGTTATTGGCAACTTAACTTGCTCTGATAACTAGTGGTTCTCAATATAATTTGTGTGAGCACTGATCTCAGTAGACGTGTTTTTCAGTTACAGCAGAAGACTAAGAATGCTCAGAATAGGGGCTGTATCAAAGTCAGGATTTGAAGATTTGATGCCAACTGTTGGTTGTCCAAGCCAGCCTTTTTTCCCTTTGTTTTATATCTTTTTAATGTACCATAATTATATCATTTAATAGGAATACATTCATTTAATTGGAATCAACTTAATTATAACTAAATGGATTCCATTGGGATATATTTGGAATGTAATTGGACTGATCTGGATTTTAGTTAATTCGATTGCGCTGAACTTGTTTTCTTTGTAAAGTACCCTGAGATGACTTTTATATGAATTTGCACTTTCAAAATAAACTGAATTGATCCAAATTGAATCTTTGGCACTGCGATTCAATACTGACTAACTGTTTGTTGTTTTTTTTAACATGCAGAACATTTCTAACAGATATTGGCAGTTTTCCAAGGCTGAATTTTCATGACACCAATTTGGGCTGCATCTTTTAAATAACTATTTTAGATAGAAAATCTAACATTTATTAACACTTAAAATATAAAGACTCTTTCCTATTCAAAATGTTCATTGTAAGCATTACAAACCATTAGCAATAATTTCCCACTCGAGGCATCTAATTCTTTTGTTTTGTTTTTCCAAACAAATTGATTACACTAGTGAGTGAATTCGTCTTTAGAAGACAATGACAACACAACGCCCTCTGAGAAATAATCTGTAAACCCATTTTGGACTTTCCACCATCGATTACAAGGTTATCAACAATTCATGTCTTTGTCAACTTTGTAAGTAATAGTTTTTGGTCACATTGATCACATATTTTAGTCATAAGCTATAAGCCTATAGTGCTAAGGGGTATCTCATGATGCACTGAGACTCTCTCCTCATTCTGCCCCTTTTTACTTTCCTGGCATATTGATATGCTGTTACTGCTACTTGTGGATGTCCCGTACCATCAAAAAGGTTCTTTGTCTCCAGTCCATCCACGTTTACAATGGAGGAGTGAACTGAAACAAAGTTATGATCGTCACAGACAATTAGCTGATCAGATGACCTGAGACTGTCCACGACAACTGCATTTATGCTGCACGATTCAAGTGACCCAGCTCGGATATTACCCCCTTATGTTTCATGGATCTGATGTTGCAGACTCTGAACGTATATTGCAGCCACAAACTTTTAGACAGCAAACTGAGAGCATGACAAACTGGCAAACACAGTGAAACCCAGATGAAGTATGTCAATGCGCCAAAGCATTCACTGAAAATAGTTTTTTATCCCTTTTCCAGCTCAGTAGCTTTGCACATATAAGAAATGGAGTTGCTTTTAAAAGACAAGTATGCTACTCCTTATAAAAAAATGAATAATGATTAAATAAATGCAGTCTGTGAGACTTTTCTCACACTTCTCACTAGAAATGCACACTTGAATCTAACTTTCTTTATGCAATATATATATATATATATATATATATATATATATATATATATATATATATATATATATATATATATATATATATATATATATATGTATATATATATATATATATATATATATGTATACACACAGTACAGACCAAAAGTTTGGACACATTTCCCCTTTTGTTTGAATGAGAAGGTGTGTCCAAACTTTTAGTCTGTACTGTATATGAACATTTATTTCTATTTCAATTTGTACTACAGCTGTGATTTCAAAGTAAAAGAGTAAGAGGAAGTTAATTATCTATACATTATTGTTCATACATTTCAGAATAAAATACATAAACTTAAAAAAAAACACAAATCTAACCATAAAAAACACTAACTAACTGAAAGTTTGTCTGAATACTAACATTTTCAGCTGTTTTTTCAGCTGTTTTTTAAAGGGATCAAAGCGATCACTTTGGTGTAAAACCATGGCAAATACATTCCACAAAACTCGGATTTACCCTCGAGCTTTAAACTGGCTGTGGAGGACAGCTAACAACATCTGGGCAGATGCTCTGAAAGGTCAACGGGGTGAGGAAATATACTAAGAAGCTTGGTGGTGCAAGGCCTTGAAAGGTAGCACCAACCGTTTGAAATGAATCCTAAATTCAATTCAGAGTTTAAATTGAACTCCTTTTGCATGAATTTACCCAAAATTTTTTAGGAATTCTTCACCATCTAGACACTTTAGACTTGACATTTCTCACGTCAGGGTTCTTGTAGTTTGTTTTTCTCCAGAAGTTTTTGCAGGTCATGTCAGGCAACCTCCAGTTAAATTGACAAATCTTCATACCAACTGTCAGCATCACTCATAAAACCCAGTTATTCATGGGTTTCAGTCACGTGACATTTTTTGTTGTCAGCGCCATCTTGAGGACCGACCGAGGACCTTTCCGTTGCGCAGCCAATATGACGTCTCACCTAATAACTCACTTAACTCCCGAAGAACAGCAACGGTATCTACAGAAAATTGACACTTTAGGTTTCGATCCGTATCTAATATCTAATCAATTACTGACTCTACTCCAGTCTGCCAAAAACCTGCCAGATTTGTCGTTTGCGGACATATATATCTACCTGGTCCACAATCCTTCTCCATACACCGGCAAAGCTCTCAAAGCTTTTAAAGTACCAAAGCTTACCGCTACTTCACATCATGATGGGTTAAAGATGCCAAACTTCATCATGTGGAGGCCAAAAAAATGTTCGTGGTAACAGGAAAGGTAAGTGACAGTCTGTTGGTGAATAGCATCAGCATTGAATTGCCTGCACAGGATACGTTTATGTAATGAAAAGTAAGAAGGCAGTTCACTTTTTCAGTAACGTTACTACTCTAGAAAGTAAAAGCATATCATCATGTCACCATAAAACTTTATTAAAACATAAAATATAAAATATGATTTATTATATTATTAATGCAAATGTTCATCTTGCGCTCCCGATCTCCTGCGCCGTGCGTCCCGTGACGTCTCCATCACCAAGCGGTTTCCCAAATCCAACTCAGCCTGGATCTCGTGTCCTCTGCTTTTTTCCCACATCTCAGTAATGATCTGACATGCTGACATGCTGGCTGCATTTAACACCACGAACACGCCGCTCATTCCACGCTGTTCGCTGTTTGATTGCGTCACCACACGCAGTTATTAATTGCCCCCCCCCCCCCCCCCCCCACTTACAGGACCTTTTCCCTCCCTCCCGTCCGATGTTCTGGGACCTATATAATAATAGGATATTATTTATTTCTGCCACTTTATTGTGGTTTTTGTGGTGAAATGAGAAGGAATCATAGATAACTTCTCATTTCAACTAACTGGATCAGCCGTTCCTCATCATGACTGTTTCCTACAGCGCTTTCAACCGGCTTTCAACACGAGTGAAAGGAAGAAAATAAAAGAACATTTAAACATCACAATATCCCACGGCCCACTTAAAGCACTGATAAAAGGTCAATCCCGTTTTTTTAGACTTATTATTGTCGCATCCCACGGCACAACAGATAGACGGCATGTTGGAAGTCGGTCCTAAAGATGGCGCTGCGAGTACTGTGTGACGTCACATGAAATCGATGAATACTAACAAGGGGATTGTCTTCGGCTCAGAAACCAATGACACTCATCTTCTCACTGCTTCAACATTTAAACAAACTTTCAATTACTATGTTAGTAAAAGTACAAAAAGTCCTTCATATAAGTAATCCCACACTCTTGCTCCATTGAGATTGGTTTGGTACGCTCTGTACCGGTGAAAATGGCCATGAATGGAGGGCAACCAGTGAGTAACAGCCAACGAGGATGTTCACCTTGGTGTTTACAAATCACTGCTGTACATTAAAGTTGCAGTTATATCTCTAGTTTTTGGGTTTAGGTAGCGGTAGCGATAGCTTAGCTCAGACTGCGATCAGATCTCAAGATTTAGGTCGATTGCTGTTATTGTTTTGGTTGGCTCCGTGCCGGTTTCGTGCTTTGTTTGTGGTTTTTTGTTGCAGATTTCCAGTGCTTGACGTGTGTCTCCGTGTGTTCCTGCTTCCTGGATTGGCAGTGGAGGTCGTCACCCCCCCCCCCCCAAAAAAAAAAAAAAAACAAAAAAACAAAAAAAAAACACTGGGTTTGTATGTGTATATTTATGTATGTGTACGCATATGTGTGCGTATATATATGTATATATATTAAATATAGTAATAATGCACACATATACACTTTTGGTTTCTACCGTCATGGTATCAATCAATAATATGTGTGCAGACAAGGTAAAAAAAAAAAAAAAAAAAAAAAAAGTTGCAGTTATTACGTTTATTTTTGTCATATTTGCTGAAATAACCACTGTTGGATCAACAAATCCGCTTCTTTGGCACCACATCTCACGATGCAGCTCGTAAGGTTCCACTGCTCCCGTTGCAGCCCTTTCAATCACAGCCAGGGGGCGTGTCTGCCAAATGTCAATCACAAAGCCCATCACATGCTCCAGACAAGCCCCTCAACCTCACCCCTCGCAGGCCCGCGCTTCATGTAAACACTTACAAGCCAGCACTTGAGGAAAACTAGAGGCGAAGCGGTTGTGAGAGATTTATTGAAACGGCGGAAAAACAAACACTGCAGGCAAAGTTACGGACTTCCTCTTTGGCGGTAACTGCTTACACATGTAGACAAAGTAAGCAAAAGAAGGCTGTTGCAGAGAAGCTAGTACAAAAAAAATATATGTATATAACTGGTGGATATTGGAGTGACATTTCAGTAAAGGAGGGAGCTATGAGACTTGAAAGGTTCTCAGTTGGATCTGGAATTATCAGTTTTTCTTCTTGACACCTGTCATCACCTCATTTTTGCTTGTCTGGTTTATTTCTTGGTGTTTAGGACCATAGTGTGCTGTAATGCCTGTACATTGTAAAGGTTGATGGTTGCGGTCTCAGCCGAGGCTAAGGTAAGGTTTATTACACCGAGAAGAACCTCAGTAGGATTGCATTTATTTATTCAAGCGCTATTTGAACATTATCTGTGTATGTTGGTATGATTTCCTCTAGCACAGTTATCTGGCTGCAGAATCAAAACAAACCAACAAGTCTTTGTGCAGATATCAGGCAGGACAGCACACTCATGAAGCCTAAGCAAATATTCAAAGTTGCGTCGTTTAGCGTTACATCTAGATATACAGTCGAGTCACACAAAACTGATTTCCCTTCATTTTTGCAATTACTTATTTATTCTCAGGTAACTGTTCTCTGATGCCTCAGGTTTCCGTCTAAACGTAACTTCCTTTGGGGGAGGTTGGGAGGGACATCAACGTTGTACGCCTCAAATGTTCTTAGCAGCGACTGGATTTCTGGGACGTTCCTGACTAGAGCTTTAAATACAAACTTTTTATTTTTAGGGGGGAAAGCAGGAAACAGGTGCAGAAATCCATGCTTTATTTGATTTGTCTTGGCTCTTTAAAAAAAATAAAATTGTAAAACTTTTTTGATTTAAAAATAGTTTGACGATGGTTGCAGAGTCTCTGAACCTCCATGTAGGAAGGAAACAGTTTGAACAACGGGCTTCGCAATTTAGACTTGGAAAAAAAAAACATTTTCAAAGGTTTCCAATCTATTAATCTTGCCACTACATTGCAATACTATTTCAGTCATCAAGTATATTTAATATACATGTATGAACTGATATAATGTAGAGCACATCTTTGTGCAACTTAACAATCAAAACATCCTCCCAAAATCTCTGCCAGGTGATTCATCACAGCTCCACATGACAGATGAACAGCGAATCATAAATATAAATTCTTCGTTTATTAATTCTAACACTTCCTAAATGCCAGCTATGACGGCATGTTATCTGACTTCCATGCCTTCTAAAGACACACCTGTGTTACTTCAGCCAGCTTGTTTTTTATTGTGGCTCTTCAGGTTCTGTAAGTGAAGCAGAAGTTTATATGTTGCACACATACTGTATCTTCACATATCAGTTTTTTTCTGTTGTATGTTTTATTCTTATGAATAATATAATAGCTTTAAATATACAGATTATATGCCTCTACGCATTTTTGGTATGAAATATTAAAGCCTCAGTAACAAAAATCGCTGCATGGGCAACAAAATAAACTAATCTAATCCTGTAAAGCAGCCATCACCAAATGGCGGACCCCGGTCCGGGTCCGGACCGAGTGATGGTTCTATCCGGACCCGTGACCAATTTCTAATAAATGAATGAGAATAAATTTTACTGTACACGGGAGTTTTATTTATTCATTTTTTTCAGCTGGTGTTTTGTTGTCTTTTTCTCTTGGACTATGGGGATGCTTCTCCTCTATATATAAATGAAAAAAAAGAAATAAAAAATTGATCACAAAAAAATATTTTTTTTCTGACGGTCACGGGTCGGCAGGGGGCGGAGCTAATCCAGTTAACACGGCAATTGAGCCAATCAAATCGTTTGTTTACCCTGCGTGGCCTGCACGCTGTGGACTGTGGAGAGAGGAAAAGAGACGTGAGAGAGACAGCGCAGCATGGCTTGCTCCAAAGTAAGGAAAGTTGATGCAGAAAACCGAGCTTTTAAAGATGAATGGACGGACCAATTTATGTTCATTCTTCCAGCAGGCAGTTCTAAACCAGTGTGCCTCATATGTTCTGAAAACGTGGCATTAATCAAAAGTGGTAATGTGAAGCGCCATTACGAGACAAAACA
This sequence comes from Cololabis saira, assembly GCF_033807715.1. Classification (NCBI taxonomy): domain Eukaryota; kingdom Metazoa; phylum Chordata; class Actinopteri; order Beloniformes; family Belonidae; genus Cololabis; species Cololabis saira. The sequence goes on from NC_084609.1 coordinate 26,489,840, forward strand.
CAAATCTTTTGAGCAAACTTATCCACTGAAGTCCGAGCTGAGGGCACGCAAAATAACCGAACTGAGAGCACAGTATGAGAGATCTACCCGACTCATCACGCACTCATTTACAGCCCAGCAACGGGCAAATGAATGCGCACTAAAGGTAGCATGGATTTTGGGGCAACATAAGAAAACCTTTAGTGATGGGACAGTTGTGAAGGAGTGCTTAAACGCCGTTGCTGAGACGTTACTTGAAGGAAAACAAAAAGACGAGTTGTGTGAAAAAATCAGGCAAATTCCAATGTCAGCTTCAACAGCAACCAGAAAATCAGAAATATTAACAGATGATGTAATGGCACAGCTTGATGCAGCTATTCAGAGTGCAGCATGCATATCCTTAGCCATTGATGAATCTACAGATGTCACTGATAATGCCCAGCTTTTGGTGTATGTGAGATTTTTTCACAAAGATAAGCAAGAGCTCTGTGAGGACCTGCTGGGTGTAACACCACTTGTGACACATACAAGAGGAGAGGACATATATTCAGCAATAAAGAATATGCTGGGAAAGAGGGGGATAGATCTAAAACAGGTGGTCTCAGTCACCACGGATGGCGCCCCTGCCATGGTAGGAAGAGAGAGGGGAGCTGTGGCACGGATGAAAGAGGACAACCCTGATCTCAAAGCTTACCACTGCATCATCCATCAGACAGTTCTGTGTGCCAATCTGTCAGAGGAGTTTGCTGAAGTAATGAACACCATGATGAAACTCATCAACTTTCTTAGGGCATCCTCATCCCATCAGCATCGCCTGCTAAGAGAATTCCTGAATGAAGTTGAAGCAAATGCCAACGACCTGCTACTGCACAATAATGTAAGATGGCTGAGCAAAGGTGATGCACTGGGACGTTTCTGGTCCATTCGAAAAGAAATAGCAGCTTTCCTAGAGCAGCTCAAGAGTCAGAAAGCAACACAGTTTTCACTTTTTTTGCAAAATGAGCACAAAATGGATATGGTTGCTTTTTTGGTTGACATCACATCACACCTTAATGAGCTCAATTTAAAGCTGCAGGGCCAGAATAATTCAGTTTGTGATTTGATGACAGCTGTCCGCTCTTTCCAGAGGAAGCTGGACATTTTCAAAGAAGATCTTCAAGGAGAGTGTGCACACTTCCCAAAAGTGCAGGAACAGATTCAGGGTGAGAGAGATGTTTCTCCTTATGTTGACTTCATAAACAAGCTGATTGGAAACTTTAGTAAAAGGTTTGACAGCTTCAGCCTTGGACAGCAGCTCCTCCTGCTAATCCAGAATCCTTTCCTCATCAGAGAAGTCAGAGGATTTTCAAAGGAGGTGACACAGACCTTCAAGTGGGCAGATGCTGGATCTCTACAGCTTGAGCTCATTGATCTGCAAACAAATGTTGCATTAAGAGAGCATTTTGAAGCAACTGACCCTGCTACTTTCTGGCTACAGACTGTGCCTGAGACTGTTTTCCCTGGTCTAACCAAAGTAGCACTGCACACCTTGACCATGTTTGGATCGACTTACAGCTGTGAGTCAGCTTTCTCTACTATGAACATTATCAAAAACAAGTACCGTTCCAGGCTCACCAATGAGCATCTACACATGTGCATGAGAATGGCACTAACTCCATTCAAGCCAAGATTCAAAGTACTGGCAGGGCAGTCACATGCCCACTTCTCTCATTCAGGAAGGAAGTAGAAAAAATTTAAAAGAAAAAAAAATAAAGAGGGGCTCTGTTGGCACTTTTTCTAAAGAGGCACTTTTTTATTTATTTTATTTTGAATAGTCTTGTGTTGTTTTCTTTTACTTGAAATGTAGGCCTTAAGTTCATTAGGCTGGGAATACTTTTAGTTATGGTAAAGGCAGCTGTTTGTTTACTATTCAAGTGCCATACAAGTTCCATGTGTATGTTAAAGTCCCACTTTGAAAATTGAGAATAAATATTGTTGAAACAATATGAAAATGTACGTTGTTGATTTTATTTGATGGACATAGGGGTAGGTTATAGGACACAATTTAGACATTATGAGGTTCGGACCTTTGCTGGAAGGAAATTTTACTAACTGGACCTCATTGAATTTTAATTGAATACCCCTGCTGTAAAGTGTGTAGTTCAATTAAAAATACTGAATTTAACTGTTGTAAAGTCTGTAGCAGTTATTTTTTAAATGCAGACAGGGCTTAGTCAAGTCATAGTAGTCAAGTCTAACAGAGTCTGTACAAAAGTGCGGGAGCTTACTGCTTCAGGAAAGCAACAAACAACCATTCAATAATGTCTGAAATTTTGTGGACACCCCTAGGGATGACGCGTTAAGTGACAGGCTGAACAGAGCAATGTGCCAAACCAGCAAATCCTGCAGAGGGGTTCTCACCCAGCAGCGTCTGAGCCCTAATACAGCCCAATTGACTCCAGATGTTTCAGTGCATAAAGAGGGAGAGCGACATCCAGGTCTGTCTGCAGCACAATTTGCAGCCAACTGCAACCAGACACAGCAGAGCAAAAAAAAAAAAAAATGAAACTGAGTGCCCCCGAATTACGAGCACAGAAACTGCTTTTAACACCTATGCAAGTTGCATTTTGTGCATCTGTGCAGACGCATTTAAAATCAGCGGTAAGAGCTATATCGTATCATGTAATTGCTCTGCTATTTACAAGTGGTCGCTGCGGTCCACAAATGACTGGAAAAATCCATAGGTCAGAGAAACCAGGGAAGAAAGTCAATGAGCTTGTGCAATGTTAAAATAAAACATGGCAAGCGTGCAGCACGAGAAGTCGATGGCAGCACAGGAATGTGATCGCAACCCATCAATGTGGATTTCTTTAATCTGGTACTCCCTACCATCTGCTCTGCCAGCGCTGTGAGAGCGCAGGAAGGATAAGGAGCCACAGAAGATTTGTAAGGTAAAGACAGATAACAGAATCCAAAACTTGAAAATTGCAAGATTTGCATTAAGTGACATTTTTGGAGTTCTGACATTGTTGTGGAAACCTTTGCTTTAGATGCATTTACAAAAAGAAATTATAAAAACAATATGACGGGATTGTAGTTTTGACTGACATGTTGCCCTTATTTTTTTTTCTAAGCATGTGTTGGCCATTGAGAAAAAAGAAACATCAGTGTGATCCAACAACAACAGTTGTTGGAAAGCTGTTTTAACAGCCAGTTTCACAACTTCTGCGATTGTGCAACTTCCTCTGGGAACTGCAATTAACAACACGTATCATCCACTACGGATGCTGATCCAGACTCACTCCCACTGTGCTCTCTTTGAACCCCTTTGCATGGGGGGGTGTTAGAGTGGTAGAGGGAAGGGCAGAATTCCAGTCACAACAGTGAATTACTCTCTGAAGGTTTGGCTGCTTCAAGCCAGGTGAGTCACTGGCATCGGTGATGATTAGCTCTGGAGAGACGAGTTTGTTTGCATCGATGTTTCGACACAGAATCACGCAACTTTGTGGTGTGATTATGTCAAAACGACAGAGGTGATGCCAAAATGTGTGCATTCATAGAAAAACAGTTTGAGGGTAAATGGCAAGAGAAAGTTCCTCAGCAAGTTGAGACTGTTTGGAAGAGAACGTGACATGCGCACGCTGTGATGACGTGCACATTCGAACTCGGAGTACATTTACATTCCTACAGGAGGACCTGTCAGAGACAAACATGTAAGAACACACACCTCGCGGGAGACCCACACCCACGGAGAGAAGCGAGAGAGTAGATGTTCCTAGATCACAAGTATTTGTTCGAAGGATTTTACAGTCTGCACGAAGATGCACATTCATGATTCATGTCTTCAAAAAGTCCAAATCACCACAGGCATTTCCCACTTAGGGAAATGGTAAAACGGTCAATAATTTCTCTGGTGCTAAGTTTTATATTGAGTAATGGTGAAACCGCATTTCAGAGGTCCTGGCAGCAATCCTGACCTCGTGGCTGCTTCACGTCTCTCAGCAAGTCCGTCCATTAGCTGAAGCTCAAAGTCAAGTACGGATTCTTACCATAAACATTAAGGTGAGAACACAAATACCTAATTATTATTGTTTGTACTCCCGTGACCTCACTACAGGTCACGGTTTCACCCAGACAGTGAAAGTAAAACTGAACTGAATAGATTTCCTCAGGTAAAACAACATACTGTAGATTAAGGCTGTTATCAGCCACAAAACTACGTGCTACTGAGTGCTTTAAAAAAAAATAAAAAAATCTAAATATCAACTACAGAAGCTCTATAAAAAGGACCCTGAAACATGAACGATGACACTGCTGCAGGGCATTGGTTTTGTGAGCACATTCCAGTGTCAAAGACACCACCTTTCCTATTGACGGTTCAAAATGCAGAAGTGATTTTAATCCCCATCCCTTGCAAAACAGATGCCACATCTTTTATACTTAATATAATGAAAAAAAATGGAATCGGCTGAGCCTCTGCAGCAGTTTCATACACACAACACCAGGTAGGTGCAAATGATTCGACCCCATTGACCAGGGGGCCTGATGCAAAAAGAGTATACTCGTCATGGAGAGACTCAGCTCACTAAATAGCTAAAAACTGGACATCATCTCATCTTTGTGGCACGTACTCTTAATGACACATAAGGGAGGACAGCCAAACATTCTGCAAAAATGCAAAAAGTTTAACATTTACAAGCATACAACTTCTTAACTCATGGAATTGCAAAAAAAAATAATTTCTAATTATGATTAATTGATGATTTGCTCTATGACGTGCTGGCGACCAGTCCAGGGTGTACGCCTGCCTTTCCCCGAGCGAGCAGTGACCTTGATTTAAAATAAGTGGTTGAAGATAATGGATGGATGGATGGATGGATGGATGGATGGATGGATGGATGGATGGATGGATGGATGGATGGATGGATGGATGGATGGATGGATGGATGGATGGATGGATGGATGGATGGATGGATGGATAGATAATTGATGATCTGGAGTTAAAAAAGAGACCACATGGAATGCCAGGTTATGGTAGTCAGAGACATTTGTAAAAATGCATATTGAAATGTTTACACGTCATTAGGACAAACCTGACAACAAACAACAAACCGTGGCGTGCAAAAGCAAAAGAACGTTCCAGAAGAGCAATATAAAGTAGATCAAACATGAGTGTAAAGCGAACGCCTGCTAGTTGAAGCTGTAGGATTTAAAGGTCAGATCGGAGCTGTTGGAAAACCATTTAAAGTCAGTGAGGGTTTAGAAAAGAAACAATTAAAGAGAACTACCTTCTCTTGTCAGACTTTCCACTGAAGCCAGACATTCGAAGCACTCACAACGTGTAACACCCATTCAATCAAGAAAAAAGTTTGTCAGAGAAGCCAACGGGCGGAAGATTTCACTTGGGTCGTTCACAAAGATCAGATGGTGTTTTTAGAACTTTTCTTGTTACTGTTACTACTGTGCTGCTGACAGGTGACAAGAATCCCAAGTAACAGCAAAAAAATTCTATTCAAGCTGAACTCCCGGAGAGTTAGCTCACATTCTACTTATTATGAGACGGGGTGAGCGTAGGGATGGAGAGGATCCACTTCTGCCATCTTTCTTTTTGGTCACAGTCCTGACTCAGTGGATGTTAACTGCTTAATCGTACCATTCAGACACTTTTTTTCAAACTATACTGCACAGTGTTCTTCAACTTCTCTGCAGCCTGCATCAAATACATCTGGACAGAGTAGAGATTTAAAAATATTTGCTATGAAGGGCAACCTCTAATTTTCCTTTTTTGAAGAAAATTCAGAAGTGCAGTTCCTCAAATGACCACTAGGGACTGGCTCCAAAAATGACTCGGCTTCCATTGACCCCCTGTTAAAATGTCCGGCTTTAGAGCAGAAATGAAGATGTTTACAGCCTGGTACAATAAACAGCCTTAGTCTCCACAGCTAGAGTTCACATCCATGACGAGTGAACTTAAGGAGAATTTCTTTTATATACCTCCATCTTCTAGACCCATCTCCCCCTCTTACCGGGATCTGCTGAATCCCATCGCAGCTGTGTTTGGATGAAAGGCAGAGGAGCACCCCGAAGAGGTTGCAAGTTCATCCAACAACCATGCACACTAACACTCACTCTTATGGTTGATTTATAATCACCAATCAGCCTAACACAGATGTTTTCAGACGGTGGGAGGAAACTGGGATATCTGAAGAGCATGCAAGCTCAGAGAAGACGCAGAGAAGACCTGACACAACAGTGTTAACCGCTCAGTCACCATTATGCCCTTTTTCTGTCCCACCTCAGTTAAAAACCTCTTGAGCCACAAGTTGTAGTATGAGTAGGGCTGTGGGTTTTATGACTGACAGTTCTATTTCCATCTGTGATGAAAAACAGCAAGCTGTAAGCCCTTTGGCTACTTAGCAGTTCCAGTGAACTTGACCCCTGATCCGTGAATAAAGACCTGACAGAGAATGTTCATTGTGGTGTTAAAGGTAATGTGCCTTGTTGTGCTGCTGCTCGCACTAACAGACCACCATAATCGACTCTGGGTTTTCCCGAAAGGCTCCAGGGGCAAAAGTGGCTTCGTCAGAGCTCCGGCTGGCCGGCTGCAGCAGCGCCGAGGCAGTTCCTATTCAACTGTTATTTTGAAGACAATGAATGGACCGATTGATCAGAATGATTGTAAGGGTGCTTTCACACCTGTGGCCCGTTAGTTTTGTTCCGATTTAGGAGCTAAATCGATAAAGTTGTTTAGTTTTTCATTTTTTTGTGTTCACAAGGCAACCGTCTGTAGCGTTTCAAAGCTGTTAACAAATGCCATGCGCAAACCAACTGTTCTCTCATTGGTCAGAAATGAACGCGGAAGGAGTTTCCTCTTCCGTACCCCGGGAAAAACAACAAGCCCCTTTCACAGAGAGGGCGCAAAGCGCAGACCGCCGCCGGCGATCCCATTCATTTATGTGCTACCGGCGCAAGAGTGGACTGCTCTGCCGCCGAGCTCAGGGCGGGCGAGATTGAACTGTTCAAAAACTTGAAAAATTTTTAATTTTACAGTGCCGCGCTGTGACGACATCTCGGCACGTCCAATAGGAGAGAAGGGAGAAGAGAGAAAATTGTGTCCAATAGGAGAGAAGGTGGTGGAGGCTGCACAAACTCTCTCCTTGCGCCGGTAGCACATACACATGAATGGAGTTGTGTCGGTTGCTGTGTCGATTAAGTTGTCACTACAAATTAAAAAAACGCACCGCTCCAGGTCTGGAATGGAAGCGAGCCGAGACCACCTCTCCTAAGAGATCTCGGCTCGCTTGTTTTGTGCCACATCCGAGTGCGATTGCTGTGTTCACATGTACCAAACGAACCGATCTTTAGGGGAAAACGCTCCCTGTTCCGGAACAACTGCTCCAAACGGGACAGGTGGGAAAGCACCCTAAGATAAGTTTAGTTAGCAACATAGGTTAGCTTGAGCTAACATAGGTTAGCTTGAGCTAACCTATGCTCAAGCTAAAAGGTTAGTAAGAGTAGAGTAATAGGTTAGCTTGAGCTAACCTATTACTCTACTAAAAGACTACCAGAGCTCCAAAAAGTCAGGTTTCACAATCACTCTTCAGAAACCTCGTGCTAACATCCCAGAAGGGTTTGTTGCCCAGCTCTCATACACTTGATGGATGCAACCCTTTAGTTTTGTAGCTTGTTAGACAATTTAGGAGACTGTGTAGGGCCTCCCGGGGTTGGTAGAGGGAGCAATGCCCAGGACTGACTTAGGTAGGAGCACTGGGTGATAAAATGGGGAAAAAAATCTCATTTCTATGAAAGGTAGCCGGGTAGTAAGACGACTCTGTCAAACTCCAGTCTTTTACATTTTTACAAACATGGATAAATATACCAGAGAAGGAGTAGCCGGTCCAGAAACATGTTACCACCTCCCTACAGGAGAAGCAGTATCGTCATAGTAAAGCACTGTGGTGAGGACGCTGTCACAAGAAGGCAATCTTTTAAAGTGAAACCAGCTGCAGAAGTATTCAGATGGCAAAGCAAACCAGCAGTCTGCTGACCCTCAGTGGTATATGTTTGCCCCTGCCTGGCCTGTCAAAACACACAGGCACAGTGGGGTTGACACAGTCAACAGTGAGTTAAGTTCCAATCTATCCCTTTCTTACACAAAGGGACTAGATAGCGTTAGCTGTTCAACAAAATGGAAACCTCATCAAATCAATATAGAAATTAAATAGCATCAGCTGTGAGTGGCACATTATGCAAAGATTGTAGGTTACCCTCCAGTTAACCTCATTTTGAAAAGTAGTTTTGTTTTCTAAAACACTTCCGAACACATTTGTTGGCCAGATGGACTCTATAGGAACATTTAGGCGAACCTAATATTATAGCAACACGTCAGGCTTCAGAGGAGACCAAAACAAACACAGAGCAAAGAAGCATGGCCAGCTGAGAACCGTGTGGTCTCCGAGTTCAATAAGGTCCCGGACGTGGTTAAATGGACTGCCTGCAAAGGTGGTGTGAGGGGACGAGTAAGAGAGATGGAGCAGTAATGGTTTACCAGCCAAAATCCGACGCAGAGATCAGGGGAGCTAATCCGGTGTCAAGCCTAATCACTGAAACAGGAATAGGCTTTAGGACAGTGGCTTTGCCTCCTCGTGCGTCTGCATGGGTCGGTAGTAGTCCATGGATTAATGGTGCATGCTACACTGTCCACCAAACGGTAAAATAGTCAGCGATGGCAAAAACCACGCCACTCTAACACGGCCAAAACGCTCCTGGCTGCTCATTACTGTATTTGAGAAAGTGCAGACAACAATACTCAGAGTTTCTGTGGTCTGGCTTGTTTCCTTGTAGTCACGTTGTTATGACTTCATATACAGACCAAGTCAAAAGAAATGAACAAATACTGCTGTGGTTTTTTTCTTTTTTTCATAGATTCAGTTATGGTACGAGTGACCAACCTTCAGTCATTTAAGAGGTTCGAGGTTGAATTTTGCAATTTCATTTCCCAAGGTTAAAGTTTAAGCCGTTTCAATGGCGAAGGTGTTTTCAATGGGATTAACTATCTGAGGTAATTTGTCCATTTGATTATTTCTGACAAAATGTATCAGATCGGGTTTAGATTAATTGCTGATTGTAGGTGCTGGGAGTATGTAAGGTTGGATTCAATCATGATTCCGCAACTCACACGAAATGTCACTGTCTTCTGTGGTGATCACGGACGGCGGGTTAAGCGTTTTCAGTGATGGTTCTTCCAGAGAATATCCCCCACAAACAAGTTCAGCAGGGTTCAGGAAATAAAGGACCCCCCCACCCCCAATCAAAAATGCCACCTAGAGGATACTTCCTGTTTGAATTTACAAAAAGGCAATAACTCTAAAAGATAACAATCAAGATTAGGATCAAATGAATCATTGAGGGTGCCTTCAGACTGTAATGTATTTGCTCTGGTCCTAATCAGCTGTTAAGTCTACGTTTATAGGGTAAATTTGATTTGATTCCTTTTCACACAGACGGAAACCTAAGCATGACCTGAATCCTTATGCAAACATAATCAACATGTATTGGTCTGATGTTGCTGTCATAGGAACAAACATATAAATATAGAACTGTAGTGGATTATTAATGCTAATCAGTCTCTGTTTTGGTCTGGTGGGCTTTCTCTCCCGGAGGACTGGACAAAAAGTTTACATCATGATTCAAACCAAAGGTGTTTACCCACTTCAGTTTATGTGATATGGTCCAAATCACTTGATATGTTTGTAAACTTGTAGCTTCTCCAATTAATTTGGTTCACATCAAACCACACAAGAACATCTTCAATTAAAGACCAGATGTTTCCAAGGACTCTGAAAGCTACGTGGACTGGATGTTGTACTAGTGATCCTTTCTGCTGCTAAGATTCATCAATACTTAGTTTGCAAGCTACAGCTGTAGAGGAACATTTAAATGCACTCAAGTAACCAAAGATTCAATAACAAAACACTACAGTATTTTAAATAATTGAATCATACAGAAACGTAAAGTAAACATGTTAGCTCAGTGTTAATCCCACAAAGACTAAAAGCTTGATCTTCTATTGATTCACTGCACTGGTGAACGCTAATTGATTCAAACCGAGACCACCTCTCTTTTGGGGGTCCTGCTTGCATCCGTTTGCACCCAATTCAATAACTGTGTTTTTGCACCAGATGAAACGGACCACACCAAACTAAAGCCTTTACGTGTGGAAAAACAATCAAAAAGAAGTGGGCCCAATCCAGTTCCCTTGGTCTGCATCCATGTTTGCTCACCGTTTTTTTACGACTCACTAAATGGACCGCACGAAGTGGGAAAATAAACTCAAGAACATTCTGAACGGTCTAAAGCCTGCAGGGGTGAAAGCAACATAAAACAGAGGGCACGTGACCAGCAACTACATTCACAGTAACTTGAAAATGAAAAAGCGCGTTACATTCTTCTCTCTAAAATGAACTGCTCTGGCAGAGACATGTGGGAACATTGTATCCTAGTCTGACTGGTGCGTAATTTTAGGATTATAGTGTGGATTAGGTTTAGGTCAATGTAAAGCACTGGAATGCCGTGTCATTCTTGGTCATCATAAGTACAATCACGGGATGTTTAGTGCACTGTAGCTGCCAGTTCAGACATGAAGCTCCTCCGAAGCAGTTTATGTATGACATGTCTGTGCACATACAGTTAATAAGGATGGAAGCATTTCTGCCCATATTTCTCATATTTTGATTCTATGAGCATCGCACACACTGGATGTTGAACAAGCGCCTCCCAGCTTTCTGGAACTGGATTTCTTTTCTTTTCTTTTTCTTTTTGTTTGCATTGTGTCTGGCCAATTATAAGACGCAAACTCGTACATTCTACCACAAATTGCCACATGCTGACAGGGCATTGTGTGAAGACCAATTCTTGAAAAAACATGCTTTCTTAAGCCACAGCAGATGTTTTTGGCTTCCAGATCAGCTAATTTGGGAGAGAAGGCCTCAGATTAAATTTGCTCTTTAAAAAAATCCATAATAGTTTCCAGTACCAAAGTTCTTGTCATAATTACAGTACAATATTAAATTAGCTGTTTCCCAGGTTTTGCATTTCCCTGCCTTGTTGGCCAGTAAACACTTTTTCAGGATGTCCTGGTTCTCTAATATTATTCAACTCTGTCCAAACCACCACTTAAAAATTGTGTTTAGATATTCTTTTTAGGTTAAGGTTTTACTCGCTAAAAAGCATAGTTGAGTTAATACCATGTCCCTTATGACCCTACACCTTGCATCCTCTGAAAACTTCCAGATGTTCTTACACAATTCAAGGTGCAGCTTGAATGTCTACTAGCTCTTGTTTCAGCTGTCAGCATTTCTTGGCAGGTACGGAGAATTCAGTACAACTGTTTGGTGTTACCTCTCCAAGAATTTAATGTATTATCATATCATTACTGTGATGTCAAGTATGTCTCCTTTTAGGGATGTGAGTCTTTTTGGATCAGTCACTGCTCAGACTCAGATCTGATGAGTACTTTTGGAAACCTTTGGTCCATCTAACGTAGAAAGCCTGCCAGAGAAACAGGAACTCATTATCTTTACCAACAAATAAATACTTCCAAAGTTTTTAGCTAGCGTATAACCATAGCTATCATAAATCTGTTTAGTTTACACACAGCGCATAGAGCTGGCAGGAAACCAGACATGGGAAGAGCAGGGGGGATCCGGTGAATTTGTTTAACTAAACATTGCGAGTGGACACTGACTCGTACAACAACGTTACATTAACCCGAGGAGGTGGTGGGTAAACACTTCTAGGAGGGTTCTAGAGGAGATTTGAACCACGTATGAGGAGACGATTACTTTAGGAGTCTAAAAGATCATCACTCATCCTCTTTACATGTGTAATCCCCGAAAAAGCAGAACCTGGTGAAATAAATGTTTTTGAACAACCAGACTACTGCAGACTACTGCACAGTTCTGACAAGAGCTTGAAACCTTTAGGAAAACTCAAAATTTCCCAACGCTCCAGCCAAGCAGGCAGCAGTTCCAATTACTCCACTCCAAACACCCCTGGTGTGATCTGAGAATGGTGGAATACATTATTTTTTATTGCTCTTTATTTTTGATTAGGACTCATTATCCTTGCAGTAGTGTTTATGTAGGCTATTTACAAAAATGGTACTAAAACCCCCAGACAACACTATATTGAGAGTTGGTGTTCCTATGTCTATAATAATGGTATTGTTCCCTCTTATCTTTAATCAGCTGCTTTTCTTTAAAAAAAAAACTGTTGCTTCTCAGGTTCCTTCTCATCTGTCTGACAACGTCTTCAATTAACAATTCCGGTCCGGTTTCTGCCCTCACCACAGCAAAGCCAACGATCTCCTTATGGCTTCTGACCCTGGAATTCTTTCCATATTCATACTATTATAGATCTAAGTCCAGCCTTCAACACCATCTCACGCAGCATTCTCCACTACAGACTATCATCTATCAGAACAAGGGACACATGCCTCCATAGCTTTCTGGCCAGGTGCAGTTTATACAAATGAAAACTTTCAGATCACACTATTTTCCAGTAACCACAGGAGTTCCTCACGGCTCCGTCCTGGGTTCACTTCTTTTCACTTGATTACTTCCTCTTGGTGATATCTTCTGTAAATTCAACATCAACTTCAAGTTTTATGCTGATGATACCCAGCACTATGCGTTCACTCCTCCACTCTTCCTCCCACATCCGTCATTGACTGTGTCACGGATGCTACATCCTGGTTTCCCTGCAATTTTCTAAAATTCAGGTCCAACTTACTAGTTCTAAATCTACTCTCATAAAGTAGTTTTTCAATCACAATCAACAATATGACAATATGACTCCAATATTTCTCCTTCCCTGCAAGTTAAGAGAATGGGTTTCATCTATAGCCCCTTTTACATTGGTAGATACCCCGCGTTTAACTCGTGGATCTAGCGTGTTGCGTAAAACATAACTAACTTGGGGTGGCCGGTGGTGGGAGGGGTTTGTTGATCACGTAACCCCAGTACAACCCACCAGGGAAGTTTAAAAAAAAAAAGGTATTATTATTTTATAAAATAAGGAAACAGCTGATGAAAATAACAACAGCAGCAAGAGGTCACAGGTAGAGCCTATATTTGCAAGATGAGTAACTGGGGAGACGAGGAGATCAGCGAGCTACAGTACTTAGCCTTGGAGATGAGGACACCATAAACCTCCATATGTCTGGAACAACAAAGAACAGTCCATTATTTGAACAAATGGCCATAAAAATGTCAAACTGGGCTTTGCAGTAAACAAACCCTGGCCAAAAACGCTCATCTCGATGTTCAACCATCCTCGTTTTGAGCCAGCGTTCAGCCTATTTAAGTCATTTTGGTACCTAAATGTTCAGCTCATTCAGACATGACTTTTGGGCGTTCAAATCCTTACATTTTTTAAATCTGAGGCCCATTGAAATATAAAGGGAAGATCATTGAATCCTTAAAAAAAACTTCCATCTCTTTCAGACCTTATTACTCACAAGACGTTAAACACTTACCATTAGATTCAGCTTTTTAATATTTTTTTATTTTTTGAAATATTACACTTTAAGTTTTATGAAAAATTCAGCATTCATAATAGATTTCCATTACAGACTGATCAGAAATCCTTGAGAAACTTTGATGTCTTTGAGAGCTCACTACTTCAGCATACTCTCACCTAGAGACACCCTTTAAACTTTAAACGAGTTACAAGACTTTGGACTATAACATATAAAAGCAGTGTTTTGATGCAATTTACGGTCTGTTAGAAATGGCAATTTAAGTTTTGGATTTTTTTTTACAAATGTTCCTTCCAAATGTACACTCTAGCCTGGGGTCGCATAGTCAAATTGACCAAGGGTCACTGAAAATACTGTCATACAGTTTATCCAAGTGCAAAAAGAAAAGTGCCATATTTCCGAACATTTCTTTTATTAGTTACATTTGGCCTGAGGCCTGTGACGTCACAGTTGATATACTGAGTAAGGGCTTCAAGATGGTTATCACTCAGCCTGGACCTATACTTGCATTTTTTTAAAGTTCATATTGGAGAAAGGAGTTAAATACATAGCCCTCACCATATAATCCTGTGTCCTACTCCACAAGAGATCTGCATGTTGTGAAATGGCTGAGGTTTTTTGAAAGCTGCCTTTTCCATAGCTTCAGTTTGGAGGTGAAAACTTTCACACTGCCATAGGCTGATGGGATAAGCTGACCAGGCATCTGCAGCTTCAGGTTAAGGACGTTTAGCTCCTCTGTTATGTCCAGTAAGAATACAGTATGCATTGGACACACATTCAGTAACTCCTGTTCCTTCGAACTGCTCATTGCCCAATAAAAATGGGTAGCTGTCCGTTTTGTCCGTGCTCTCATCAAGTCACAGAGTATGCAGTAAAAGTTTATGCTTTGTCACGTCACTATTCATTCAACTTATCAACAACTTGCAGCATGCATTTCTTCAGAAACGGTCCTTCAGTGAATGTCTTTCCTGCATTGGTGATTAACTCGCTCACCACGTAACGTGCTTCAGCAGCTGTATCAGCATCCTTCTTGGCCTTATGGAAAAGACTTTGCTGAGAAGTGAATCGTCGGTGTAGCTGTGTCGCTCTTTTATTCCTCTTACTTCCCTCGTATTTCTCATACTGCTCCCCATGTTAAGTCAAGTAATGGCGTTTGAAATTGTATTCCTATGAAATTGAAACTTTTTCCTTACATATCAGGCATTTCGGACATCTATTGAACTCCATGAAAAAAATACTGCAATGTCCATCTTCTTGTTCTGTGTTCACTGTCCACCTTTCTTTTCTGCTTGAGAAGCAACATCTGCATTATTAGTGGCAAAAGAACCTGCTGAGCACAGATACCTGCAAGCCTTTGCTGCCAAACAAAGTCACAGCGTGATATATATGCGTTGGGTGGGCGGGATGGAGGGGGAGGGCGAGCCGTATGTGGCCTGGGGGCCGGGAGTTTGAGAGATGAAGATGTCATCCACTGTAAACTTCTCAGGTAGAGGAATAATCTGAAAGAATTGCCACACATTTCCCTTAGTCCCCCATGAATTATATATCAAAATATAGTGTTGGCTTTTAGAAAATATGACTTTTACTTTTTTGTCAAATCAGCCCAGAGCTCAGAGGGTGCAGACAGATGACCTCTTCTGCAAAGATAAACATTGGGCCAATTTAAAAATGACAACATTGCATTCAGAAAAGACATCTGTCACTAACAGTGAAAGGAAAGAAGTTTGTTGACATGTCTTTCCGTTTCCAACAGTGACGCCTCTAAATCGCTGGGTCATTCCAGCAGAGTGACAGACTGCAGGCTGACACCTGAGTTCCAGCTGCAGCTCCTCTGATTCACAGCTGGAGCTCATTTAACTAATTCATTTAATTAAATACTGAACACTACTTTTTACTACTTTATTCCTCTTTACTTTGCTTCCTAATTCTTCCCTTTCTACTTGTATTTTTCCACCTCCATATTCTTCTCCTCTTCTTCCTTTTACAACTTTGTGCTTAAGTAAATCATGACTTTTATCTTCTTATTCTTATTTCAACAATAATTCACTATGTTTAAATCCTTTTCTCTTTAGCCATTCATCTTTTCTTAAGTTTTTCTTGTCCGTCTGTCTATCTTTTTTTTTCTCTTCAGCTGATTTCTCTCACTTGAGGTCATCTTTTCCACAGTTCATCTTCTTCTCTTCAGCTACTGTAATCATGCACTTTTTAGTGCCTCCTCCTAACTACAACTCATCTTTTTCTTCTTCCATACTTTAAAAAGGTTTTCAATTGTCTAAGCTGCATTTACCAATTTTCTTGGCATTTTGACCTGACTTTAGCCATTTCTTTAATTTTCAACAGTTCAGCTCAAAGTTCTCCTGATTTTACCCTTCCTACTTCTTTTCTTCCTCTTAATCTTAATTTGGAAGAATTTGAAATTCTTTAGCAATTGCCACTTGCTAAATTTGATTATTCTGCCAGAGTTTTGGCTAAATTCTTTAACTTCAAAGAGTTTCTTTCTTCAGCTGATCTTCCTCTCTTCAGCTTCTCTTCCCTTGAGCTCATCTTTTCCTTTTCAACTGATCTTCCTGCCTCAAGGTTATTCTTCTTCTTCTCTTCAACTCATTTTCAGCTTCAGCTAACCTTCTCTTCAGCTGATCCTCCTCTCTTGACGTTCATCTCTTCATCTTCTTGTCTTAAGCCCATCTTCTTCTCTTTAGCAAATGTTCCTCTTTTCAGTGCCTCCTCCTGTCATCAATTCCTCTTTCTACTTTCCATTATCTTAAAAGTTTTCATGTCTGTTTTACAATTTTCTTAAAATGTTAACACACCTTTACCAATTTCTTAGATTTTCAGGCATTCAGCTGTTTTTTCAGCAAATCTCCGCTCTCATTCAACCCTGCATTTTCAAATCAAATGCAGCCGTTTCTAGTTTGTTTACCTTTTATGGTTAAATACCTTCTAACTTTTGTCTGTAACTGCAACAATCAGAAAATAAGCCATATAAGTGCAGGTTTCCAACTCCAGTGAAGAATGCATCCAACAAACTATGTTTTGGTTAGTTTTTTTTTGCATGTTCATGTTAATCTGCTCCCTTTTTGTCCAAACTGGTCTCTCATCCAAGTGTCTGCTTAAATCATCTGCTGTGTTGAATTTTGAATCGCTTATTTTCAAAAGGTGACAGGTTTAGAGCCTGCTTTGTCCGACTGGCACAGCCGTGACGTCTGAAATGATAGGGCTGCTAGCAGCTTTATTGCTGTTTGGGTTGAAGAAGAGTCATACATTTTGGTTCTCCGGAGAGATTCTCAAATTAAGTCTGCAAAGACTAAACTTGTGTCGTTGCAAATGAAAAATGCAGCCTAGAGACATGAGAGGAAATATCACAGCGGCGTCGTACAGAAATAGAATCTGATTTGGGGAATTATGTCAGTAATTTCTTTGTCAACGTGAAGATAAAAGATGAGTAATTTTAATACATTTTCCTGTAACATTGGCAAAAATGCCTGGTTAAAGCATTTAACGTTTCATCTATTTTGATATGTTCACATCAAAGCATGGTACAGGAAATGTGGAGCTTACACAAAGTGCTTAGGTTGGTTCAGACCAGTAGAACTTATGCATGCAGGAATGGACTCAACTGTAACTGCGAAATCTAGATACGTTACACGATGAAGAGTTTGATCTAATTCGGTATCGGATATCGATATCCAATATCCAAACACGATATTGATATTGGACTGTTTTAAGATATTCTTCAAGCAAAAGTTGGGTTCTGACATTGTTATTTTGCACTTTATCCAAACATGTTACACTATTTTGGGTCGTTAGGGTCATTCAGGGGACCATGAAGGTAAAACCTTATTGTAGAAACCAGATCTGAATTAAATATCAGAAATGGACAAACGAATTTTCGAAAAGCCATCTGCATTTCGAAAATTCGTTTGTCCATTTCTGATATTTAATTTTGTGACGACGACACACAGATCGGTGTTCGACTACATTTATTAATTATACTCCTAATGACTGCTTGAAACTTCTCGGTTTACAGCCTTCTCCTGATTAATGGACACCAATTTTAACTCAGAAAGAACCATGTTTAAACAGTGTTTTCTAAAAGTTTCTGGCTCTTGCACAAAGTTTTACAAAAAAAGAACCTTGTGGGAATGGAGGTCACCCTCACCTCCAAAACAGTTTGACAGACAATCCAATGATTTTGTTTGGGTCACCCACAACGATGGGATAGTAGCTATGTTTTGTTTTGTTTTTTTTTCATATTTTGTCTTGGCAGGAGAGCATTCACTTAATTGGTCAATTTGTGAAAAAAATTTCAAGAAAAGCAAAGAACACTTGAGAAAAGAATCTCCTACCCAATGCAACATGATCTATTTGGTGTTAATGGTCGAAAACATTTGAATTTTGTGCACTGGAGTTTCCCCAAATTACAGCATTGATATTTATTATAATTAGATTATGCAGCCAGTCACCATTCAGGTTTCTATGATAGAGAAATGTAAACTGAGCTAATCACAAAATATGCACATAAATCCCACACCTGGTGAAGCACTGAGGAGCATAAACAGATACCTTCAGAATTCAGTACCAATGCACAGCAAGGTGGAAGGCGACGGTCTGGCAAATCCTTTCCCTAATTTTCACTATCAGCAAGTTATCTGAAATCATACAGTAGTAGTTTTACTGTACTGGTTGCAAAGCAGTCAAATAGAGGTTTCAAACAGCAATGACGTACCACAGACTATGCAACATACCGAAGCGTCTTTTTATATATCATCATCTAAGTTTCAGGAAAGCCATGTTTTTGACTCTCTTTGCATATAAAGTTAATAGAAGGCCATATAGCGTGACATAAATGTCCGTACCATACTTCATTTTATAGATCATTCACCTTATCTTGGTCAAATCTTGACATTCGAATATGAAAAGCATGTATTTGTCGTTTGACATTCCACCCCACGTCCTTGTCTCCCAACTCCATGTAAAATAAACATGAAGACATCCTCTTGGAAACTTGGATTAATCAGTTGTGTTCTGAATCAGTAAAGGCTGTTGGACCAGTCATGAATAAATATCCCTCCAGAAAATGGATTATAAACTGAAACTGATATTACTGGGGGTAATTTTGAGTCCAATTTGCTGAAATGTAAACAAATCTAGCCAATAAAACCAGAAGAATATATATGCATGTATGCAACCTTTACAGTTACCCCTTTCATAAACTGTTGTGATTCTTCTTCTTTGTGATATTTAAAGAGGATCTAGAATCTGAAAATGAATCTTCTAAATGTGGCTTTCTTTCTTTCTTTCTTTTGTTAATCATGCTTTTTATTTATGTGATGTTTTAATGTCTCTAACTGCACTTTGAATCACCTTGTTGTTGTTGAATTGTGCTATAGAAATAAACCGTCACATTAAGTAAACTGTTCAGATTTGCAGGAAACTATGACATCACAGATCCAGACTACAGTGAAATCATGCAGCCTCTATTACCACCTCTCTCTCCACCTGTCGTCAAATCAGGAGATGTTTAATGGAAAGTGAGCAGAGGTCATTGTCATAGAAGAGGAGGGAAATGGGATGGAGTTGAGTGGCTGGATCCCCCCCTAGCAATCAACTACTGTGAACAAAAGCATTCATATGTGACTGGAAATGCTTGGTACTGTATCCATGAAGGTGGTTCCATGATGTTGGACAAAGGCTGACTAAATTCATAGCTTCCACACATCTCAGTCTGACTGAAATCAAACTCAACCGAACAGACCAGGCCAACGTGCTCAGCAATTTCCCAACCCAGGATTTGACCCGGGAATCCTGGAAGAGGTCAAGACAAGATACACAGAAGAAAAAAACAAAACAAAACTGTAGAGCGCATACGAGACAGACGGAGCTATAACCCCGTCCAGTTGACCAATGTCCCATTTTGCTACCACAGCTGTTTTGGTGCGTGGTGTCATAGGCCTCCCAGAAAACTCCTCATCCTAACAAGTTGAAAACAGACACTGTCGTCACATCCTGTCGTCAGTAAATCAATTCCCTTTACTGTGCATTGTCTGTTTAAACCACCAGGGTGACTATCTGGGCTGAAACTGGCTGCATTAAATTATCATGAATTAAATGATCATGAATAAAGACATGAGAGATGATCCAAGTTCAGTAGATTTAATACATCATTTGCATGCAAGCAGGTCTAAACGTACGCCAGGAGTCTCATACAGAAGTGACACCCGATAGCAAAATATGAGTGAATCAACGTTGAAATATGGTTAGGCAGAAACACTGAATCCATGTTGAATCCATGTAGAAGCCTGGTCGGCAACAAACAGAATATGCTGATTCAACATTGATTACACGTTGGCATTAGAATTGGATGCTTGATTGATGGTTGATCCACCATCGGTCGTCGACCGTCACCAAAAATCAACCTTTTTGACCATAATTCAACATTGATTTAACATATTTTGCTATCTGGGACAGGGTTTTAGTGTACATGGTACTTTGAACACCACAAAATGAAGACTACTCACTAAAAGTTCTCATAACAGGTCATTGCAGATGTGTGACAACAGAGCCAAAACTCTCAAATACAAAATATGTGTCTGCACAAGCTGTACCCAGGCTAAGACTCATATTTCCATCACAACATTTATGCTGGGACAAAGAAAGGGGCCACTTTAAGTGGCCTAGTCGAGCTAAAGCTGTAGCTTGCATGAACTACATGTAAACATGTATGTGGTATTTCTACTTATATCACACACATTCCATTAATGTCACAGGAAATTATGTCAATGTTTGCTAATTCTATGTTTACTTTAATTTAAATTATTACCATAATTGTTCCTATTAAGAAGACGATGATAATCAAAATTTCCCTTGAAAAAAAAACAAAAAAAACCTGATCTACAAGTTTAACACGAACGAGGAAATCCCTTTGAATACTCAGAAACCAGGTGGTGGGTTGGGATTTTGGCTTCAGGGAGAAGGTTAAAGTTAGGATCAGTGTTCTGTTGGGGTCAGGGTGAAAACAAACGCAGGTACAAGTGTAGGGGAGGGGATTTGGGCGCTGAAATGGAGAAGGTGTTTAAAACACCAGGCAGCAGCTTTTACCCTGCAGACATGTGAACATCTGTCAGCTCAGATATCAAAGGTGGTCACACCCGTCCATGCAGAGGTCACGTTCAGGCATCCTGTCTTATCAGCGGGGGAAAAGGGTAGCTTCAGCTTTATTATCTGTATCTTTTACTGTCACTAACATTAAAGCTGACCCAGGGCCTTCGCTCTGGGTTGGGTCATTTTGACCCCGAGTCTCAGTGTCTTGCAAGAAGAAAGACCACAAAGGATTTTCCATCTGTTTTATGGGGATTTTGTGTGTCTTAGATAAAGACAGGAAAATCGATCTATCTATGTGATGAGGCAAACTGTCGAATGGAAAGTTAAGTAAAGCAAGAACTGCTTAGATGATGTGGCTCTACATGATCTAGATACCAAAACAAGAGGAATGTGCAGGATCTGACTTTACTTTGCCTGCAGTTTCGTAGTTGAGTTGGGAAACAAAAGGCGACTTAATCTCAAAAGGTCCCAGGAGATGAACTGATAGAATCACTAAATATAATCCAGCACCAAATTGAATCAGAGTGACTCTTATTATGTGACTACATGTGTACGGTATTGTTTTGGTTTATTGTAACTCAATAGAGTTTTATTTACATAGCCCCCCTTCAAACACAAGTTACCTCAGGGGCAGGCTGGATATAACATTTTAGCTCTATGGAGAGGAAAAAATTAAAAAAAAAAGGTATTTCACAAGACGGTGCAGACCACCGGGCGGCTGGGGTGATGGGAAACTGAAAAGAGAGAAGATGAAAAAAGACCAACAACTGCGCCCTTTGGACAGGAAGATGAGAAAAAAGAAAATAATCATGTGCAAATTAACAAATATACATGTGATCTAATTCACCCTGTCAGTAGTTTTTGGAGACATTTATTTTCTTGCAATGTGTGTTCGAGCTTTGTTGTGGACATAAACACCTTGATGGCTGTCCAACCCCTTCGTCGGCGGAGGGACTGGTTGAACAGGTTGGCTTGAAAGATGACAAATTAATGTTTTATTTTTTACGCCATATAAATGCAAGTAGGATGTTTTCAATTTTGCTCGCCTTGATTTATCAGCCTTATCCGTTAGTTATCTGGAAAAAAAAAAAAGAAACAGAGAGAGCGGAGAATGACTGAGCTTTTGGGAGGAGCGCCTTAAAGACACAGGAACTTAAACGAACTTCTCAGACCGCCACATTAATGCGTGTAAGCCTTTTAAGGAAACCCTCAAATGGAATAACAAACCTCCGAACTAAAATACTAAAAAAAGAAAGCACTTCCCAACATGGCCTCAAACTCAGAGGAACTACTGCAAGTGTCTGCGCTATTTGGACAGAGAATTTGAATTTGCTGAACGTATTTCCTTGTTAGACCTCTACAGCAGGTCTTTTCACTCAAGAAAAAAAAAGCACGAATATCGAATTACACTTCTACTCGGTCAAAATATTTACGTCAATCAAATGTCTAGTGTGCACGGCGGAGCTTTTAAATGCTTTATTGGGACAGCTGGTCACATGTGGGTCCATGCGAGAAACCCTGATGCTGAAGTCTTAGGACGACCAAAACCAGCTCCCTCACTGTAGAATCCACTACTCAGTGGTTTCATGAAGTTTTCTGAAGGAACAGGAACGTAAACTCACCCCACAATGGACTTTTAGACTCTACTAGCATCATTTTTGTCACCATCAGCTAATAAAGTGGCTATCAATCTGTTGATTGATAGTATATAGTAAATACTATAATTAGAGTGCACTACGTAGTGCATAGAGAGTGATTTTGCTCTCTCCCCAACGTTGTAACGTCAACTCTCACCGAGACATCTCCCACTTCCCTCATTAACTGTAATGACTTTACTTTAATGTCTTCCTGGAACTCACCTCCCAAGATTTCAGAGTGAAATATTTCCCTCGGCGAAACCCCAGTCCGATATCATTCCCACATGCTGCCAGACGCTCATCAAGTGTTGGCCTGTCAGCGACGGCCGCGGGCTCTGTGATGCACACTGCGTTATTAGGTGGTATTTCTTTAGCAGCTGCACGATTATGGCCCTGATCAACACGAGTTTCCTGTCTCAATAATTTATCACAAATATGAGCAGAAACTTGGCCCAGATTCAGAAATGTCCCTGTGCTTTTCCTTAGATGTATTGCGGTACTGTGTGAACAAGGGATTGCACTGTTATGTCCCCAGGTTAAGGTTGGAGGTATAACTGGTAGAGTTGCTGATCAGACACCTTGTTCCCATTTCATTTACTTGAATTTTGATAACGGAATAAGGATTTAAGGGAACATGGCACCTAAGGACCACAATATTTGTTTATTAATGAGTTGAAGTAGCGAATGTGAAGACTTAAAAGGAAACTGTCATTAGTTTCCAAGGACAGATCTGGATCTAAATAGTCCACAAGAGGAAATCAGATGTGTGTAACCTCTGCAGGCATGCACCGGCCACTCAAGGATTTTACCGCAGTACTTATGACTTTTTAGATCAACCCAAACAGTTCATGTTCTTGCAGGGATTTAGAAATGTTTTCAATTCGTTGTCAGTCTTCGCTTCCAAGGAGTTTGGCAGAGTCACGTGATGCTAATGTCATAATCTAGATTAAAAACCCATTTAATCTATAAAGGCATGTAAGTGAACAATAAATAGGCTTATCTGGGGCTCCATCCCAGCCGCCCCTATCACAGATCAGCTGTATCAGGATCAGGACGTCCTCCGCGGATAATTGAGTCTCCTTTTTTAATGTGGAAACGGAAGGATAGGCGAGAGGAGAGCAGGCCGGGACTGAAGAGAGGGGGGGGGGGGAACGTAAAGATCCAGACGGCGGATGTGAGGGAGATAAAGAAAATCGCTGAGACGGGGAGGCAGATCACAGGGTCCATGGAGACATAAAAACAGGCGGCTGAACTGTCACATGACCGAACTGCTGTGAAGTGTCACCTTGCAAACTTCATGATCTCTATCTGCTCCGCCTGTCTGGGACAGACTACGAAGCGGTTGCTGCGGCGCTGAGGATTTAAGCTGTTCTACATCAAGGTAAGCGTCAAGGTTCAAGGTTCAAGGAAATTAAACGAATTTGTGGCGTGTAAATATCCTCTGAACCGTCTGCGCCGAGGTGCTTCAGTTCCACCGAAGAGGGGGTGTCGTAAACTTCATCTCTGCACTATGTTTTACTCTAACTAGCCTTAAGAATGTGCTGCGTATAAACACTCTGATAAATGTGTAAACCATCCCGTAGCAGGCCAGGCTGCGAACCCGCCTCATATAGGATCGAAGGAGCCGCCCGTTTCAAGCAGAGCCCATGGGAACGTACGCTTTTAGTCCTTTTATGAGATTCTCAGGATCTTGGGTGCCCACCAATCTCATCAGACCGTGTCAGAGCACTTAACTAACCTGTGACAAAAATGGCCTCACTCACCATTTAGGTACTTGACCCAAATAGCTCCACTAACACTATTTTTTATACAGATTGTCTTTGAGGAGAGTACTCAAGCTCCACTTGACTTTAATTACAAAACCCTTTAGCACACAAGAGTCATTGTTGAGTCGTGCAGCCAAGGCTGGCGTTATTCTTGCTGCTCTGACAGTAGCAGTTCTTCTACTCCAGATATATCTCAATTTTAGTATTTAGAGGGCTGGTATGATTTAACATTTGCCTCTTGATTTCATGTTTTTTGTGTGTGCAATGATTAATTTGAATAAAATTCAGGAGAGCACAACAGTGAAACTGCAAACTGGTTTGTTTGTTTTATCTTAGTCACGCTGGAAAATGCAGCGTCCTGATAAAACAGACTGTTGATTTCTCATGATTGATCTGTGGTATTGATAAACACCAGTCTGTCATAAAAGGTTCTGCTGCCCGATTATGAATGGCATGAGCTCCAATTTTTTTGTCACAAACATCAACAAGCAGTTCACTCTGATTCGTTTTAAAATGTCAGCAACATGAACCCTTTCTTCCTAAACTGGAAGTCTCTGTCCTGTTACTTTTAATGTTCTGTTAACTTGTAGGCTATTGCACATTTTCACTTTCCTTTGCATTCAAGGGTAGATGTTACACCGTCAGTGTTAATGACTGTGTACTGTAGTCTGTCCAGATAAATCAGCCCGGTGTGCTTTTATTTACCTTAAAAGTCTCAAGTGTGTGACTCTGCGACAGGACTCTCATGTAACCAAATACATAATAACTGCCCTGAAGCTACGGAGGATTCAGTTTTGCAATAAGCATTTTGAGAAGTCACCAAGGAAAAACCGAGAAAACAATGAGGCTTTTGCTACAGAACAGTCAGTTGAAGCTTTTTATTCTTTTTGAAGAGAAAGTTTGAGTAACTTCTGAGTGTCTTATGTGCAGGAAACGGCACTCACGGCTCTCTCAGCAGAAATGTGCTACAGTATATCCAGGCTAACCGCTACTGGGTCAGTTTTGACCATTTAAAACGAGTCAAACTTTATCTTCATATCTGTTTTAGTGAATGACGTATTCACAGATACATTTACAGACCAGACAGTTACTTTGTCCCAATATCTTCTTTAGCGAACCCTAACTGCAGAACATCCATGTTGTAAAACAAAGCATGTCACGCAGAATCAGTCTGCGTAACCGTCTGATGTGAAGGTGAGGTGGTATAAAAAATATATACCACAGGTTCTCAAGCTATTATGAATCTTTGAGGCTTGAAATGTTTTAGATGGTCAAAATTCCCTCCCGATGAGCCCCAGCTAAGCTGTTAGCTTAGCTGTTAGCTTAGCTCCCCATGGGAGTTTAAGTGCTGTGACTCAGAAGTGCTTTACAAAATCCAACTTCATTGGAAAACTCTTTTTAATTAATAGTTTCTTACCAACTTTTAAGTAACTAAAGCAAGCTTATTCTCACGTTCAAATTTCTGCTCATCCTTCCTCAATTTTTGTTCATCAACTTATTCTTAACTAATTATTCGTCATCTGATTGTTCATTCCTTGTTGTTGTCTTTTGAACTTTTTAAATCTGTTATCTATCATCAGTGAAATGTGGATCATGTTGCCTTCAAGCTCCAGAAGTTAATAAAAATGTGAAAAAATAAAACTCAGCCTAATTAGCAATTAGCATTTCTGTGTCATTCTTCTAAGTGAGCGTTGTATCGGCCCCCAGAGCTGCAGCGTTAGCTAAGAGCACAGAGTCAGCATCACAACAGTTGTCCCAGTCACTTACTCTTGTTTGTACTTAACAAGATGTGATTTTCATCCCTTTTTTCTTCCAGGTGAAAATCCCCCAGCGCTGCACGGGCATTTGACCCAGTCATTTTTCTATCATCTGATTAAAGTGGATTTGCTATTTGCAGAGCATTAGCTTCAGGAACTAGTAAATATATCAGCAGTAAAACGAATTACACTCAGGAGCACAACACGAGGATCTGTGAAAATAAGGAGAAACATCACATGCTGAGGGGGGTTCACCGCCGCTTCCTACAACTCACTCACTGCAAGTGTCATGAACTGAGCTTCGTCAAACATCAGTGGCGGGATTATACCAGTGATCCACTTTTCATCCGGCTGATCCAGCGAGATCAGCAAGACTCTTAACTTAACCAGAACTGATTAAAACTGAATCACATGATTGCAAAGGTTATTTTATAAAACACCAAGTGGGCAGTTAGGGGAGGCTGGATCAGTCCACCGTCTGAACCCGATCCCCTTGACGAACAAGAAACCACGAGCTTCAAAGCCCAACCACAGTCATGTTTGAGAAACAATAGTAAATCTTATGTTGGCGTATTTTTACAGAAATGCTGATTTTGATGTTCAACTCTTGAGCTGGTAGCAGTTCACAAGCTTTGTGATATTATACTTACCATACATTTCCCAAGCAGGAGGGATTTAAGGCAGCACAAGTTTGTTTTGTTTTTCAAATGTCATTATTTCAAAGAAGTGTCCTCTTTTTTTCACAGACTCATGTCCTTTCTATCCAAAAAGACAACCGAGGAAACTTTGGACTCCCATCCTGGTTGTCTCTTCACTGACAGAAGCGACTAAGAAAGTCGAGAAGCTAATGATGGAGGGGTAAAACGAGAAAATGATGAGCTAGCGGCAGAGCAAGAGTAAATCTTGGTTAATGTTGTAGTTACCTACGGTATGCTCACTCAATGGAGGGGGCTTCGGATGTGTCTTTGTCATACAATTAACAATCACATTTCTTCATCTTTGCTACAGACATAAGAAACCATCCTGCCCCCAAATACGATTTCATTGGCTAGCAGAAGCTGCGTAGCCACAACGCTCGTATCAAAGTTGTGAAAGTTAGAAATTCCCAAAATTTTAACTGAAGCAACGCTGCCGCTCCTACGGACTGAACCCACACCTGAGTTCTGCAATGCTCGACTTCACCTCATTCAAAGTGAACAGAAACCAGCGCTCGGGCGCTTTGTGATCGCACAGTAAACGTCCACCCTGCAGACGAGGCCTCTGTGCTAAAAGCTGCAGAAGTTCCTGTGCGCTGCTTTAAGTCAGTTTGGACACAGAAGTTGGAATTTCTCACTTCAAATTCAGAAGCGTCAACTGGAACACCTCCTGAAGTCTGTAAGGAGGACAACCGTCATCTACCCCAACTTCTGAGCCCAACGCAGCTGCAGCTCTCACAGGGGACACACGTTACAGACTTCTGTTCGGTCATGAAGGTTTCAGAACTGTTCTGTTCTATTTATTCACATTAAGTCAGATATAAATTACTGTGAATGTCACAGTTTGCTGTTTTTATCCTGTTGCTGTGCTGTTTGCATGCGCTGACTGTCACAGTGTTGGTATGAATTTATTGCTAAAAATGGCCAGAGGCAGCAACGGCTAGAGTTGACGTCATTCCGAGTGCCAACATCCGACCTACAAGCATCATTGGAACCAATATAAATGGTAAAAAAAAAAACTAACAATATCACGAGCTGGAAACAAAAGTGATAGGGTTGATGATTTAGATTTTGTTGAAATGTGAACATAGTGACATATTGAAATTGTAGCATATCTACTTTAAATGCTTCCGAAGAGCACTTCCCATAATCACAACCAGCTCCCCGTTTTCATTCTCCTGCAGTAAAACAGGAATCACTGTCCAATCAGCAGCTGCAGCTCCGCCGACAGTTGCATGTCCTGCACGCAGCTGCAGCTGCAGCGACTCTGCCGGTGCCAACCGTCCCACTGCTGATGTTAGTGCGCGTAAACCCCACTAACTGGAACGGGCCCATCTCTCACTTCCTTTCCGTGCGTCACAATCTTCCTTTGCATGCCAGGGGGAGGCCCTGCGTCAAATCCCTCTCTGTAACAGCTGCTTTCTGAACACACACACACACACACACTCACACACACACACTCCCAATCAGATCCACACCAAAAGCTGCAGGAACACATGCGCCAAAGGCTGAGGACGCCTCAGCGCGCCATTACGCAGAGCCAACCCAGCATCCTGTCACACAGCTCAGCATCTCTCCCGAGGCCACCCCAGGGTGCCATTCCATGTACCAGACTCCATCCACGTAACAGTCACGGGAAAACTGGTTATTTAACTGTATCTGCTGCTTCAAGCTTGAATTTCGGTATCTGCAGGGATCATTTACTTTTGCGCAATTGGTAAAAAAAAATACAAAAAGTAAAAAAAAAAAAAAAGGCCTATACGTGAATTCTGTAGATGCTTCTGGAGATACAGTTCTCTCTTCTGTTGTGGGCGGTGTGTTTTGATTTTTTTTCTTTCTTTTTTGTGCTGTACTTTGCATACACGAGTGATAAACTTAGTTCTTTTAATCCACCCGGTTTAGTTTGAATCTTAACCGACACTTGCAAAGCTGCACCTGTTCCAAAACGAGCAATTTTGAGAGAGATTTGGAGAGAAAAATTCAGGGCCGCTGCAGCTTTGGGGCGCGCAAACATTACTGGACTGCTTTCCCTGACAATTGCGCACACGGAGCTGGAAACGTGCGAGGGTCGGAGAAAAGCTTTCCCGACGCATAACCCGCTTTTTGTTACAAGGGTCATAAGCGAAAATATCGGTTTTCACAGCCACAAACCGCGCGCAGAGACACAATTAGCGCGCTGGTAATCCGAAGACGCAAAAAGGAGCCACAGAACAGAGATTTGGCTGAATGCGCACGCATTACGCATTCATCCAGATCCGCTCCCTCCAACACGCAACACACGCCTTTTGACAAGGCTGAAGTCTCTGGAGTGTCTTTGAAAGACAGCAGGAGTGTCTGGTGTGTGTGTGAGAGCCAGCTTTGGGAAAACCCGTGTCTTTTGTCTACCTGTGCCTGTCTTTCCACGTTGGTTTGCCTCCAGGGCGCGAACAGCGCTGCGTCTCAGATTCACCCGCTTTTACCTGCTCAAACTCGGGCTTCAACAGGAAATAATACCTACTGAAAATCATGCAACTCACCACGTCTGTGCACAGAGGAAATGTTTAATCTGCTACAAAGTCTTCAAACGCGACTGTGTTGACATTGTGAGCGCACGAGAAACTTTTTTTACGCTTAAGTCTCAAGTTGTCACTCCGGCAGCTCCAAAGCTGTTTTAAACTCAGCTGAAATCAAACTTTCTGAGTCTTCAGTCCTAGAGGGAAACTCTTCTGAACACTTTCAAGTTTGGTTCTTGGAGAACCGTAGAGAAGGAGCCAAATAGTTGTTTTTTTCCAGGGATTTAACGCACACAAGACCAAAAAAAAAAAAAAAGGGGGCAAAAAAAGAAAAAGAAGTTCTTACCGTAATAAAGGTAACCATAGCACCGGCGGTTTAGTATCCAACAGAGTAGACATGAAGGTGATTAATTTTTATTCTGAATCCGTTTTAGCGAATACTTCCCAGTTCCCGAAGACTGCAGCCTGTCTGTGCGCAACTTTGGCTCTGAGTGGAGATCAGAGTGTATGCGCCCTCTCTCTCTCCCTCTCTTCCTCTCTCTCTTTCTCTCTTCCCCTCTCTCTCTCTCTCTCTCCCTCTCTCTCTCTTCCCCTCTCTCTCTCCCCCTCTCTTTCTTTCTCTCCCTCTCTCTCTCTGGACAACATAATCTACTCTCTCTCCGCTAACAGGACAGATGGCGCATGTCGCTGCAGAGACCTGCAGCAGCAGCGGCTCTGACAGCGAGGCAGGCCTGCTGACATGAATTAGGACACGAATTAGGAGCCCTGTGTGCGCATGTTTGTGTGCATGTGCGTCGAATACAACTATTAGTTAGGCCTGCCTGTTTATGAATGACCACTTACTTCCTGACTGACTGATGAAACCTTTTGAAAGTATAACCACTGCCAAATCTCCTGTTTGGGTTGTTTTCCTGCATCAGTGCTCGATCAAATATTGAGCGACCCAGCCATGGCTTGCTTCGACACAGCAGGGTTGGTTATGGGCTTGACCCAGCTGATTAGGTCGGGTGTTCTACCCCAAAAACATGATTAAAATGAGCCAGCTGTAGGCTACCAAACACTGGGTGAAAAAAGAATGTCAATAAATAACCTTAACTTGGCCGGGGATCCTAATCATTTTCCTAATTAATTACTTCTTCTGGTTCCTGCCTCATTGTGATTGGTCCTGGTGGAAACAGTTGTGAATGGGAGGAGAACCAGATAATTTTATCTAAGTGAAAATCTCAGAATATTAATAGACATGTCACTCATAAAATGACTGACACAGAGTGATTAAAAACAACAATAAAAATGAGCTCCTCATCCTCTCATGAACATTTAAAACAGCACTAACTTGTATAAGTGTCTGTTACATATAAGTAAAGGAGATGTGAAGGAAAGATTAGATTGAACAACCAGGGGGCTCTATTATCCAAACTATGAAGAAAGAAATACAGCTGGGTCAGAGCTGGGTGTCGGAAAAACTGAGATTCACCCAGAGATTCCAGAAATAATTTCTGGTCCCCTTAAACATAAAACTCCAAAGGGAGGATGGAAATCTGAGATGATTTATCACTGGAAATGTCCAAAGATAAAAGAGAATAAAAGGAAAAGGTGGAGGAAGTGTCTCCTATGACAACAGAGCTGAACCTATCGCTGAGAGCTCTGTCACTATCTGTGACAGCATCCGCCTCAGCCTCCTGGCAGACAAGCTGCTGGATATGCAGCTGCACCCGGACAGCACCACCTGGATTCTGGACCACCCCGCAGGCCGACCGCTGTGGATCAGGGGGGACGGCTGCGTATCTGACACGTCAGGGATCTGCTCTCTCTCTGTTCGTCTTTACTCTCTACACCTCTGACTTCCGGTTTGATTCTGGATCCAAAAGTGTCCTGATGACTCCTCGATAGTCGGATGCATCAGCAATGATGATGAGGAAGAGTACAGAGGACAGGTGGAGAGCGAGGACACTATTCTTCGTGGTGTGCTGGTGGGGCGGCATCAGGACTGGTGGGGCCAACAGATTTAATAAGCTGGTGAGGAAAACTGTTGGATGGTGGGACTGGACCTGGACAGCCTGGAGGTGGTGGCTGAGGAGAGGGTGAAGGACAACATCTGTTCAGTCCTGGACAATTCTTCTCAACATCTGTATGAGCTGTGGCTGATGGGCAGCTCATTCAGAGAGACAATTCCCTCCCAGGTTCACCCGGGTCCCTGGGGGATCAATAAAGTATATATTTGCCTTATTTATTCATTTATCTTATTCATTTTGGTTTAATAGCTTATTTATTACGTGCTGTGGCAAAGGTCCAGGAAGGTCTGATCAGGTCTTGTTAAAAACGGCAGAGTGTCTTAACAAAATATTTGGGTTTTCAAAGTAGCCCAACATTTGGCAAAATTGTGAATCGGTACTAAAAAGGTCCAAGTAATTCTGGTCCTATTCTCTGTAGAACAATAAAGACCAAGGGAGACTAAAATCATTGTATGTAAACTGAAGGTAGTCATAGTGTCCCCTCTGCAGGATAGTGAAGATTTAAAATGATGAAAAGTGAAAGTAAAATGTCTTAAAGGAGATATACTGTATATGATATACTATTCATCTGCAATGCTGAGAGTGACATGGACTATTACGTACGGTACATCTTCAGAGGACACTGAAGACAAGGTTAGTGTCTTTGTGTCGGACATGAAGACTTATGGCGCTTTTCCACTAGTACCTACTCAGCTCGACTCGTCTCCACTCGGTGGTTCTTTTCCACCAGGGGTCTAACGTGCCGAGTAGATACTTTTCTGTAACTATTCTGCCGAGGTTCTAAGCAGCTGAGTCGGCTGTATCTGACATCATCACACTACAGGCCACTGATTGGTCGGGGGGTTGGAGTCAGACGTCTGAGTCAGGATGTGACATCAGTGAAAGAGCGACTCATGGCTTCTTGTTTTCGACAGGCAATGGCAACAGAAGTCTGTTTCATGATCCAACTCTGAGGTGCAGATGTTCATAAACCTGGTGGGTGAGGAGAGAATTAAAAAGGGATCTAGACGGCGATAAGGAACGACCAGATCCACCAGGAACTCTGTCACTTCATAGCTGCTCACGGCTCCAGCTGACTTTTCAGCAGCGCCGAGTGTCATCTCTTGAAGCTTCTCTCACTCTCATTTTTTAACTTGGTATTGAACACAAGCCACAGACCTAGCAGCACATCTATCATCTCCTCCAGGTTCTACATCTTTGGTATTGTTGTCTTCGTTTAGATCACACAATCAAATACGCTCCAACCCGCCCACTTCTGCTCCAGGTGCTGAATTGTTATGGAAAAGAAACCAGGCCAAGTTGAGTCGCACTGAGCTGAGATGAGTAGAGCTGAGTAGGTACTAGTGGAAAAGTGCCATTACAGAATCTCACGGTGCAAACTGAACATTTCCATCTTCTCCACCTGGTTTGTGTTAGCTCCGTCTCGTAGCTTGTGTTAGCATCTCATTGCGTTGGTTCCTCGCAGATCACACAAACCAGCTGCAAAGTTCTCTCCTCCAAATGCTTTTTACTCTGAAAGTGTGCTTGTGGTTTATCCACCTATCATCCATACCGGATTATTCCGGTTCAGAGTCACAGGGATTTTCTGGAGCATATCCCAGGTCTGTTTGGGGGAACGGCAGCCTGGACACGTACATGGTATCAGGGCATTAAAAACAAGCAAACAAACATCTTACGGACAGTCAAATAGATTCATATAGAAACATCTTCTTTATTATGTAAATCCAGAGAAGCCTATACATGCATTCTTAGAAATCCAGCCCCAAGTGGCTGGCACAAAACATGTGCTCACACCTGCATTAGGATGTGTTCCCAAATGCATCGAGTGATCTCCCCTTCCTGCTCTATGTGGAAATGAACAAACGTATCATTTCAACTCGCAAAAGCTAAATGTGTCATTCTTAACCAGCCTCTGAAAATAAGTAGGGATGAGGATAAGACTCGAAATCACAACAACATTTATCTCCAAACTTTATTCAGCATGAAAACATTGCAAGAGAAGAAGCAATCCAGCGACCTTCAAATGAAACTGATGTTTTATCATTTTTATATTTAAAGAAGAAAAGAAAAAAAGGCAAAACACGTGTTTGTCCTGTTTTAAGTCGTAGCCATCCTTGTGTGTGTATCATGACCCAATGAAATACCGGATCACGAAACATGTGGATTGTTTTTTGGGGCAATGAAAAAAAAAAAAGAAATCTAAAAATTGTGATTTTCCGCAATAATCCATGTTTTATCATAATGCAGCCAGAGATTCTGTTCACCAGATGGTTTCGTGTGATTCCCCCTGATCCCCACGATGGTGTCAGGTAGCTGCAAAATGAGAAACCATTGAATCTCTCCTCTCGTTTTCTACTGCGCTGATTCACCTCATCTGTGTTCACTTCATTGTCATTTTGACAGTTGAACTGTTTTCATTCCCTAAATCCTGCAGCTCATCTCCACGTCTCATCAGTTAGCTGATTTAAATAATATTTTCATGAAATAAAAGATGGACTAAGTTTCATCATCAAGCTGCAAGAATAACAGGTTGGTGCTTGTTTTTAGGTTTTCATTACAGAGTACTAGTATTCTGTTTACGTCTGACAACCGTATTTGTTCGAACATGGAAATAGCAGCGAGGCTTTTGAGCAAAAGTTGGTTCTGTGCAGGTTTTCTGTTTTTAACAGGGTTTACCACAAGCCTGCATGAAAACATGGCAAAGCCTGTGCGTGGTCCGTGAATAATGCCTGCCAGACCATACTCCTATTGCTGAAGGTTAATTAATTATTTACTGTGAATATCCCACAAAAATGGGAGTTGGATGAAGAAATAAAGACTTGCAGTCATGCAGGTTTCCCTCTGAACTCTGTCAGATCGCTGTTAACGATCTGAAAAGTCTTACGGGGCTGATATTATCTGAGTAACTGGAAACGAGATCTGTCCACAGATACATTATGTTTGTTTTTTTTTTGTTTGTTCGTTTGTGTTATTTAACTACCGTTCTCAGATAATCCCCAGAACCAGGACATGAAAGAGCAGCAATGCATCGGGAACGCAGGAGCTCCCCACATCTGGTTTATGTAGCACACTTGACAACCCATGTTCTCTGAAGGGAAAAAAAACTGCTTTATATCCCTCAGAAATTTCCAAGTAACTTTCATTTTGAAAAATAAAATAAAAATCAAAAATGGGTGGAGGCAGCCAAACCAGATTCGGGGCCAAGTGTTCAAAGGTAGTTCCTACAGTTTGCACAGCAGGATCCATCCATACCGCCGATTGTTGTGTAACACCAACCAGTTGACTGGGTCACAAAACAGCTCCTGGCTACGTCTGTAACCGGGGAACGCAAAGAGCATATAAAATGGAAGATATTTCATACAATACTTGTGCAATACCAGTTTTCCTATTTCAGGTTTTGACATACTCTGCTTCCTCCTCCAACCTGCTGCAACCAACCATTTTAAAATGCAAGTCGGGCCCCTGAATGTGCTGATATCTGATCTCCTGTTATCTCTGCGGTGGTCGTCATCCAGTCACAAGTGCGTGTGAGTCATTTCTAGTTATCTGCAGGTGTCTTTTGAAATTACTAGCGTAGCGGTTACGCTTGTAATTACGAGTAAAGGCTTACCGTCATATGGTGTGCAAGCAGAGAGTAAAAGTCAAAACCGTGACATGACTTTACGGTATAGAATGGAGCAGCATGTCAAAAACGTACAGTAGAAATAAACATGTTCACAGCGGGGACAAATCTCCACAGGTAGATTTGTGGGATGGAGGGTGAACAGGAGACCTTTTCGTTTTAAATCATATCAAACCATCAATTTATGCAGATTTTGTTTTGCTGCTTTGACGTCCTATTGTAATTACTGTAGGTACTGTTAGGATTTTGTGAAATTCTTTAAAAATTTGAAGGGTTTTTCTATAAGATTCTACACTGGTGATTGCTCTCAGGGCAGAATCACCTCCGGTTTTTTATGACTAGACTGTTAAGACTGTTTAGCTGAGTTCTCTTTTTTAGAAAAAGACAGTGAAGAGAAACAGATGTTTTAAAACTGATGGGTCCCATCCTGTTTTTCTTAAAGTTTTAGTTGTCTTAGATCTTTACTGGGTTGACACCTCAAGTAGGAAGCAATCAACAGAGAAATAAGGCTGAAGGTGTGACATGTTTGGGTGTCCTGCCCCGCAGCTCCACAGATTGGAGTCACGGACAAAACACTTTTTTCAGTATAAATACGACTGGATCGATGACCACCGTGTGCATTTCTCTCCTACCTCTGTGGTTTGAGAAAAGTTTACCTCTGGCTGGAAAATATTGTGCATGATAGGTGTAAGATAGGTGTAAGATACAGTATTTTTTTGTGTTGTGCTAACCAGGAAGTCAGAGGGTCAATCAACGCCCCAAAAATGAATCATTTGCATCACAAATTCTAACATCACCACTTAACTCCCTCTGTATGACTAAGAACTAGTCATAAAGCACATCACAAGACGTCATTTTATATATATATATATATATATATATATATATATATATATATATATATATATATATATATATATATATATATATATATATATATATATTTAAAAAAGTGAAGGAGTTTCACAGAGAGGAGGGGATAGAGGAGGATGTGAGAAGGAAAAAAAGCTACGCTGACAAAGAGGACGACTACAATAAAAGACAAGAAAGAGAAGGGAAGGAAAAAGTTGCACAGTGAAAGAAAGACCATCACAACGTAAAAAATGCTTGCAATGACCCGGCTGTGAGTTTGAGTTGGAATATAAGACCAGAACGTAAACTGTTCATGAGAAGAGAAAGATTGTAGTTGTGGCTGTAGTAAATTAAACTACTGCAATGGTCAGAAAACTGGATGTGGAACGCCCTCATTGGTCGCCATCTTGTCAATGCGGCCGGCGTGGTGAGACACTTGTTTGGTACGTTTCAGTCAGAAAAAGGATGATGGTCCAACTTCAACAATAGTGCTGCTTGAATACCTCATTTAAAAAGAAAAAAAAAAGTGGTGTGTTAATGTTATTTGGAATTTTTCTCATAAATTATAGCGACGCAGGTGAAAAAGTTTGCTTTTCTGGAAGTGCTCAAAAACAAGGCAGTTTCTGTCTTTGGTTCCATAAAATTCATCTGTCATTAATTAGCTTCACAAACTCAGTTCAAACAGACCAAGAAAAAGAAAAAACAACTCGTAAACATGCCGAATCCTCAATCTCTTAAAGGGACGGTTGTCTGGAAGGTTTTAGTGAGGACCCAGATGCAGGAGAGCAGGAGACAGGAGTTCCCAAAAACTGATTTATTCACAAAAACATAACCAAAAACGCTGCTAAGCAGGATACGAAACAAGGATCAAAAACCTACAAAAACATGACATGTAAAACATGGAGGAGCAAACAGGACGGACCAGCAAAGAGCAGGTAAACCGCCCTCAACGGCCCACAACTCACCATGATAACACGGTGCATCAAACATCCAGCAGGGTGAATTACATCACGATTCATTAAGGGGGGATAAGAGTTTACTCATGAACACATACCATACCATCAATCATCAATCTAGCCCGCTGGGATGACCCAGACAATACAAGCAACTCTTTCACTCACCGCGTTTCCTTCTTTATTTGCTGGGTGATTCAGTGAGCATTCAACAGCAAACAGGACTAGCTGCAAGGGCAGTGTTTTTGTTACCACACTCTTGCTAACATTCTGCTTTTCGTTCAGTGGAAAATTAAACACCTCAAAGACAAACATACACATATAACTAGCTCAACCTGATAATGTCATGTGATCGAGAAATCACTTGGCCCTCACCACGTCTTAAAATTATGTAAATATTAGCTCAGATGATCAACAACACATGGTTAAATACAGTGTGTCACTCTTTATTTCACAAAATTCAACCAAAATGCAGAATTCTGTGGAACACTTACAGCTTCCAGATGTATTGAAAGAGGAAATAAATGCACTTGATTGATTGATTATTAGCAAATGTGAAAACGTTTATGAAATCATTACTATCAGCAGTTTGCGGTTTCGAAGGGTTTGGTTGTGTAACACAATGCCAAGGAAGAAACATATCCGCAATGAACTTAGTGAAGCGATTGTTGCTTTCCATCAGTCTGAGAAGCGTTGTTAGACCATTTCATAACAATTTAGAGTCAATCACTCTACAGTGAGAGCAATTATTCACAAATGGAAAATGTAATGTGTTGATGAGAGAGAGATCTACAGGACGGTTTGTGACTTCTACTTCACCATTTTATTGAACAGGAAACAGTGTGCATGCGTGTTGCACTTAACCCCGTCAAGTACACATAGATATAGCTGACATATACAGTATCTAATAACACAGTACATAACATAACTAAATGATGAAGGGAATATGTGGTGAATACACCACAGAAAACATCCAAGCTGACTGGTAAGAAGGGAACTTCCCTGCAACATCACCACAATGTCAGAGTATGCATTGCTTTGAGAAATTGTAAAAAACTGTAAAAGCTTTAGTTAACAACAGAAATGTTTATATTCATGCTTCATGTCCAGAAGACATAAAAGTACGGGTTGTAAAGATAGATCTGTAAGCAGAAAAGGCTCCAGCCGTGCAGCTTAGGTTAGCAAAGGTGCATTTGAGCAAAACTCAAGAAGTATTTGGTAAATACCAAACACAGCATATTAGCTCAAATGGATATGATATGGGGACATTGTCCAGCCACAGGACCCTGGGCCCCCTGCAATCAGTGAGTCAAATAAGAGCAATCACATGATCCCAAATACACAAGTCTTGGCACAGACCAATCAGAGGCCTGACCTCTGATTGGCTGACTTCCCAAGGGAAGGGTGCACCATGACCTTAAAAGAGATCAACAACCCAATATTAACTGAAACAACAACTGCCACTTTTGGAGTTCAATATGTACAGTTGTGTTGTCTAACCCTGGATTCACACTGAAAGCGTCAAAAATCTCCTGACGCCTGCATTGCGCTGCTTGGTGGATTCACACTGAAAATCTGCATGTACTGTCGACGCCTGCAGTGGGCGGGGCTAAAGCTGCGCTGCAGAACTGGAGGGAATCCCGGTCTGTGATTGGACGCTGCCTCGGTGTCGCCGCTGCTCATTTGCATAAAGTTGAAATTTTTCAACTTCAAATTGACGCTCTGGACACCTCGAACGCCTCCGTGGCCTCCAACTGCCTCTCGCAGCGCTTTCATAGAAAATGAATGGCAGCCGGACGCCTATGACACCCGTGGCGCTTTCAGTGTGAATCCAGGGTTAGTTTTTGAGTCATGCGCCGTAATAGCTCACACGCTGCTCCTGGATATTAGCATAAGTTAAATAGTAAAATAAACAGTATTGCAGTGTAATGTGGAGTGTTGTTCATCTCAGGTTACCTCAAGACCTGGTTAAGATAACCTCTTCTTTTATTTCAATTTCCTGACAGGTTATACCTGAGTATAGAAACAGGATGTACTTTCTGTACTCTCCTGTTCAAAAGAATGAACGTGCAGGCAGAAAAAGTAAACATGCCACTGAAGATGAGCTGAGAATAAGAGATAGGTTGAGGGAACGGAAGTTGGAAACAGAGCGAGAGACAGAGAAACGCTGAAATAAATTAAATGAAAGATTTTAATGACTGTTAGAAAAGGATGTAAGTTGAGCAGAAAAAAAAACAGGAGGTTTAAGTAAATAACGCTGGAAAAGAAGCTGATGAGGGTTTTGTCACTCTGCCGCACTGCCTCGCAGACATGTAGATAAATAAACAGCAGAAGAAGAGCGTGAAGGGTTTGGGTTACACACACCCTCTGTGGTGAGAGTGTGTGTGCCTGCGCATGTGTGTCTGTGTGTGTGTGTGTGTGTGTGTGTGTGTGTGTGTGTGTGTGTGTGTGTGTGTGTGTGTGTGTGTGTGTGTGTGTGTGTGTGTGTGTGTGTGTGTGTGTGTGTGTGTGTGTGTGCTAATGACCCACAACCTGTGGCTTTGACAGAGTGGAGCAGGCCGAACCCGCCAGACCTCACATAGAGAGGATGTGTTTGTGTTGACACGAGCACATAATGGACCTCTGCTCTCAAGGGACGAACAGGAAGCACAAGTGTGTGAGACGCTGTGTTTATACGTGTGTTGCTCTTGACTTTGTGATATAATACACAAACACATGCTAATGGAAGTGTATTTATAACGTGTGATATGCCCCGTCTCTCATATGGAAATGATTTATCTGTTAATGACTTTGTGTCAACAAGTTCAGCACATCTGATGGCGACATCTCGGACGTAGTTGCTCCGCTGCCCAACCCTGCACTTTAGATCTGTTTTTAGTTACCATTTGTTCACTTGCTGTTTGGTTAGGTCATCACATGGTTACTGTACCGTCTAGTGGACAATATGTGTGAACTGGCTTTGCAGAAGGGCGTAAGAGGGCTGCAAGGATTAAATCAAATCAAATCAAATCAAACTTTATTTATATAGCACTTCTCATACAAATAATGCAACACAAAGTGCTTAACATATGACATGACATGTGTCCCCGCAGACACAAGCACACTCCAATTGACTTAGGTTGTACACACAGACACACACACAGACACACGGTGCAGACATGGCTAGGCACAGAGGATCCAGGTGAGGAAACGGTAATAGGGAGCCGTCCACGCCAGGAGGTCTCATAGCCCGCAGCTACAAGGGGGGGGGCCCTCAGAGACCATCCCGGCCCGGACGGATAGAGGAGTCCACACCACAGCGGTGAAGCCGTGGTGCAGAGCTCCACAACCATCCAGGCCAGAACCACCCCCAGGACGACCCCCTGCAGGCCAGAGTCACTCCCAGCATGGAGGCTCCCCATGAGGAAACACTGGAGATAAAAGCTACAAGAAAGCAGGATAAAATACACTAAAGGAGTTTAAAAGAGTATAACATAACATAAAATCCTAAAAGTATGTCTAGAAAGCAAGACATTAAAAACTAAAAGAATAAGACAGTAGAATGTATAAAATAGACCATAAATAACGACTAAAATATTTAGATAAAACATGAGATTAAACAAAAATAAATTATGATAAAAAAAGGATAAACTAAATATAAAACAGAGCAGTAAGATCCAATAAAAATAAGGGTGAGCATAGAAAATGTAAAAGAGTTAAATGAGTCAGTTAAAAGCCTGATTAAAGAGATGGGTCTTGAGCCTCTTTTTAAAAACATCACCAGTCTCTGCGGCCCTGAGGTTCTCCGGGAGGCTGTTCCAGAATCGGGGACCATAAAAACTGAATGCCGCCTCCCCGTGTGTCCTGGTTCTGACTCGTGGTATGGTTAAAAGGCACCGGAGGACCTCAGGGTCCGCGAAGGTCGATAGGGTAAAAGTAGTGCAGACAAATAAGAAGGCCCAAGACCGTTAAGACACTTAAAAACCAGTAAAAGAACCTTAAAATCGATCCTGAAGCGCACGGGGAGCCAATGCAGCGATTTTAAAACCTGATGGCAGAAACCTCTAGACGGAAGATGAAATCAGTCCACCGCGGGGACGGTGAAAGATGGCCCAGTAGCCCGTCTGAATGCGGCTGTCAGCCAGCTACTTAATTTACTCTGAAATAATAACACAGAGGTAGCGTTGAGCCCAAGGCTGATTGTTTTTAGTATACAGACTCGCTCAGGGACTGTAATGAAGCACTGTGATATGAAACACGGGCAGCACGGGGGCTTATGGCACTTTTCCACTAGTACCTACTCAGCCCGACTCAGCTCGCCTCCACTCGGTTTGGTTTTTTCCCACTAGGGGTCTAACGTGCAGAGTAGATACTTTTTCTGTAACTATTCTGCCGAGGTTCTAAGCGGCTGAGTCGGCTGTATCTGACATCATCACACTACAGGCCACCGATTGGTTGGGGGGTTGGAGTCAGACGTCTGAGTCAGGATGTGACATCAGAGAAAGAGACTCTGACACTTGTTCATTTTATTCAACAGGCAATGGCAGCACAAAAGACTGTTTCATGATCCAACTCTGAGGTGCAGATGTTCATAAACCTGGTGTCTGAGGAGAGAATTAAAAAGGGATCTAGACGGGCGATAAGGAACGACCAGATCCACCAGGAGCTCTGTCACTTCATAGCTGCTCACGGCTCTAGCTGACTTTTCAGCAGCACTGAGAAAAACAAACAAAAAAAAAGCATTGCAGCTTGAAGCTTCTCTCAATCTCATTTTTTAACTTGATATTGAACACAAACCACAGACCCAGCAGCACATCTATCATCTACTCCAGGTTCTACATCTTTAGTGTTGTTGTCTTCTTCGTTTTGATCACACAATCAAATACGTCACAGCAGCTTCACTCCAACCTCCTACTTCTGATCCAGGTGCTGAATTGTTATGGAAAAGAAACCAGGCCGAGTTGAGTCGAGCCGATCTGAGATGAGTAGAGCTGAGAAGGTACTAGTGGAAAAGTGCCATTAGTGGTTAGCACTGTTGCCTCACAGCAAGAAGGTCCCCGGTTCGACTCCCTGGCCCGGCAGGGTCTTTCTGTGTGGAGTTTGCATGTTCTCCCCGTGCTTGCGTGTGTTCCCTCTGGGTACTCCGGCTTCCTCCCACAGTCCAAAAACATGCATGCTAGGTTAATTGATGATTGTAAATTGCCCGTAGGTGTGAGTGTGAGTATGTCTGTTTGTCTGTATATGTGGCCCTGTGATGGACTGGTGACCTATCCAGGGTGTAACCCCTGCCTCTCACCTGAATACGAGCTGGGATAGGCTCCAGCAGACCCCCGTGACCCTGAAAAGGATAAAGCGGGTATAGATGATGGATGGATGGATGGATATGAAACGCCACCACAACTTTCCACCAGATCATCTTTTTGCCTGGACGCTGTGGCGAAAGATATCGTTGTTTGTCGTTGTTTTCTCGCGGCTAGCAGCAAGTGACGTCTCACACTTTTGCTATCAACAAGAATCTTCAAAAATCCTCTCCTGTGATCCGGCCCCTACGCCGCTTCACGGCAGCTTGAGGGCAGCTCTGGACTTGGTGAAAGTGTGAGCAGGAAAAGTGAGAGGCAGCACCGATGGTTGTGATTATCAGAGCAGAATGCTGAATTATTCATCCTGCTTCCCGAGGAAAGAGACAGAAGCAGAGAGGGTGATGGAGATAAAGAGGGGGAAAAGTAGGTGACAGAAAAAAGGGGTGGAATAAGTGAACAGAGTAAAGAAAAAAAAGTTTGTGGCTGTGAGGCGTTCAAGAGAAAAGAGCTTCTGGAGGACAGACGCAGAAGTCAAACCAAAGCGCAGGAAGTTGAAAGGTCAAGCATCATTTCAGCACCCAATAAGTGAAGCATTGATTCTGAAGTTTTATGGATGAAAACCGTCCCTATTTCTGAGTTATCTCCTCTTAAGTGACATCATCTCTCCAGCATGAAGTCACTCTGATGAGCAGTCCTCATTTATTTTGTGACCTCATGATGATCTCTTGTAGTGATGTCACTCAGCCTCCGACAGCAGGTCCATCTCTCTAAAAGATGCAGGAAATTGCTTTCTGCCATATCTTA
Source organism: Cololabis saira (assembly GCF_033807715.1). Lineage (NCBI taxonomy): Eukaryota > Metazoa > Chordata > Actinopteri > Beloniformes > Belonidae > Cololabis > Cololabis saira. Next base: position 26,532,308 of record NC_084609.1, read on the forward strand.
ACAAACATCGCTGTTATCTTTACCTGCTCGTTCCCATTCAGGGCACGGGGACCTGCTGGAGTTTATCCTCGGCTTATTAGGGGGAAAAGCAGGGGTAGACCCCAGACAGGTCTCCAGTCCATGGCAGAGTCCCATTTTCATTTGTCAATTTTCATTCAATCATTATTAGGGCCCGAGCACTTACAGTGCGAAGGCCCTATTGTATCTGTAGGAATCTTTTTTTTTTTTCGTTTTTCTTCTCACGATAAATTGGATATTTCATGGTTTGCATTAATGGGCGTAGCCTAATGGCTCAACAGCGCCTCCTAGAAAACTTTGTGCCTCAAGCCCCACAATACGGTTTGACGTAATGCACAAAAATCGGTACACACCTGTATCATGTCACAACCTAAAGAAAAGTCTCTTGGCGCCATGGCCGAAACCGAACAGGAAGTCAGCCAATTTTGGCGCAATTTATGCCATTTCTTCATCCCCTTCTTCGCCCGAACCGTAACGTGCACCCAGGTGTGTTATACATCAAAATGTGCGTCTCGAACCTGCGACGACGGGCATTACTTTTCTCAGTCAAAAGCGTTACCATGGCGACGATAGATGCCAAAAAGCGCCCCCCCTTCATCTGATTGGTCCATATTTGATAGTTCCTACTTTCTGCCATAACTTTTGAATGGTTTGACATAAAGAATCGTGGGTGGTGTCATCTGCTAAATGTCCAGGCCTGAAGAATCTACATGCAAGTCATACAAGCTTCCACTGCAGCACGCCTGAACGTGCACAAGGGTGCGAGGGCCCGTTCATTGCTGCTTGCAGCTTTAATTTATCGTTACTTTTGTTGGTTTCAGGCTATTTCAGGGACCATTGTGGGGTTTTTTTTCTTTAACGTCGGTGTGCAGCTGATTCAGACAGAAAGAAAGACAGACAATGTGGAAGAGGGGTTCTGGAAACCTCCAGGAACTGAGCAGCACCCCTACCGGACCGACTGGTCCGGTGAAGAGCACAGCTTAGAAGCCCAGCAGACTAAAAAGGCTAAGAACCAATGAGAAATGAGAAACCTCGGCTATGGCAGGGCAGGAGATCGGCAAAAAGGGGCAACAGAAGCCACGGTAGGGTGCAGGAGGGGGGCTAGCAGGGAAAATCCATAAAAGATGGGGAATTTAAGAAGTCTGCCCCAAGCCTTCTGACTGGAGATGTGCAGAAGAACCAGGTTTCTGAACTGGAGCAACGTCTGGAGAGCAGGTGATGGCCATCCGTCTGTGACCAGCTGCACTGCTCAAGGCACAACTTAAGGCATTTATGTGTAAATATACAGACTGCAGACAGGCTCCCTCGTCTAGATAGATGGGTGTTGTTTCAGGCTTGTGCATGCCTTCGATTGCATTTCCAGGGACTACACGAGATTTGCATAAAAGAATAGTTTGTTTATCTACTTTTGTGTCACAAGAAGCCGCTTTGCTGTGGCGGCTGATAAATGGAGAGCATGTTGCAGGAAAATAATGTACAGAGACTAAGAGGAGAGGAATACATGGAGGTCCCACCTGGCAAAAACCTCACACAAATGAAAATTCAGACATGTTTGGGACTAAATGACACATACCGTATTTTCGCGACCATTCGGCGCACCGTGTGGAAAGGCGCACCCTCATTTTTGTGTGTCATTTTTAGATTTAAAACATACATATGGCGCACCGACCCAAAAGGCGCAGTCTACAGAGCAGAGCTGCACACACGCGTGCCGCAAAACACGCCGGCCGGAAAACACACACACCCGCTGCAGAACGCACACACATGCAGAACGCACACACAAGCACACAAGCGCTTATTTAAAAAATAGAGCAGGAGCAAAACCTCTGTTTCTGCATTAAAGAGCTCCACTAATTCAGCTGCGCCAGTCCGAATTTCCTCGGTGTCAGACACTTTCTGCACAACAGTAAACAAACTTTTCATACCCCGTTGTGCGGATCCTCCACCGCGCAGAGCCCGTCTCTCCCCAGCGGGGTGGAGCAGCGCGCGTCACAGCGGCTTTAACCGGGAATGTGACCTGTTCGGACCGGCTGGGACCGAAGCCACCCACCTGTATGGGAGCAGGGGCTCCCGGGGAAAGACCAGCGGCATTTCGGCCGGATCTGCCCCGGGGATGGTGCGCCCTGGCCCGGCAAACCCGCGGCGGGAGCCTGGCGGCTCCTGAGCGCATCCTCTGCATCTTGGTTAGGCTACCAGAGATCAAACCGACAGATTTGCCTGAAAATCTCGCAGGGTGAAGTTGTTCCGACCTGGGACAGACCCCTGAATAAATAAAGGTAAGAAAATAAACGTTTCATACCCCGTTGTGCTGCGTTGTGCTGCGGTTCCCGACCGCGGCGGTCCCGGGTCCCGCGTCCCGCGTCCCGGGTCCCGCGTCCCGGGTCCCGGGTCCCGGGTCCCGCGTCCCGCGTCCCGCGTCCCGCGTCCCGGGTCCCGCTCCGCGCTGGTCCCGGGTCCGCTCCCCGTCTGCTCCCCCGCGCTGGACCCGCTCACACACGCGCTGTCGGGGAGCCGGTACCGGGGTTTGTATCCGACAGGAGCTCCAGTCCGAATTTCCAGACCTGTCTCAGCCACCTGATCATCATCATCCCTTCATCCAGCCCCCCCTTTCCATTCGTCCTTATAATGACTCCGGCTGGAAACGTCTTATGCAAAGTTTTTCTTTTAAAAATCACCATAGGTTTCTGTCCATCAGCTGCGCCAGTCAAGCGCTACATAAATGAGAATCTGTGTGTGTCGCCGCGAATACACACCCGCGCATGTCGGGGTCCGGTACCGGGTTTGTAACCGACAGATTTGGCTGCAAATTTCGGAGGGTGAAGCTGATCAGACCTGAGACAGACCCCAGAAATCTCTGCTCGCAAAGCGGCCGGGAACCAGGTCGATTGGACCGCTTGGGGAACCAGGAAGTCGGGCTGCAGCAGCGCCCATCACCGCGCTGCTGCAGCCGCTGCTTTAACCGGGGAAAGTCACCGGTTCCGACATGCAAAACACACGCGCGCTGCAGAACAAGTGTGCTTATTTAAATAGAGCGGGAGCAAAACTTAGTTTGATTGTATTTTATTTCACTTTACACATCAAGCAAATCCTTAAAAGTTTTCATCTTCTGTTTCGCATTAAACAGCTCAGTGGATGGTCTCATTCAGCTTCACCCGCCCCCTTCTCCCTTTACCGTTCTCATGGCCGGCCTTACATTACCGTAATTCAGGTAATAGACACGGCGCACCGTTTCTTAAGGCGCCCGGCACATTTAAAAAAAAAAAAAAAAAAAAAAAGTTGCGCCTTATGGTCGCGAAAATACGGTAATTTTATTTAATTATAACGATTAAGCCATAAATGTGAGCACAACACTTAGTTTGGCTTCCAATAGGGGTAAAACATAAGATTTAGCGATGAATTTCAGCGAAGTTCAGCGTTTTATATGATGATGCAAGCGCCTGTCAATCGTGTTCTTGATCTCACTTTCTTGCTACGTCTTCTTCCATCATCATCTCATGATATTTTAACGTAAAAGAAAACACAACATGAAGCGTGTTTTTCTTGTTACGTGTGTAATCTCTCCCCATTTTCCCGATAGATAAAAGCTGTTCCGTTACCACTAAAGATGGACCACTTCCCAGTTTATAATCAATTACAGCAAACGACCGTCCCCAGCTATCGCTACGTCAACAACATGGCCACAAGCGAGTGTGTGAGGTTCAGTTTCTGACTGTTTCGAGTGCATTACCCAGGCATTTGCAGTGTAGTTAGGATTGCCAGTGCACGCTAAGCTAAGAGGCACAAAAGCAGCTTCCCATCAGCCCCGTCGCTGCATCTGCTACACGTCTTAGAAGAACTTGTTGCATCATTCCCAGGAAGACTCATGGCTGTACTCGCTCCAAAGGGTCTGAATACTTATGACCACGTGATATTTCAGTTTTTCTTTTTTAATAAATTTGCAAAAATTTCTTCATTTCAGTTTTTTTCTGTCAAGATGGGGTGCTGAGTGTACATTAATAAGAAATAAAATGAACTTTTTTGATTTTAGCAAATGGCTGCAATGAAACAAAGAGGGCTGATCAGGGCTCCAGGGTCGTCCTTGCTGGCTGTGCAGGTGTTTTATAGGAATACATGGATATTCTTCGTCATGCAAAAAGGTTCTCCACCATCTGTGAGTGACTGGGATGCCAGCTCAACTTCCACTGTGGGAGTGTGCATGAGCGAGCGTCACCTCAGCTTCAAAGAGGCGGGTCCTGGTGCATCGTTGTGGACGGGTTTTCTTGTGCAGAGCTTCAGTAACGGAGCACGAGTGCTGATCCAACCTTCCTTGAGTAAATAAAGACCAGTTTTGTTTAGTACAAACCTGCAAACACACACACGCTACAATCAGAGGTTTAACCAGAAACAGAAAAGAAGATCTGAAAGCCCAGTCAGATCCGTGACTAAGAAGACAAGATGTTCAGTCGTTTTGTTATTATTCGGTGAAACATGTGACACATTTGATCACTGTCTTGTCTGAAGTGTTTCCCTGCTGTCCACCTCATGTGTGGGATGGGTGCCTAGTATAAAATATGTCTCAGTTGACATTTTCTCAGTAACTGATCAAGTCTAATCTAACATGTCAAAATAACAGGTAAGTGAAGAAAAAGACAACTTCTATTGGAAACAAATAAGTAAACACACACATAACTCTTCTTGAAATGATTGTCTTATATGTTTTATATCATTATATTTCTGTTCCACTGCTGATGAAAGCAGTGATTAGTGGCTCAGGAGGGATTTTATTCAAGTATGCCTCAGATGAATGGTTGCAGTTGTTGTAAATGCAGGTTTTACTTCATGTCAGCACCATTTATTAAACCTCTTGAAGCTGGTAAGGTTGATGGTGACATTGCTCATGACACCTGTTTTGGGGCATAACTCTACGACTATTTCACACAAATGTGGGATATATCCAAAAGGCAAACACACTCCTCCCGACGTGACGATTTAGCCATTTGGCTCAGGAAAAGACTGAGCAACCGTAATGATCCAACACCGTCTCACTGAGGTTTGTCTTGCTGACACAAAACGTCATCTTACTCTTCCTGCATGGTATCACATTAGAGTTCAGGTTTCAGATCCGGGTGCAGAACACAGCCAGGTGCACCTGGAGGGGGACAAAGTGCCCTAACAAGACATACTGGACCATCCACACTCAGTGGAACAGTGCTGTCAGTCCACACGGCTGATCTAAGCGCCCCTATGTGGTCACAAGTGGTATTACTGCATGTGGCTTCAGGGTGGCGTTACTACCATCACTGTCATTAGGGCAATATTTCACTTTCACTGGTTTGGTTTACGCAATGAGAATGAATTCATTAGGTTCAGGAATTAGAAACCACATGAAAAATTGTGTTTTGCCAGAAAAAAACTAACAAAACAAACACAGCTTGTACAGCACAAACCTGCTTTTTCTTGGTTCTCCTCTGCAAAAGATGCAAAAAAAAACATGACATAGACAATAGAAACCTCCCATTGAAGTACATGGCTTTGAGAGTGGTGGTTTTTGTTGGTGTTTCATCTGTCTTCTTCTCGTCTTGCAGTTGGATATTATTCTACAGTCCTGACTTAGTGATTTATCTTATGCAGCAACCTAATACATCTGAACCTGGGTTAATTCACATGTGCAAATGTGGAATTGAGGTTTTTTATGAAGAAGAAGCTGTTTCATACGTAGTTACACTCAAGTAGAAATATCAGTGTATTTTGCTTTGAGTGTAAAGAAAAACCACACCAGCCTCCCGTTACGGGTGCGTGGTGTTATCTAGCAGCTTCAGCTGCAGCACTATTAGAGCTAAAAGAATGAGTAAAAGCCGTGATTGAAGCCATCTGGGATCCGTTTCACAAAGCAGGTTCAACAAACTCTGAGTCTAATCCTGAACTCTTAGTTGATCTACTCTGAGATCGGAAACTGAGTTTTCGGTTCCAGAACAGCGGATTTTAGGTAATTTACTCAACTCTAAGTAGTTTCACCTGGAGTTAAGCTCGAGCGTGAGGGAAATAAAAAGCCATCATCAGTAGAGTGCTGATACAAGGATTCACCATGGCAACCGGCGACAACAAAAGAGTGACATACTTTTTCTTTTTTTTATTTTAAACTTTATTTATCATTTCAATTTACAAAATCCCTTTGAGGAAACGTTAGTTTGCATCTGAAGATCCACATACTTCACGCCGTGTCCTTTTTCCGAATTTGAACATGTTTTTCGAAAAAACAGTAACACCGCAGCACAGAATAATATAAAATTAATTTAACAGATCTCCACATCATTCACCTGCAATCCTGTGGAACTCCTTGATGGCTTGGACAGGTTTATGATAATAGGCTTGCCACCCGTCCCTTGAAATACGGAATTGTTCCGTAATTGGGAATTAAAAGTTGCGTTCCGTATTGAACCAATACAGACACATATTATGGTTCTCCAACCCTGGTCCTGGAGAGCACCTATCCAGCATGTGTCCGCAACAGAACTGTCCGGACCTTGATGACAAGCTGGTGATGATGATTGATTAGAATCAGGTGTGTTCATGCAGGGAGACACCTAAAACATGCTGGATAGGTGGATCCAGGACCGGAGTTGGGGACCCCTGTATTATGCTCTTATTTATTCATGTAATAATATACAGGTGGAGGTCGGAAAAATTTGAATATATTGCAAAACTTCATTCGTAGTAAATTCAACTTAAGGTGAAACAAATATTATTTCCCACTACATGCAAAGTGAGATATTTCAAGCCTTTATTTGTTATAATTTTGATGATTATGGCTCACAGTTTATGAAAACCCCAAATAAAAAATCTCAAAAAATTAGAATATATTATGAAATCATTAAACAATTCAATCATCAAAATTAAAACAAATAAAGGATTAACATATATTGCTTTGCCTGTAATGAGACTATGTACTGTAATGTACATGTATTACGTGGTCTGATAACCATCTCCCGACGAATATTTAATTCTCTGCGCATTAATGCTGCACCTTCATCAATTGGGTCTTCATCAAAAGGACATGCCATGTTCGTGACAGTGGACTTCTAATATATATACTGACTCTGTTTTTAATGACAGACGGCAGAACCTCGCCAAAACTCGCCTGCTGACTGAATGAATGAGGAAATCAAATGTGCGTGCGGCTCTGAAAGAGGCGGAGACGCAGAGAAACTCCAGGTTCATTGAGATAAACCTGGTCCCGACCAGGTTAGGTTCAGAGCGTCTGTTACTACGGTAACTGACCGAGAGCTTAAGTTACCTCTCTTTGTGAAACAGGCTAGAGTTACCTCTCTTTCTCTGGTTTGAGTTACCTCCCTTTGTGAAACGGAAAACTCAGAGTTTCCCTCATTTCAGGGTTAACAGACTCAGAGTTTTCACTAAACCTGCTTTGTGAAACGGACCCCTGATCTTGATGTGAAGCTTCTAGCTGTCCGATCAGGTCAGTAGCTTAAGCTCCTCTCCTCCAGCTTCCTTCTCATGGTTTCCCTTCGTGGTTTTACTAACATCTCCACGCAGCGCCTGCCTGACTCTTATGTTGTTCGTGTTTCACTGCAAATACACAGCAACTGTAAAGTTCTGCTGATACTATACGAGGTTCATGTCGGCCTTCTGAGGATTGTAGGTTCAAAACATTGATCCAGACCCTCAGTGTCCTGGAACTTTTCAACAAGGTTGAAGACTTAATTTTATGGCCTTTAAGAAAACTAAGGAAAACAAAGAGTTTTTTTTTCTATGTGTGTGTGTGTGTGTGTGCGCGCGTGCGTGCGCGTGTGTGTGTGTGTGTGTGTGTGTGTGTGTGTGTGTGCGCGCGCGCGCGTGCGTGCGCGCGCGCGCGCGCGCGCGCGCGTGTGTGTGTGTGTGTGTGTGTGTGTGTGTGTGTGTGTGTCTGGAGAAACCACCACCTGACTTACACGTCAGAAGCAACAAAGAGTGAAAGGAAAGCAAAGACATCCATCTTGGCTCCACCTCGTCAAACAAGTCTCTCTGAGACATCTAGCAGCTGCCTCGGGAGGGAAAAGAAACAACTTCACTCCACAGGATTACATTCTTTATTTAGCTGCTTCAAAAGAATGTTTCATGAGCTCAGGGGGAGTGTATGCTTGTGTTTATGAGCCCACAATTCACCAGCTTTGTGTTTATGAAGCAAATAAACAAAAACAAAAGCAGGCTCTTCCTCTGCCCACAAACTACCCAACAAATACCTGACGCATCAGTTTTTATATTCACATGGTTTTTCAGGAGGCGTCGACCTCCTGGAGGACCAAACTCACGACCGATGGATAAATACTTTATTGATCCCGGAGCACATCTGGGGCCTTGGCAGCACTTACAACAATAAAGAAACAACATATTGGAATAAGAAGAGATTAAAAAATTAGGGTGTCAACGATTAATTTTTTTAATCGCGATTAATGGCATGTTGTCCATAGTTAACTCGCGATTAATCGCATATTAATCGCACCTTTATTCACACATTTTTTTGCTGTTCTAAATTACCTTAACGTATTTTTTAAAAATGTTTTTAATACTGTCTCTCACCTGAAAGTAGCTGGGATAGGCTCCAGCAGACCCCCGTGACCCCGCAAGGGATAAAGCGGGTATAGATAATGGATGGATACTGTTAAAAACATGAGAAAGGGCAAATATGCTGCTTTATGCCAATGTTTATTCAACTTTCCATAAAAAAAGCTTTTGACCTGAATGTAACATTCCTTCATAAACACAAACACAATGTAGTCCCCAACTTTACACTTGTAAAGACTAACTTAAGATTCCTTGTTTTTTTAAGCAGTTCAATGTAAAACAATGAACCATATGCATCACAAACATTGTACAAGAAGTGCATTGCTCAGTTACATTTTCCATGTAATTATGTCTAACCTCATATGTGTGACAGACTCACAAGGGGGAACCCAAGAGCGAGACAGTGGTGGAGTGAAGAATGAATTTATTTAAGAGAAGGGGAAAAAGGGGGTCCGGTTAGGGCAGAGGTGGTTGCTGGCACGGGGAATGGCTGGCGTGGGGAGGAGAGGACGATGGAGGGCTGAGTGGAAGCCAGGGGTAGCTTGGAGCTGGAGGGTGGCTGGGAGAACAGGCTGGTTGGAGCTGGCAGATGATAATGGTCCTGGGGGAACAGCAGAAAAGGCAGTCAGTAACAAGATCAAAAAATAGCAAGGAGATTTCACGAGGGTTTTCACTGGGATCGGCCTGAAGTGCGCACCACGGAGGTTTGACAACAATCTGGCGAGGAGTGGTGGAAAAACCAGTGTAGATATACTGCAGTGGAGATGAGTTGATGGATGGCAGGTGTGGAGACTGAGGGAGCTGATGAGCTGATGGCAGACAGGTGTGGAGGAATCCAGGAGCTGAGTGTGAGTGGCAGATGACCACACAAAACAAAACACAGGGAGTGACACAAGGAAACACAAGGGATGGGAGAACACAGGGAAACACAGGGGAAGAGGGAGGTACAGCCATAGCTGTAACAGTACCCCCCCCTCAACGGGCGCCACCAGGCGACCCACCAGGCTTGTCAGGGTGCTCACGGTGGAAGTCCCGGACCAGGGACGCAGCAAAAATATGCCGACGAGGAACCCAGCAGCGCTCCTCAGGCCCATAACCCTCCCAGTCAACCAGATACTGGAAGCCCCTGCCGCGGCGGCGCACGTCCAACAACCGCCGGACAGTGTAGGTCGGATGGTCATCGATGATGCGGGGGGGTGGGGGGGCAGCAGCTGGAGGAGACAGTGGGCTAGTGGAGACCGGCTTCAACTGGGAGACGTGAAAAGCAGGGTGAACCCTCATGTGAGGAGGAAGCTTGAGCTTGACAACGGTGGGATTTATGACAGAAAGTATCTCATATGGACCAACATAACGGGGTGTGAGTTTCTTGGAAGAGGTTTGCAAGGGGAGATCCTTGGAAGAGAGCCACACTTTCTGACCTGGTTTGTAGTTAGGGGCCGGTGTCCGATGGCGGTCAGCAATGCGGCGATTGCGGTCAGCAGTGCGGAGCAAGGCTGCACGGGCATCCTTCCAGACCTTACGGCAACGGCGAAGATGAGCTTGGACTGAAGGGACGGAGATGTCCTCCTCCAAGGCTGGAAACAGAGGTGGTTGGAAGCCCAAGGCACATTCGAACGGTGACATACCCGTGGCGGCACTTGACAGGGAGTTGTGTGCATACTCAATCCATGGCAGGTGGGTGCTCCAGGAGGAGGGGTTCCTACAAACAACACAGCGAAGCGCAGCGCCCAGGTCCTGGTTGGCCCGCTCCGTCTGACCGTTAGTCTGGGGATGATAACCGGACGACAGACTCACCGAGGCGCCGAGGGCCTGGCAAAAGGCCTTCCAGACTTGCGAGATGAACTGGGGTCCACGGTCAGACACAATGTCGGAGGGTATGCCATGGAGACGGAAGACATGGTACACCAACTGGTCAGCGGTCTCCAAGGCCGTCGGGAGCTTGGGGAGAGGTACAAAGTGCACAGATTTAGAGAACCGGTCCACAATGGTTAGTATAGTGGTATTACCTTGTGAAGGTGGAAGTCCGGTAACAAAGTCGAGGGCTATGTGAGACCATGGACGAGCTGGGACTGGCAAGGGACGGAGTAACCCGGCAGGTGGTTGGTGAGAGGCCTTGGCACGGGCACAAACCGTACAGGCGGACACAAAGGCACGGGTGTCAGAATCCATTGACGGCCACCAGAAATGCCGCTTAAGGAGGGACAGGGTACGGGCAGCTCCGGGGTGGCAAGCAAACCGGGAAGTGTGCCCCCACTGGAGGACTTGGGAACGGACGGAGCTAGGCACAAAGAGACGATTGGGGGGCCCGTTACCTGGGTCTGGCTGAGCCCGTTGAGCATCCCTGACAATGGATTCGATTTCCCATGTAACTGCTGCCACCACACACGTCTCAGGAAGGATGGTGTCAGGGATGGAGGGCGCCTCCGCCAAGGAAAATTGGCGGGAAAGGGCATCTGGCTTCAGATTTCGAGAGCCTGGACGATAGGTAAGTGTGAAGGAGAAGCGACCAAAGAACAAGGCCCAGCGAGCTTGACGGGAGTTGAGGCGTTTGGCTGTCTGGATGTAAGCCAAGTTCTTGTGGTCAGTCCATACGACAAACGGATGTTCGGCCCCCTCCAGCCAGTGCCTCCATTCTTCCAGAGCGAGTTTGACAGCCAGCAGTTCCCGGTTCCCAACATCATAATTCATCTCTGCCGGTGACAGACGGCGGGAGAAGAAAGCACAAGGATGCAACTTCTGGTCGGTGGCAGAACGCTGAGAGAGCACAGCCCCGACTCCAGAGCCGGATGCGTCGACCTCCACAATAAACTGACGAGTGGGGTCTGGGTGGATGAGCACAGGCGCTGAAGTGAAGAGCCTTTTGAGACCAAAGAAGGCCGCCTCGGCCTCAGGGGTCCAAGAAAAAGCGCTCGCAGTGGAGGTGAGTCTGGTTAGGGGTGCGGCCACCCGACTGTAGTCTCTGATGAAGCGGCGGTAGAAATTAGCAAAGCCAAGGAACTGCTGGAGCTGTTTAACAGATGTGGGTTTGGGCCAGTTAGCCACTGCCTGGATCTTAGCAGGGTCTGTTCTCATTTGTCCACCCTCAAAGATGTACCCCAGGAAAGAAACTGAACTGGCATGAAAATCGCATTTCTCTGCCTTCACAAAGAGTTCATTCTCTAGGAGCCTCTGGAGTACTTGTCGGACATGTTGGATGTGTTCTTCTGGGTCTTGGGAGAAAATCAGAATGTCGTCAAGATAGACAAACACGGTTCTGTTGAGGAAGTCACGGAGTACATCGTTCACTAGGGCTTGGAACACAGCGGGGGCATTAGTCAGACCAAAAGGCATCACGAGGTACTCGAAGTGTCCAAGAGGGGTGTTGAAGGCCGTCTTCCACTCGTCCCCTTCCTTGATTCTGACAAGGTGGTAGGCGTTTCTCAAATCCAGTTTAGAAAAGACAGTGGCTTTCTGAATGGGTTCGAAAGCCGATTCGATGAGGGGTAAGGGATACTTATTTTTGATGGTGATGGCGTTGAGGCCTCTGTAGTCAATGCAGGGGCGGAGAGTGCGATCCTTCTTGGAAACAAAAAAGAAACCTGCTCCAACTGGGGAAGAGGATGGACGGATGATGCCAGCAGCCAGCGATTCATGAATGTATTGCTCCATTGTCTCTCTCTCTGGACGGGAAAGTTTAAACAGACGACTAGAAGGCAGGGGAGCCCCAGAGAGGAGGTCAACGGAGCAGTCATATGGGCGATGAGGGGGAAGGGAGAGAGCACGCTGTTTGCTGAAGACCTCACCCAAATCGTGATAAACAGCTGGGACTGCTGACAGATCTGGGGGTTCTGAGGGGGGAGAGGAAACAATGGCCTCTACTGGGGCAAGAGCAGACTGCAAGCAGGTTGAAAGACAAAAGGGGCTCCAGCTTACCAATTTGCCAACAGACCAGTCGAAATGGGGATTGTGTTTCCGGAGCCAGGGGTGACCTAAGACAATGGGGGCACTGGGAGAGGAAATTAGGTGGAACTGGATGTGCTCGTGATGATTACCAGACAGGATGAGATGTACAGGTTTTGTACGGTGTGTCACATGGGCAAGGAGATGGCCATTGAGGGCATTAGCCTTCAGGGGAACGTCCAGGAGCTCGCTGGTGATGCCTGTTTGAGCAGCCAGGGTGGCATCCATGAAGCTCTCGTCCGCACCGGAGTCCACCAAGGCGGGTAGAGGCAGGGACAATTGGTTCCAACATAATGTGGCATTGAACTGCATTCTGGGTCGGGGTTTAGGAGAGGAAGGAGTTTGGTTCGACAGAACCCCCACTGCTACTGACGAGCCTGTTCCCTTTGACCGATGGGGACAAGAGGCAAGGAAATGACCCTTTTGGCTGCAATAAATGCACTCTCCAGCTTGCATTCTCCTCTGACGCTCTGTTGGGGAGAGACGAGCCCGACCCAACTGCATGGGTTCTTCAGGGGGTAGAGAAGAGAAGGAGCTGGAGTAGTCACTGGAGCGGGACCTGGCACAGGGGATGGCTTGGGGAGCTAAGCTGGGTTGAGGCACAGGCAGAGGGCATGATATGGGAATTTGTGGACGGCCTGCTTTCTCCCTGCGGCGCTGCCGCAGGCGGTTGTCAAGACGAGTAGCCAGGGAAATAAGGGAGTCCAAATCGTCTGTTTCATCCCTCGCCGCAAGCTCATCCTTGATGTAATCCGCCAAACCATTCATATATGCTCCCTGCAAACTTAGCTCTCCCCACCCACTTTCTGCTGCCAATATCCGGAACTCAATGGAATAGTCCGCAACAGACCTGGAGCCTTGACGGAAAGAGAAGAGCTTGCTAGAAGCTTCCTTGCCTTGGATGGGACAGTCAAAAACTTTCTCTAACTCCGCCACAAACTGAGGGTAGGAAGAGAGCACGGGGGAGGCTCTATCCCACAGCGCTTTAACCCACTGAGCTGCTCTCCCAGAAAGCAAACCCATAATAAAGGCAATGCGTGACTGACCTGAGCTATATGTTGCTGGTTGCTGCTGAAACACTAGAGCACACTGGAACAAAAACTGTCCACAAGCTCCCGGCTCGCCAGAGTATCGCTCCGGGGTCGGGATGTGAGGTTCCCGGGAAGGCGGCGCTGGAGCGGCCTGAGCTGGGGGTGAATCAGGTTGAGCAGCGACTGGAGGAGCAGTGGCTGATGAAGCAGGGAGTTGGGAAATACTGGTAGTTAATGCCTGTAATGACTCCCCTACTTCACGAAGAAGCTTGTCATGTTGTCCAAGCAGGGTCCCCTGGGAAGCCAGAGCACGACGGAGTGAATCCACGTCCGCTGGGTCCATACTGGCCAGATTGTTCTGTGACAGACTCACAAGGGGGAACCCAAGAGCGAGACAGTGGTGGAGTGAAGAATGAATTTATTTAAGAGAAGGGGAAAAAGGGGGTCCGGTTAGGGCAGAGGTGGTTGCTGGCACGGGGAATGGCTGGCGTGGGGAGGAGAGGACGATGGAGGGCTGAGTGGAAGCCAGGGGTAGCTTGGAGCTGGAGGGTGGCTGGGAGAACAGGCTGGTTGGAGCTGGCAGATGATAATGGTCCTGGGGGAACAGCAGAAAAGGCAGTCAGTAACAAGATCAAAAAATAGCAAGGAGATTTCACGAGGGTTTTCACTGGGATCGGCCTGAAGTGCGCACCACGGAGGTTTGACAACAATCTGGCGAGGAGTGGTGGAAAAACCAGTGTAGATATACTGCAGTGGAGATGAGTTGATGGATGGCAGGTGTGGAGACTGAGGGAGCTGATGAGCTGATGGCAGACAGGTGTGGAGGAATCCAGGAGCTGAGTGTGAGTGGCAGATGACCACACAAAACAAAACACAGGGAGTGACACAAGGAAACACAAGGGATGGGAGAACACAGGGAAACACAGGGGAAGAGGGAGGTACAGCCATAGCTGTAACAATATGGAGGAAAATAAAAGGCTCAAAAATATCCCCTTCTCCTAAGTGGGATCAAAACAGGGGGATACAAAAAAAAATCACAAACAAATAAAGTGCACATATAAGAGCAGGGAGTGTAATAGTCAACCTATAAAGTGCAGTTGGGCTATAATAAGCTAATACTTTAGATTCTTTGGAACAGATCTATCTTTGCTCATCTAATGTATTCATGTGAGGAACCAGCCTCCTTTCTGCATCGGTCGTGTTTGGATCCAAGTGGGACTCAACGTACTTTGATGGTAATTAATTTCAAATCGACATGCAAATAACTTTAGTCTTGTCCAGCGAACCATCTGCATCTTTTTTAAAGTGAACTAGCCGTTCAAAAGTCCCTTTTCATTCTCCATCTTTCAGTTCACCATACTTTTCCTCAGGCTACGGGTGCCGTCGACGGCCAGAACTGCGCTTTTTTTTAATCCTGCGCGTTAATAAAATTGTCGGCGTTAAGAGGACGTTAAAGTCAAAGTTAACGCATTATTAACGCGTTAACTTTGACACCCCTATAAAAAATACAAACCATAATTTCGTAAAACCTCAGATTAGTTTTTAGTAGAAGACGAACTGATCTGAGCGGCATACAGACAGAAAGTTCCCATCAGCAGTCAGCCAGCTTGTCATCAGTGTAATGTCCATCTAATATCCCGCGGATTGTTCTCCTTCATGGGATATTTCTATTTCCTTGATCTAATCACAAACTTAACTCTATAAAAATATTTGTTTTTTAAGCTTTAAAGCTTAAAAAAATTAATAGTTTTAGTTTTATAGCAAAAAGTTTTTTAAGTTTTATTCCCATTGATTCTTCTTCCCAAGTGATTTTCGGGAACACTTTTTATCCCATTCAGTGAAACCTCCCCCCCTATCGTCCACTTCCACTGACCAAAGAGAAAAAGGGAAATAAATCAGGTTCAACCACAAAGGTGGAAAGATTTGACAATGTTACTATTTATTAGTTTAATAACTGAATCTGTTGGATTCTCTTCTTGTTTGATTCAGAAATCAAACAGGGTGCTATGTATTTAAAACAAGCCCAAGTTCCTTTTCCTGCTTTGTACAGTTTGTTTTGAGCCCAGTAATTGCTGCCAGGTACATCAACTCGACCAAGTCTCTCAAAAAGATTTGATCTTGATCTGAATCATCTGGCAAACTTTCCTGCAGTCCTTTCGTTGAGAAAACCATTATTTTTTGTTCTTGTTGTATCAAACAGGAAAGGATTTGGCTTATTAATTTATCTCCAGGGATAAGTGAAGTATTTTGACCTGAATTGAAGTGAAATTGTCTGTATTTCGAGATAAACAGCACTTCCTGGTTTACGACAGCTCTCTATTCTTGTGAAACTGTTTCAGAAACAAAGATTGCGTGTAAATGTTGTCAAGAAATCAGGTTTCCCAAGCAGGAATCCAACTGTGTTAACCAGGTTTAATAAAGTCTTTTTAACACATTTACTGAAGCCAGGTGTCTGACAGTCAGAGAGAGAGTTACCGGAGCAAGCCAGCAGTAATCCAGCGACTTAACTGCATTTTTAGAGGTTGCTAATTAAAACTGGGACGAGGGGAAAGGAGCACAGGTCACAGGTACTGTAAGCAAGTTTTCAGTTTGAGACACTTGTACATGTCTGTTATGAATCTTGATTCTGGCTAACCAGATAAGATAAGCGGTTTCAAAACCTACAACACCTTTTCATGCCGTTCAAAGCAAGTATTTTTCAGTGGAACCAGCATGTCTTAACCTATTTTTACGTGTTTTTTTTCCTGTGAACAAGGGTGAGCAAGATGCCATCATCACATCAACAGCAAGGTCTCACCAGTACCTGATAAAAACAAAGATTAGACATCAAAACAATAAAAGAATAATCTTCAAAGAAACAGATGAAACATCTATATCTATAGCTGCGTCTTGTTTAACATGATTACCTAAGAGGAATATTTACGAGGGGAAGAAAACCACAAAGGGGACTTTGAGTAACATGAGGCAGTTTTTACATGTGACTGTTGGGATGAGATGTGAAGGAGCCAACTGAAGGAGTCTGTGAGGCAGCCGGATGACACAAATATCATTTTTAAAGTGAGGAAATTCAGAACAGAAACAAAAAGGAAGGACTGCACCAAGACAATAATCAAACCGCAAACGTGCAGACTTTAACGTGACAGCAAATTGACAGACTGGCAGGAAAAAGGCGAAGACAAGACAACATATACAGTAATCCCTCGTTTTTACGGGGGTTACGATCCAAAAAGAACCCATGATAGGTGAAGTCCGTGAAGTAGTGACCTTTATTTTTTTTACAATTATTATACAAGGCTTCAAATCGCCCCACCGCGACCCAAGTAATTGGATTTGAACGGGAGAAAATGAAAAATTATTATGGAAAAAAATACAATAAGTACAGTAGGACAAATTGTGACTGGCACATATTCCACTGCTCTTCTGAGCCGCTGAATCCTGACTCGCTCTGTAGGGTCTTTTTCTTCTAAAGCCGCGGTGCAGGTGTGTTTTTTCGAGAGAAGAACATAGTTATGGGTCATTGTTGTCGCTCTTTTTTCTTTGCAAAAAGATTCTTATAAAACCGACATGCCACCATCGATTATATTTGAGAACTGTAGCAGGGAGACTATTTATTTTAGCCAATCACAATGCAGAACAGTGAAGCAGCGAGACCCTGAAAGGTGAACCGCGTTATAGCGAGGGATTGCTGTACTCACAGGAACCAAAGAGACACAAGTGTGAACAATCAAGGGAAGTCAAACAGATAGGGGTAAAAATAAGCATGGGTGTAAGACAAATTGTGATAAAAAATAAATGACTAAAGTTACAAAACACTATAACTTTCACAAGGAGAAGCGAGGCCGGAAAATATCTACAAGAGCGAGGATATCCAGACTTCTGTTGGCCAAGGGGGGCAATTATGGAGTAGTCCAGAATAAATGTGGGGGCGGGAGTTTCCATGGAGTTAGGTGTTTTGTGGTTCAAAACAATATACATGACACTGTACAAAGTGTTTCAGCCATTTAGCCAAAATTCAGTTTTGTGACGGAGAGATCAGTAGTCCGTCCCCCCAGAGAAAACTACACAAGCTCGACTCCCCAATCTCATGTCTGTGAGTAATTCAGAAACGCCAATGTCTGTCAATGAGCATTACTCAAACAGTTATTGACAGATTTACATGAAAATGCTGGCAAACATAATACATTACTTAATAAAGTTCATTTTGCCAATTGATTTACAATTTAATTTGCTAATTATTTTGTCCAACAAAAAAATAATAAATGACGGTCACACACACCATTTTGTGACTCTGATGAAGGCGAAAGGATCGCCAAAACATGTAAGGTAATTAAAAAAACCTAAAAAGATGTTGTCGGACAAAAAGAATTAGGAAATCAAAAACAGACGAGACATGACTCAACTTCTCTGCTCTACTGTATCATGTTGCTTCCTTGATAAATCAGACCCACATCCAGGAAGATTCACTGTCTGAAAACGTTCCATAAGGCCTCCCCATCCAAGCGGCCTCTGCACATATTTGATTAGTGCTTTGACCAATCAGAGCAACAAACAAGGCGACGTATTCAGAGCGATGGAGCGGGTCAGCGGGACAGTGTGTTGTGGTTGTGTAGAAGAGTTTGATGGGGCGAAGGTGACGGTATTGTAACAAAAATGCAATCCAACGATTGTTGCCTTTTTGGTGAACTGGTGAGCTCAAGCATGGAACCAGCATCCGTCACATCAGGGGCCGTGTGTAACACAACTGGCTACAGCTAATGTAATAATGTAAACATACATGTAAAAGTTGTTAATTAGATGGGCCTCATCCACCACAATTTCTAGGAGATTGTCGCTGAAGGCCTTGGTGGCCAATGAGTCTCGCCATTTTGTCTGCAAAAACCAGGATTCAGGACGGCTGAATATCATTGGCATCTGGGCGCTTTAAATCTCACTCTTATTGTAAACGAGAAGTTGCAGGGCCAAACGCCCAAATCTGTTCGCCTCTTTAACCAGGGCGATCTACAGGGGGGCGACCACCACCAGTGGATTTTCACTAAACCTCATACATGTAGCTACCAGTGCTAAGTGATAAAAACAAAACTTCTGCTGTAGCCTGTCGAGAACAAACTGAATACATCTACCTTTCAAAAGAAATGAAAGTGGGAAAAACTGTGATTCTGTAGTAGCAGCCATCCACCCGTCGCTCTGTCGTTCGTGTTAAGCCCATCCAGAGACTCTCCCTACAGGGATCGACTGATTTGATTGGCTCTCCATAACTTTTTAGTATAGTTAATGGGAGCTAAACATGCCTGAAAAGCAAGTGGAAGTTTTCCAATGGTATGTCTGGATTTGGATCATGTTATATAAAAGCAGCACAAAAGGACTCAGGGAGTCCACCTCCCTACTTATTGCAACGACGACCAGAGTCCAACGTGGCTCGTTATTGTTGAAAGTTGGACAGGAGACCACAAGAGCTAGATGACGCCTCCAAAAAGTAGATATTTCTTTAAATCAAACTGAAATGGATATTTTTACATGAAAAACTCCTTTGTCGTGACTTAACAATGATCTTTTTATGTTCAGCTACAAAACGATTTCCTTGTAGAAGTGCTTTTTTTTTATTTCTGTGTCATTTATAGTCAACAAGATTTAAGAGTTAAGTGTTTAATTTTGGCACAATTGTAGCTCTTGTACAGTAACCTTGATGAAAAATTCATGAGATAGTCCAGCAAACCTGCTCTGGGATCTTATCTCCTGCTTCAAACTGAAAGTCCTGCCTGAGACTTTCTTTGTTCCCCTCTGCTGATCTTCCTAAGAAGCTGAAACTCTGAAACTTTACACTGTTCTGCTTGATCACATCTGAAAAAACTGAAGTATACAAATCTTAATCTTAATTGAGACTCTCACTGAACTGGAATGTTTTATTCTGAAACCATTTCCACCCAACTTTGCCGCCTACATGGCTTTGTTAAGGTTGTGTTCATGTCACGGTCTGAGGTTGAGTGGGTGTGTCTGGCTCCTCCCCCCCTACCTGGCAACACCTGCAATCACTCTGGTGCAATCAGGCCCACAGCATTTAAGCCTCAGTCTCTCTTCAGTCCATGCCAGATTGTCTTGTGTTCTCCAAGCCTTCAGCCGTCTTTCAAGCCAAGCGAGTTTTCCAAGTTTTTGACCCTTTGACCTCTTGACCTTTTTCATCCCCCAGACCACGTTTTTGCCTAGCCCTTGCCGGTACCTCTGCCTTCGCTGACAGCTTTTTTTGGACTTTGACCTTTGCCTGCCCCTCGTCGGATTTTTGCCTGATCCTTGCCTGCTCTGATTATTCCAATAAATCTTTTGAACCGTTTTCCCTTTGTGTCTGCATTTGTGTCCATTTCTCGTGTGCCTGACAGTTCATATGTAATTATGCCCAAATCACCTTGCCTACAAAAAGTCTTCACTTCTTACTTTTAAGATATACTGTGTGTAGCAATGTGAAGAAAAATGATCTTCTGTACACCAATAAGAGTGTTGATTACCATAATCGTTAGTAAACCTTGTCAATGATAAACACAGTTAAAGGAGCATGAGGCTTCTTTTAAGAAATGAGACTCTCTAGCGCCACCCTTCACCACGACGGCCGTCGGGGGTACTGCAGCCAACAGTGAAGCCGGCACGGGAGAACGGGGAGAACGCGCATGCAGCGTCATGTGACGTCACATCCGCAGGACAGCGCGGGAAATTCGGGACCGAATTGCAGCACATTTTGCAGCACACAGCCTGTTCAAGGCAACGGAGAGATACACTAGAGGGCTCATTCGTTTTGGTTTGGAACGCTTCATCTGACATTATTACTAGAAAACTTAAAATGTATACGCATTTTTTTCATAAATCCTGCCTCATGCTCCTTTAACACTAAACTTTAAGGATAAATGAGTACACTAACATACCTCAAGGGGTTTTACTGCGAATTTATTGATACTAATTTCAGTCGGCTAACTGATGTGGAAACTGTATTCATGCGTGTTGCGTAAGTCTCCCTAAAGGATATATTGCGTTGTAATGCTGCAAAATCGTGGACACCCACTTCCTCCTCGGAAGGAGACTGTGAGGAAACAAGGCTCAGGAGTTATTTCTTGTACTGTTTCATGTGGTTTTTAGAGACTGACCAGCCTCCTTTAGGAGACCAGCAACGGCTCTATTTATTCTTTAATTCCAACGTTCGAACGCAGACCCCCCCCCCCCTTTTCAAAAACAAACAGCAGTCTATTTTTGGATTTTTACAACCTCGAAATCAACTCATTTTTCAGTGTCTCTGGAATACAAATTGTCCAGCCACGGAGTCTTAGCCAAGGAAAATGCTAATTTATGAGGCATATATCATCTTGACATGCGTAGATTTTTGACATTTACCTCTACTGCTTAAAAAGAGACAAAAAAAACACAACCAAAACTGCTGTATTTCTGTCTTATTACATCCATACACGCAACATTTCCCTTTCCCCCAGAGAGGAGACTTGAAAGCTGGTTGCATACCTTAGCATTAGTACGCGGTGTACTGCACCATCTTGTTTACGTAGTGAATCTTACAAAAGGATTATGCAGGAGTGGTGGTTTTAAAATGCTGTCAGCAGCGGTGGCAGCAAATAACTTTTAGGTGAGTAATATGTGAAAGCACGCAGCAAAGGAGTAAGCAGAGCAGATGTTTGAAATACACCTGCGTGATTAAAATCCTATGTTCAACATGTGTACGCTTGCCAGGTTCATCCCTAACCACAAGTATTAGTGAAAGCCTTGTTTGGGTTACTCATGCTCCGACAACCCCCTCTGGAATCACGGATGTGTGGGAATTAAATGCTATTGTAATAAACCCTAATTACTTAATAATGAAATGATCAAGTGCCAGAAATCCCATTTATGTAAACCATCTGGCTTCATTACCGTTTTTTGGTATCATTATGTTGACGTTTTTGTGCTGCGGCCAACAGGACTCGTGCACATGTTCTTCTTGTGCTCCGTCTTTAGTTTACTGAGATATGACTGATTTTTCCATGACAGTCAGCATCTGTATCCCATTTACAGATTAAAAACAAACCCTTTTTTTTATGAATAGATTGGATGGCCTATGGACTAATGCTGGAGCAGAGGAAAAGAAAGACAGGTGAAAGGGTTTTTCTTTCTTTTCTTTTTTTCCAAGAAAAAAAAAAACTGCGGCTGGAACAATGTCGGCCAACAGCAATAACTATGTCAGCCAGGCTGGTTGAGCTTTGATTACATGTCCCAACCAAAAGCTCTCCGCCGAGGCCCGGATAAGACTGTTGTCATGACTGAAAGAAACCAGCAGTGTGCAGGAGATGGGATCAGGTCTGCCACGGGAAATGGGCCGATTCAACCAGCAGCCAGAAGTTAAGACTGTTCTCTGCTCAATAACAGCTTCACTCAAGTAAATTCATTCCCCCTGAAGGAAAAAAGACCATAAACTTTGTAAAACCATAAACTTAGCATGTGTGTAACTGGCCTTTTGAACAATACATGGGATCTTAGTCTTGAAGTTGTCAGCCTTGTACAGACAAACTGGTTTAGTGATATCCCAGCACCGCGGTTAAGGACCTGTCTGATTAAAATACATGAACAACTTTATGGTGAGCAAAGTTTAGAACAATTGGAACAATATGAAACAGTAAATAAAGTTGTGTGCAAAGGTCATCACTCCTCTTTTAATCCCACCGTAGACAAACAAGAACATTTAACTTTTTAATCCTGCCACTATTCATTTAACAAAAGTGGAGCCAGAATAGAAAAAAAAGAAGAAATAAATGCATAAATGAATAAATGAATGAATGAATAAATAAATAAATAAATAAATAAATAAATAAATAAATAAAGAGCCACGTCCTGCTAATCACCAGCCATCGACAAAAGAAATGTTCAGTAAGTGTGCACACTTCGATAAAAGCAATTGTTTTTGGCAGCCTGTTGGTCTGGACCATTAAAAAGATCTGCTCACACAACTCCAAGCAGGAAAGACATAAGCAATGATCTTAGAGAATTAGTATTTGTTGCAATTCATTCTAGAAATGAGTATATGGTCATTTCCAAACAATCTGGAGGTGAACATTTAAAAGTTGAAAGTTGAAAACATTCAAACAGGAGGAGATCCAGTCAAATCCACTGGGTTTCTTAGCTCGACTGTTTCTTTATGGATGAAATGGATTCAAACTAACCTGGGTTGTCTTTGATCTTTGACATAAGGTGAAACAAAAAAACCCAGTTCAGACCGTGCGATGCTCAAACTCACTGAGGATGTTAAAAGTCTTTGATAGGACAAGTAGAGAAGACTGAACAAGTTAGCGTGTTTGGAGGGGTTACCAGGAAAAAACAAAAACAAACTAACAAAAGCTTTTCTGTCTTGACTTAACATGGAAGCATGACTGAGGTTTACAAAATTAAATCTGAACAAACACAAGACCAGTGGAGGAAACCAAACACAGCTTTTGAGCAGAAACACTTCATGACCTCCATCACGCACCGCAGCCAAGGGATGATGATGATGATGATGATAATGATGATGATGATGATGATGATGATGATGATGATGATGATGATGATGATGATGATGATGACGTGGGCTTGTTTTATGGAGTTAACCACAAACTTCTGAATATTCCAGAGGCCAATGTGGCTCCACTTTTTTACAAGAATAACAAATAAAAGCTTCCTTTAAAACAGGGTCACATGAGTGAATCTGAATGAGAGTCCAGAGCTCACCCCAACTGAAATTCTGATGAGCCTTGTTTCAACAGCCAGAAAACTCAACAGACTTATGCAATGTTGTAAAGAATAATGGACAAAAATTCCTCCACAATAATGTGAAAGATGTTCTAAATCATTGAGGAGATGAGGCAATGAATCACAGGGGTACTTATGGCGCTTTTACACTAGTACCTACTCAGCCAGACTCCACTCGCCTTGTCCTCGTTTCTTTTCAATACCCAGATCAGAAGTAGGAGGTTGGAGCGAAGCTGCTGTGACGTATTTGATTGTGTGATCTAAACGAAGAAGACAACAACACTAAAGATGTAGAACCTGGAGGAGATGATAGATGTGCTGCTGGGTCTGTGGCTTCTGTTCCATATCAAGTTAAAAAATGAGAGTGAGAGAAGCTTCAAGCGGCGAGGCTTATTAATTTTTATTAGTTTGTCTGCTGTCTGCTGAAATGTCAGCTGGGAGCCGTGAGCATAAAATGAACAAGAAGCCGTCAGAGTCTCTTTCTCTGATTTCCTCCTCCTGACTCAGACGTCTGACTCCAACCCCCCGACCAATCGGTGGCCTGTAGTGTGATGATGTCAGATACAGCCGACTCAGCCGCTTAGAACCTCAGAATAGTTACAGAAAAAGTATCTACTCTGCACGTTAGACCCCTAGTGGGAAAGAACCAAACTGAGTGGAGTCGAGCCGGGCTGAGTAAGTACTGGTGGAAAAGTGCTATTAGTGTTGCCCAAATTATTATTTTTTTCTTTTGGGCTTCAGTTTTTAAATTCATAACTGTAAGCAGAGGTGTCAAGTAACGAAGTACAAATACTTCGTTACCTTACTTAAGTAGAAATTTTGGTTATCTATACTTCACTGGAGTAATTACTTTTCAGACGGCTTTTTACTTTTACTCCTTACATTTTCACACAATTATCTGTACTTTTTACTCCTTACATTTTAAAAACAGCCTCGTTACTCTATTTCATTTCGGCCTTTAAAAAAAAACTATCCAGTTAAATTGCTCCATCCGGATAGAGTGAATTTGGTTGTGGTTGTTTCAGATGTTCTTGTCCAGTTTTGTTCTTACATCCGTTCCCTCAGATTCCTGCAACTAAACTTGGATGTACATTCCAATAAAGGTTAGGATAAATGATAACATGCCTCTGAAGTTTGACTTTTTGCACCATTACAATACTTATAGGCAACTAGTCATCATATCTCCTGCTCTCTGAAACACATGTTAATGCTCAATAGTTCACATATATGGTTCTTTAATATATTTGCATTATACTAAGATGCATTCATTTTTAATGGCTTGTGTCCTTAATGGCTTTTTCCCCCTTTAAATTACTTTCACTTTTATACTTTAAGTAGTTTTGAAACCAGTACTTTTGTACTTTTACTTGAGTAAAAAACTTGAGTTGATACTTCAACTTCTACAGGAGTATTTTTAAACTCTAGTATCTATACTTCTACCTGAGTAATGAATGTGAATACTTTTGACACCTCTGACTGTATGGTGTCAGAAGTAACATGCTGTTGCTCAGCTATGGTTGTATCTGGATAGTACCCTATGACCAGATGATTTTTACTATTATTAAACAGAGACACAGGATTTAAAAATCTCTTTTCTCTTTTCTTTTTGACACAGATTGTTTGCCCCCAACTTTCCTCTCTTGTTCCTACATTCCTCCGTCTGCATGTGTGTGACAGTGATCCTTGGCCTGAAGCTGAATAGGACAGGATGAGTAGGAGGAGGTGACGTTAACGGGGGGAAAGGAGGAGGACTGGAAGAAGCTGGTAAGGTGAGTTAGAATGCATGGACAGGGGAAGGTGGGGAAGACAGGAAGATGAAATGCAATAAAGAAACGCATGAAAAAGGGACAGAGAAACAACGGAGGAACGGCCAGAACAGCTTTCACTTCTGTCTGGATCGGGTTTCTACTCGTTTCCAAAGGTTATCACATGGCTTTCCATCCCACTGGCACATGCATATGAACTTTTAAAAACAACACAAATATACTCACGTCAACTGAATTAAAAGAGGGATCTCAGGAAATAAAGGTGTCTCACAAACATGCATTCATTGAAGAAAAAAAAACATTCAAGAACAATTAAAGGATTAAAAAGGGGTAATCAAAATCAATTTTGAAAAACAAGGAAATGAAATTGGACGTTTTCCCAGTGAGAAGTTTGTGACTTCCTCCACTTAGTTTTTGGCTGGGTTTCACATTAACACTCTTCCAGCACGCAAACACACACACACACACACACGCACACGCACACGCACACAGTCTTTATCAGTCCGTCTCAGCCTTTCTTCTGCTTACACACACATGGTGTCACGTACAAGAGCAGTATTTAATACTTTTTTACCTAACAGTTCATCCAAACTGACAGTAAATAAATCTGGGATTTCTTCCACGTCCATGACGGCATGCACACACACACAGACTAAGCTTGAACACTTGCAGGGTTTTAAAGCTCGTAGTGAGGGTCATTCATGTAATTCAAGTGTTGGGAAAACATACACACTGGCGCCCACTCCTGTGATCTTGTCACAGGGATCTTCCACTCCCGGAGGGGGTTTTCTGGTCCACAAATCTGTTTCATACACATTGTTTGTGTGATCTGTAACACTCCACCTTGAACATATTACCTTCCGCTGAGTGTGAAATTCTGCGTTTTGGCCAAAAAGTGTGAATAAAGTTAGATATGGATTACCAAAAACTGCAAAGCTGTAAAATGAATTCAGCTAAAGTTCCAAGTTGTGAGATTCATACCGTCAGGAGTCAGTTTCACATTACAACAAAGGTTGTTTAATGCATTTTGGACCTTTTACTGTCCTCAATTCAGCTTTATGTCCTGCCAAGCTTGATAACTTGCTCCTCCCAGTGCTGTTTCTTTAACTTATTTTCTCTTAAAATGCATCCAACATTTCTTATTTTTGCTGAATGACAACAGCTTTTAAATCTCAGATCTACCAGATGGGTAGAAGCATGCAAGTGTTGTCACAGCCTCAAAATTTCTTAGACAGTGACAGTCTCTAGAAAATCTAAATGTCTTGTCATATTTATTTTCTTTTTTTATCTTCATAATATTGCCAAAATAAGGAACATTGTGTCTCAGTATTCAGTTCAGCTTTATTTATATAACGCCAAATCACAACACCTGATCTTAAGGCTCTTCAAGAATACAGTTGAAGTCCGTCCAAATTAGTATAACTAATTCAGAGTCAACAATAAAGTTATAACTTGCTAAGGAAACCCACAGATTGCGCCAAGACCTGTCTTCAACACGACCCGCGGCGCTCACTTGGATGCACCGTGCCCGGATCCCCCCCCAGTAATCCCCCCCCCCCATACCCACATGCAAGTCTTCGTGATGATGTTATGTTGCTTTATGTGCTGAGGTGTTTTTTGCACCTTGACACTGCGTATTTATACACAGTGTGAAGACGCCTTTTTTTCCTCCTCTATCCCAGTGTCATCCTTGGAAAATAGGCGCATTATAACATCTATGTCGCCGACGGTGTATCCGAAGTAAAATTCCGTGTTTGATGTATTCAAACTCTGTCATTAAAGTCTGATTCTGATTCTGATTCTGATCCCACGTTCAAAAAATTGAAAAATCGTCTTCACGTTGTAATCCTTGACGATCTAATATCGTCATATCGCCTACCCCCAAGTTCAGGATCTTAAGAATTCATGTTGTGGTGCTGTACATAGTAATAGAACCTAGAAATACTCCTGTGGTCAAAACCCCATAAAACTACCCTGGACACTTGGGAATGGAAACTGAACTAAACTCAAGTGATCCGAAAGCACCCTGGGGCTACAAGCTTATTTGTTTTTCCTAAGGTTTCCAAAATTAAAAAAAGAGACAGAATCTTTAGGTACTAAAATGATAAATGGCAAACAAACTGTATTCATATAGTGCCTTCTAGTCCTGTTGACCACTCAATGTGCTTTACACCAGGGGTTCTTAACCTTTCTGACCTTGGGGCCCAATTTTTTCAGTACAGAGTGGCCCGGGGCCCGTTAAATATTAACACTGTATAGCAGGGGTATTCAACTTTAAGAGGTCCATTTAGAGAAAATGTACTCAAGCGAAGGTCCAGAACATCATAATAAATATATATATATATATATATATATATATATATATATATATATATATATATATATATATATATATATATATATATATATATATATATATATTTATATTAAAAAAGTACATATTTGCCCATTAACATGTGTAACTTCAATTACACATATTTTTTTCTCTTAAAAATAAAATTGATTTTATTTTATTTTTCAAATGCTATCTTATTTTATTTCTTTACCAGCAGTTTGAATTTCCCCTTTTCTTTGTTAATGTCTCAACACATTTTTATAATAAATGAATATAAACACATCTTAACAATTGAACAGTTTTGCAGTTTTTCTTTCTTCCCCTTAATCTTATGCCCCCACTTTCTGTCGTTCAGTGAGAAAATTGAGCTCTAATTTCTCCTGCCAGGACTTTACATCTGGGCTGGATGGTGTCAGGTTCTCATGCACATGTGGAGGTGCTCATTGGTGAGCCTGGAACGATATTTAGTTTTAATTTTCGTTTCACTTTCGCACTTTGAACGCCACGGTCTCTGAACGTATGAGACACGGGTTTTGTCCCAGTGGGAAGACTGAACCAGGATGAATCTGTCCATTCTGGGTTGAACTTCCCTTTCCACCTGTTACGCTTCTCATCTCTGTAAGAGTAAAGCTAATTACTTACTTTTGCGAGCCTGAACAACAGTCCAGCCCACACATCTACATCTACAATCCTTCAGCAGTAACGACGGAGCCGCCCGAGCGGCACCGACCTCCCCGGCCGCGGGGACGCATCAGGATAAATGATCACGCCGCGCTCGCTCTGGGCGCAGAACCAAGTAATCGATCCCTGATCCTGGCGGATCTAAACGTACTCTGTGCAAAATGAAGGATTTTCTCTATAAATACACACCATTTCTCTTACTATTACATGTACAGCTAGCTGAGGGTCTTCTCCTCATTTGGTCGGGAGTTGCTATGCAGTCCCGCGGCCCCCGCGGCCCACACGTACAAAACTGATTTTTTTCCGCGGCCCACTAGATGGCGCTCGCGGCCCAAGTGTGGGCCGCGGCCCTATGGTTAAGAATCACTGCTTTACACTACAAGCCTCATTCAACCATTCACACAACCCTCTCTTAGTCTAAAGAGATCTACACATCCGTCTTTCTAATTAAGGTCCATTGAAACTCCACGTTTGTAATGGATATGCACATCGACAGAGGCGTCGGTCCATGTCTTGCGTTGTTTTTGTCCGTGTTTTGGTTTGTAGCCTGGATGCTTAATATCATGGAGGAAAGGGAGCAATACCACCAGACGTCGTGGGGGCAGTACTGATCATAATGTGTTCATTATTGACCAAATGCTAGAAAACAAAACAGAAGAAAATGATGCTGCACTCACAGCAGGTATGACAGGACACCTGTCCCGAATTGACCCACTAGGGGAGTTTTTACCTGCCATTGTTTATGTAATAACTGCTCGGGGGTCATGTTCTGGGTATGGGTCTCTGGAAAGCGTCTAGAGACAACTCTGTTGTATTAGACGCTATATAAATAAAATTGAATTGAAATTGAATTGAATTGAATTGAATTAAGCTGAATTGAAATGGATTTGAATTAAAGCATAAGACTGTGGGAGAACAGAAAGGTCAAAAAGGGGAGCAGAAGACAAGTGAATGAAGGGGGAAGGAGAAAGACGGGGGAAAAAGGGGAGTAATTTAAAGCCACAGCTTTAGTTCACCTGTCGTAGCGACCAGACGGCGGGAGAGCTGCTGCATTAGATCACTCAACCAGATAGGATAGAGGGAAAGGGTTTTCTTCCTCTTCTTTTTCTCATTTTTTTTATCTTGTGTGTGAGTGCACAAGAGTACCTTGAGAGTTGTCGTGTAAGATTGCCCCGCCAGATAACCCGGCAGTTCCCAGGTGGGAGCGGGAAGGTAACAGGTAACATAAGAATAAGTGGTCCTCCTGGAATAAATAAAGGCCTCTCTTCTAGAAAAGGAAAAGGAAACGTTTATAGAGCAGAGGTGAGCTAACAGGAGGGCTTCTAGTTTCAGCAAACGAAGCATTGAAGAAATAATAAATTTGAAGTGAAATATTAGTACTTTAACCTTATAGGTTTCCCTAAGGGTTGCAGTGGTTGAGTGGCAACCATGGCCGGCTCTCCGAGAGGTTAATTACTGGTTTAATGTAGGCAAACACAATGTCTTAAAGGGTGTATTTGTCTCCTTTTTCTAAAATCACTGATCATCTTCTCATTTTTCGTGATTTTCTTTGGATGGTTGTTTTTTTTTCTGTGCAACAGACCACAATCATTTTTGTTGTTGTTGTTGTTCAGAGTGAAAAGGAAGAAGCTCAGCACATAGCCCTATACTTTGCACTATAGTTTACACTGTGTCAAATTGATGCTGAACTTGTATCATCCATTTTTGCACTTCAGTGTTTATGTTCAGTAACAGTGAACAGTGCACGTGGCAGTGCACATGGCACTTTTGAGGGTCCGCGCAGAACCAAAAAGCACTTAATCAGAATAGAGGTCCTCATGTATTCATACACCTCCTAGTTATGCGGGAGATGGAGCTAGCTCAAGCGCAGACAGGCATGTTGAGGATTTCCTGTGGTCAATCACTCCACACCAGGGGACACTTTGACTCACAGTACAGTATATCCTGTGGAAAGTCACACGCACCAGCACGAGACTGGAAACTCTTAAAGCATTTGGCATCACGCAACACCCTTCATATCTGTCACATCTGAGTTTGCATTTTTATATCGACTAAGATCTGTCTTAACTACAATGAATATAGAGTCTGTTACAGGTCAAAATTAATGAACCATCCTCAAAGCTTTCAACAGTTCTGACTTTGAAACTTCACGGTTACATTAGAAGCTGTTTCAAACCAGGATTTCAAGATTATTTCTCACTGTTGTGACTCTTTTTCTGCATTAAATTCACCAATCATCAGATCATGTGAGCACATATTAATATGGATTGCTCACATGCAGGCAAATTTTGTTTTCTGGAACTAAATGATCAATTTGAAAGCTGCTCATAATTCACAAAATGTGTGCTGGGGCTTAGTTTGTGTATATTTGTGGACCTTTTCTTGTAGTTCAGTAACTACAAACCAGCTATAGGACAATTGTTTAGCATATTTCGAATACATCTACAATATGAAATGTAATTTCCATCCATCCATCCATCCATCTTCTTCCGCTTATCCGTTCCCGGGTCATGGGGGCAGCAGTCTCAGCATAGATGCCCAGACTTCCTTCACCCCAGACACTTCCTATAGCTCTTCCGAGGGGAGTCCGAGGCGTTCCCAGGCCAGCCGAGAGACATAGTCTCTCCAGCGTGTCCTGGGTCTTCCCCGGGGTCTCCTCCCGGTGGGACATGCCTGGAACACCTCCCTAGGGTGGAGGGACATGCCTGGAACACCTCCCTAGGGAGGCGTCCAGGAGGCATCCGGTACAGATGCCCAAGCCACCTCAGCTGACTCCTCTCAATGTGAAGGAGCAGCAAGGAAATTTAATTTTTTCATGGAAAACAATTGCTCAAATCCATTTTACCTCCATCATTCACCATAGTTGAACAATAGTAAAGTCATAAAATACCCATAAGATGTACAGTATCATGAGTATAAATGCTCATTTGATAAGAAGGGACCAGCAACTAACCTGTTAATG
Source organism: Cololabis saira (assembly GCF_033807715.1). NCBI lineage: Eukaryota > Metazoa > Chordata > Actinopteri > Beloniformes > Belonidae > Cololabis > Cololabis saira. The sequence continues at coordinate 26,563,325 of NC_084609.1, forward strand.
CGCTAGAAACATTATACTAACCTACAAAGTGGGAGCAGCGTCCTACTTGTAAATCAAAAGCACAGAATTATGTAACAGTCCCACTTTTCCACACAACATTTACTGCACGCTGTAGTGTCCCTCAAGTATACAGCATTCTGCTTCAAGCAAACACCACAAACAGTCTCTAATTAAGTAACAACTCAGTAAGAGCTTGCTGAGAACGGGGGAAACATACAATAGAAAGGAAAAAGGTGTTGCCTGCGGAGAATTAAATGGGGATTTGGAGTGAGAAACCAGCAGCTGATCAAGAGCAGAGGTAAATGCAGACAGGAAGGGTGTTATGAATGCAGGCAAATGCTGTATAGCCTTAGACCTTGAGGACAGACAGGGAGGGATTTATTACATGTCCTCTCCCACCAAACATACAATGTGTTTTATTCTTTACGCTTGGACTAGCTGCACGGCAGTTGCTCTTGTATGTTTTGTAGGTTTTTGATGTCTGGAGACCAAAAAAGTGGTACGCATAAATGACGCCTTCAAACTTACCTCTCATTAGTTTCAATGGTTCGTCTTTAAGCACTGAGACTAATGTAACCTAAAAAGGTTAAAGACTTGGATGGCCAACATGAACTATCGAATGCGGGCATATAGGGTGTGTAACAGGAAGTGGCCGAGGTGAGGCGTTGCCCAGAAGGAAGGGTCACATTGTAATTGTGCTGCCATTGTATCCACAACGTCAGTTTGGTTTAAGGTCAGCACCACATCTTAAGACTTGGAAACCTGGGGGTCTTTTTCATTGATAAGCTAACTATGATCTATTGAACTGACAGTACTTGAATTCAAACTGACGGTATCGTTTGTTTTCTATGAATTTCTTTTTGCCAAGCAACTTATGAAGTTCATGTAACTTTTAATGGTTTGCATTTAAATTCCAGTAGAATACTGTTCTATAAAGTCACTTCTGACCACATGGACACCAAGCATTACAAAACCGTACATATGTCAAAAAAGACAAAACAAAGTACATCTCTTGTGGGACAAAGTGGTATCACAGGATGGTCCGGACCGTCCCCCCTCATTAGCATAGCATTTTCAATGGATTGTTTATCAACAGAGCAGATCTACGACCAGCACCAGAACATTCATACACATTCAAACACCAGCGAGGCCCCCATTGGGGTTACTGAATGACCCGCTCTTTCACCTGAGCCAACTGCCGCCCTGGTAGTGGAATTCAAGATAAGCATAGTGTAATGCATGGACTACTGTAATTCCTTGTTGGTCGGCCTTCCTGCGTGCTCAGTTAAACCTCTGCAGATGACCCAGAATGCAGCAGCACGTCTGGTCTTCAACCAACCCAAGAGAGCTAATGTCACTCCGCTGCTAATCTCTCTTCACTGGCTTCCAGTTGCAGCATCATGTTCAAATCTCTGCTTCTCGCTTACCAAACAATTGTCCAAACGGCTACTGCCTACCTTAACTGCTTCATCCAGAGCTACACTCCCTCTCGACAGCTCCGCTCAGCCAGTGAAAGACGCCTGATGCTTCCACTACAACATGGCGTGAAATCAGTCACTAGACTCTTCTCCTCCATTGTTCTCCAACAGTGGAATGACCTACCAAACTCTGTCTGATCTGCAGGGTCTGTACCTACTTTTAAGAGCAAGTTAAAGACTCAGCTCTTTAAGGAGCACTTTTGCATCTAGTAAACTTCTCTGCTCAGAATTAGTTAGAAGATCCAGCTCTTTGCATGACTCAGCACTGAGAAAGCTGCATGCACTTATGACAAGATGGTCGCATGATGGTGTCTTTTTAGACGTAGCTTTCTTGTATAAAGGTACTGTTGGGTTGGGTGGTAAGGGAACACTTGAAAAGAGCTGCATCAAGTTTGCCCCTCTCGGCTTAAAGTAGCAACTCCTTCCTGTCACGTCCATCTTTGGTTCCAAATTGGGTAATTGTCACTCCACAATGAACATAAAGAAGCTTTTCAGTAGGCCGTGACACATTCCTGGTCATCTGGTGCAAATATGGGTGCGACTGTGGTACAGGTTCTCCGTTTGGGTTGTCAGATGTCTCTGTGTGATGTGCAACCGGGCTACAGCAGGTATTTATTTTGGACTGTGTTTGTCTTTTCATATCACTGGTGTAATACATTTAAACATATTTTAGTGCATGACAACATTTTAGATCTTGTGTGTTAAACAGGTGTGGAAATGAGCTTCAGGGATGATTATTCAGTTCTAAGTAACCCTCCTTTCGCTCCACCTCCCAACAGAGTAACGGTGAAGCTGTCCACGGTCGAGGTTCTTTGGATTTAGGTCCTGTTCTGGGAGAACTGCACCCCATATTTGTAGCAGAAACATGCATTTCACCATTTGCTGTGGTCACCGTTGGTTTGCAGTGTTTGTGTGAGCAGCAGGCACCATCGCAGTAACACAGGTAGTGTCGCCCTCAGTCCTTTCTTTTCCTGGACAGGTAAACAGCTAAATCAGAATAATGAGGTTATTTCCTGGTGGGAGCCATTACCCTCTCTCAATAAGGGTTCATCCACAATGCCCGTATAGGGTCCAGTAAATGACTTTCTTTATTTTAACTTCTCTCTCTGTTTCTGAAAAGGCCCCAAGCGACAGCCCAGTACTGTTAGAGTTAAGACCTACAAAACCAGTCTGGTCACAAAGTAAATACACAGCCGACATAAAAAGCCTCCGCGCTGTGAAAAAGAAAATGAATTACCATCAATTACAGTAAAGAGAAATTCAGTAATGAGGCAAGGATCAGAGCCGTCCAGCTCCTCACTAAAGACGTGGGGGTCTGGGCTTGCTTCTCTGGAACAGACTCAGTTATGTTTAATCTTGGACTGATCATGACAGCAAGGCAGGTTCGCTAATGTACTTTTCACAGCTGTTCTTTATTCTGTCAGCAGCTTTTTATTTATTATTTTATTTGCGGTTTAATATAAAATCGTGCTCAAAAGTTTTGAAACTGTGTGTGTGTGTTTGTGTGTGCACATGTGTGAAGTTTAGTAGAAACCTGCTGTTATGAGCCAAGTTCTGGTCCTGGTTAAAATTAAAACAAGAAATTTAGCCACAACTGCTTAAGATTCAGAGATGGAGGCGATAGTAGGTGGAAACACAACCAAGAGGTTTTCTTTTTTAATTTCCGATTTGACATAGTCAGCTGGGTTCTTTGGCTCTATTTTGTCGTGCGGGGGGGTGTTTTTGTAAAATATGAGCTAGTCTGGCACCCATACGGATTACTTTCCTCTTTTTATACAAAGAATCAGTCTTATTTCTCTGACTTGGATTTTCAGGAGCCAGTACCAGCAGATGCAGAAAGAACTGCTTCTGGACGTTGTCGGACATTGGTGCAGCCAACTTTGAATGAAATGTGTGACGTAGGCAGAGCAGCAACCAGACAAAACCATCACCAAGACCTAGATGGTGTGCAGTGAATGAACAGTAACATTTAAGTGTGACTCGGGGGCTTTTAAAGGTGTTGTGACATAAGTTTTAACATGCTTTTAACACTATTAAAAGTCTTGGCCAATATCCCTCAAATGTGTCTAAAAAGGTGTAACAAGAAAAACTTCACTCCAGTACTCCATGCCTGGCTTTTTTATGACGGTGTTTTTTGCGCAGTGAAAAACGCGTCCTTTTCCCCCTTTCCTGTCAATCATTGCCCCGCTCCTCCGACCCCCCCCCCTCCCCCCCCATCCTCCACTCCTCCTCTCCCCCAAACTCCCCGCCCCCCTCAGATGAACGAAAACGCACAGTTTTTTTCCTCACAGCATCTCACGCTGCCATAGCAACACCGAAGGACACGCAATAGTTTTTATTTATTCCAAAACTTTTTTTTAGATATACAATGGCGGCTAATGCGCATTTATTTGACCCCGAATCAGATCCCGAAGTAGATCTTTTACTTCAAGATAGTCCACAACAAGTTTGTCCACGACGCACACAGCAGACAGTGGATCAATGGTATGTGATTTTGTCTTGCCGATCATATGCAAACTGTTTACAGTATACCATACGATAACGTTTTCAACGTTAGCCTCAACTAGTCTTTGCTCAGCATAAGTAATAATGTAGATTACCAGACCAATTATGTATTCAGTTTGTTTTCTGTTTTCTGTTTGCTGGAACATTACCAGCAAAAATAAAGTCCATCCACCTGGAGCGTGTGTCCTCATTAATTCCAGTTGGGACCTTATGCAATGACTTGTGTTGATTAACAACAGCACAGATTGCTTTTTCTCTTGAAGCCATATTAGCATCAACAGACGCTATCAAAATAAACAAGGAAGGTAGAGGAGAGGAGAGGAGAGGAGACAGGGGGAGGGGAGGAGGGGGCGGAGAGAGGATAGGTGATGGGCAGGGAGCTGGGTGGAGGGGGCGGTGATTTAGCGTACCTATACGTATAGGTCCGCCACCCAACCAGATGCGCCGTTTTTGAATAATTATGCAGAAACTCCCAGAAAGCACACAATACACTGAATGTTAAAAGTTCGGTTTTTTTGGGTGTAATTGATGTCAAGACACCCAAGAAAACACAAAAAATCAAGAAAGATGTGTTTTTCATGTCACAATCCCTTTAATGCTGGTTGCTGGTGTATGACTCATCTTATAGATAAACTGGAGTAAAGAGTGAACCCCAAAAGTTTTACTGCATTCTGACTAGCTCATTTAATGATACTAAAATAAACCAGTTTCTGTGCTTTTAAATGATGACATTTCAACTATGAAAATGTATTTGTTTTTATTTAACCTACTTTTTTTTTCTGTTTTTTTCATAACTGTCGTGTGTTAATTCACTTTTTAAGCTTTACATGAAAACAGCTGTAAATGCATGTTTATCTCCAAATCAAAATCATCTATCTTCTCTTTAATACTCTGATAAGGGATTGTTTTTTTGTTTTTTTAAATGATTACCAGTCGTGAACCAAAGGTATCTTGAGTGGCAGCAAAGTAGAGTAATTGTTTGACATTGGATTTATTGTGGATTTATTGTGGACTGTGGAGTTATACCGGGCTTTCACTTGTGACTGGGCTTGTGTGGCGCAGTCAAAACAACCGTCAGTCAGTGGATCCAGCCATACGAGCGAGGAATGTGTTGAACGCTGAATGCACCTGGTGACTAAACCAACAGGTTTCCTCTTTATGCGTTCATCAAGCTTCAGTGCTTTCTTTGGGGCTTTTTAGCAGTCACTTTGTATTTGCTACAGTGTTTTAATAAGAGATAAGGTCTCGTGGGTTTCCTGAGAGTTATTTTCTCGACACCGCTGGTTTACCTTCTTGTGCCTCAAGTTCCCCTTCAAAGGCCACAGAGAATACCAAATAGTGTTGTCCGTATCTTCGTATTCAGCACCCTTTGCCCCTGCAGAGAGTATCTGTGCCACATTGTCAGTTCTCTTCAAGTATTGTTTGCTCAGAGGGTTTTTGCCCCATCATCCGCCCTGTTTCTCACGCAGCGCTTGACCAAAGTGGGTGTGACCACCACGTAGGTCTTTGGTGGAACCTCCATAACTGTCACTACAGGGTCAACTGAAGCTGTGGTGTTGCAAGAAGCAGTTTTGGACACCCATTGTGACGTTATCCTAAGATGTCGTGAGCACATCGCCGATCTGGGAAGATCAGTCCAGTTACTAGCAAAAAAGCCTGAAGAAGAGGGAAGAGTGAAAGAACACTGTTGGATAGAGATGTAAGACCTTTTTCAGACCTGGCATCAAAATGCATCCCATGAAATCTACTAAGAAATTAACCTTGACTAGAGAACAAAGCCAGCATCTCTGGGCTCAGAGGTTTCTGGGATAGCAAGGTTAATGAAAATCGCAGACCTTGTTTAAGGGGAAATGTTGTTGGGTGCTTCAAACCAAAGACAAAAATGCTGTTATCCCTCTGTGATGGTCATTAGTGGTCATAACTGGTGACCATCAGTCATAGATCATTTTTAATTCAATTCAGCTTTATAAAGCACCAAATCATAATGAGTGTCATATCAAGGCACTTCAACAATACAGTTCAACTCCAAATAAGTCAAATGAATACAAAGCCAATAAAATAACAATAGTGAGGACACCAACTGATTGCATCACAACTTCAATACAATCCTCCATCCTGAGCAAGCACCAGGCGACTGTGGAAAGCAAAAACTCTCCTTTAACAGGAAGAAACCTCTGGCAGAACCAGAGTCAGGAAGGGCATGTGTCTCGACTGGTTAGGGGTGAGAGGACAGGAAAGAGGAGAGAACAAACCAGGAAGCCAGATGAATGAGTGATGGTTATTTAAAAGAGATATATTCACAAAACACAAGAGCTTTAATTTCCTGTCTCCCTCTTTATAGAACAGAAAGTACCATTGCATAACATAAGCTGAAGACATGGGTGAAGCTGGCTAAAAACTAGGAAAAAACACATGGCAAGCAAAAAGAAAGTTTATTTTAATAATAATGGAAACTGTCTGACAATAGTCAATCCAGAAAATGACAAGACAACTGCACAATTTGGAATTGGATAAAACAAATAGGTTTATTATTTAATAATGATAATAATACATTTTATTTATAGGCACCTTTGTACAGTAGTACTCAATGACACTGTACATACAGTAAGATGGAAACAAAGAATAAAATAAAATATGAACTGACCATGCCATGAACAAAACCACAGTATACAAGATCAAATTAGACGATTGGAATTAGTCAAAAAAATTTGAAAATCCCTGTTAAAAGAATAATCAAAGAAAAGTCAGCAACCGCAACAACGGCTGGTGTGAAGGCAAGTAGGAGCCTGAAGGGAGCACAGATGGAGAAGATGAGCATATTGTCTTGAAAAACCCACCCTATTGCTAAAAAGCAAGTTGTCTTTTGTTAATGTTTAAATATATATATATATATATATATATATATATATATATATATATATATATATATATATATATATATATATATATATATATATATATATACATATATATATAGCCTATATTAGTGTTGTCCCGATCGATCGGCCACCCGATCGGCCCAATCACGCCATTTTCAAAAGATCGGGATCGGCCAAAAAAAGTATCGGGACAGACTGTTATGGCTCGGCCGGCTGGTCCCGACTCCGCGACCCGGTAGCGCTGCAAGCTCGGAGTCGGCGCAGCGGCCAGAAAAGCCGGGCGGCTCCGCTCTCTGAGCCTCAGCTGTAGCTCACAGCGGCTCCAGCAGCTCCAGGCCAGTTCGTCTTATTTGTTTGCTTGTTGCTCTGTGACGTTTGTGCTGGAGGGAAAGAAGCGTGGCTAACCGAGAGCTAACAACAGCTAGGATAGGCTCAGATAAACAGTCTGGAAGTTTTAAAAACAAAGAAAAGCTGTCGGAGAAAAGTGACTGTAGTGTTATGTAAATGATTATCCGTCACTCGTAAATCATCTTTTGGTCCACTTTATTGACTCGGTAACAACACAACGGATGACGGACTGCTATTTTGCGGGACCGGTGTTACGGTCTAAACCGTCCGTCTCTGAACAACCACACTTGGTTCTTACGCTCCGCATGACATCATTACAACACAGTGACAGAAAACTATAACAGCCGCAATGAATAGCTGCTGCTATTCATTTCATGCTGTTGAGAATTCTGCACTAAATTTTCTTATTGATTGTGAGTTTGACTGGATGTCATTCAACTTTTGAACCTAGTAGGTAAACTACCTCCTTTCAAAGTGAAATTGATTTATTTTTGTTATTGCACTATTCTGCATTTTTTGTTTTAGTTTACAATTTCATGTTTCTACATTTTGTGGCACCAGTAAGCTTATAAGCAATAAGCTTATAAGCTTATAAGCTTATAACAATAAGCTTTGTTTTGATCCAATGATGTCCATGTTGGAGAGAATGGACAATACATTTTTTTACTTAATTTACTTTACTTTTTTTACTTTACTTTTTTACTTAATTCATTGCCAAAATGTATCTGATCGGGAAAAAGTATCGGAAATGTATCGGGAAAAATCGGGATCGGCAGATACTCAAACTCAAGTGATCGGGATCACTTGATCAACCCTAATATATATATATATATATATATATATATGTATATATATATATACATATATATATATATATATATATATATATATATATATATATATATATATATATATATATATATATATATATAAGTTCATTTTTACCCCTTAAGTCTTTGCATTTTTCAACAAAACAGTCCCTCAGGAGCCATTTAAGCTCCCTGCAAAGGCTAAGGAGCCGTTCTCATTCCTTTTTAATTCAAATGAAACAATTCAAAAAACTCAAACCCACACAAACATACTTATGTTTCTGGCTCATTGAGAGCCACAGCACATGTTGGTACAGTATTTGAGTCAAATGTTATTTTGTTATTTCAGTCAGCCAGTCAGAGGTGCACGTTTTTTGTGCTCTGTTGATGAGGCGGAAACATTTTAAAACCCCAACTTAAATGATTTTACACCCCTCATAGATGTGGTTAGGTTTAGATTTAATCTGCCACTGAATCATGTCTCTTTTATTAGGTGTTCCCCACCATTCAGAGGACTGCAGAGACACAAATCAAATATCTAAGTCCACTCGTTTTTAGAACAGGGAAAATTTAGTAATCAGTTCATATCAGTGACCACAGTTACTGTATTCGCGGAAAGTTTGTAAAATGTTTATATCTAATACACAACTTAGTTGTTGAATAATAAGGAAATGTTTTGGAAATAGCTAAACAAACCAATTCATAAAAAAACACTATCTTTGATCCCAGTGTGTTAGCTAATTTTAGACTTCTATTGTATTTCCAATCTGTTTTGAAGTTCTTGAAAATGTTAAAAATCAGCTCATCGACTAATCACCTAGGAATATTGTGTTTCAAGAATTTAGAACAGGATTAAATCCCCTCATGATACATACATAGAAGTAGTGAATGTGACCAACAGCCTAAACTTTTCACGTTGGAACTCATGGTGTTCCACAGGGTTTTGTGCTGGGACCAATACTTCTCACGCTATATATGCTTTCATTAGGTACTACTGTCAGGATGACATAAACTATCACTATGCATATGATACTCAGCTGAACCTGTCAGAGGATACTATTAGCTATTTAGTTGCTCTGGGGGAAGTTAATTTGTCATCTACCACTATTGTAAAGACCCTCGGTGTCATTTTTGACACCAATTTTTGACCAGTCCTTTATTCACACATAAAACAAGTTTCTAGATCGGCCTTCCTTCAGCTTCATAATATTATCAAATTAAGAAACACTTGGAAACACTTTGTTGGGAGCTGATGGTCAAGAAGATTCAGTTCAAGATTTGGATTTCTAATTCTGTCTGCAAGCAATTACACTTTTTTTTCTTAGCTAACTACTGTAGATAGCTACTTGCATTGAGTGTCCTCAGCCTTTGTTCAGCTGAAGTATTAGATTTCCCAAGATTCCTGTCTGCAAATCCAGTGTATCAGGACTCTCACCCAATTTTACATGCTCCAGATTCCTTCGCGACATCATCTACCTAACCCGGCAGGACTATGTCTTGTGTCCTCGTAAGCCATTCCTCATCTGACTACTGTCTTTCCAGTACATGTGAGTTCGAGGTCTGCAAAATGATCAATTGCATCTTCTCATGAGTATCTCTATGGGATCAATAGCGTGTTCACAAACTCTCCATTCTGACTGAATCTATGCCATGTTAATCATTTTTAGTCAGCTCATCTTTTAATAAAAGTTTCTACTCACCACTGTTGAGTTTTCTGAGCACAATCAACAATCTTTACAGTTAAATGTAAATTTGAATTGTTAGAATTACAATGAAAATGTGGACAGGAGATTTTAAAACACCTTAAACCCCAAACTGGAGCTATCCCAACCCAACCAGTCTAGACAGACCTTGAGGTTTCTTGCTGTTAATAGGACATTTTCCAGTGCCACCTCGTGCTTGCTCAGGACAGGGGATTGTATCCATGTGAAGACTCAGTGCAGTCTGAACCCAAGCTAGGCTGTTGTATCACTTGTCAATTATATGGTTTTGGAATCGTGTCTCCATTCTGCAGACTCCACTCAAACTGGACTGTACCAAGGAAAATGGTTTGATGTATTTTGTAATGAATTGGCCCCATAGATGTTACATGGACTGAGGTGGTGACTTCTGAGGGAAGAGTTTAACAAATATCCAACTAATAGTCAACAAGAGTAGGGCTAAACAGTAGAGTAGAGCAACAGTATCCATCCTTGTTAACCGCTTCATCCTTTAAAGGATTTGCCCAGTGTAATAATTCATATTGGATGTCAGTGGAAATCAAAACATTCCTTGGTCTCAAGATGGTTTAAGCATAGATCTCAATACATACGTCTCCCGTTAAGTCCGTCATTCTTCCAGGTAGCCGGCTGGCACTCAACAAGCTCATTAAAAGCTGGATTTGCTCCAAAAACCTGTCATCATTCGTGAGACTTCATTCTTTCGGGTGAGTATCAACCATATACTGTACCTACAAGAATGCCTCTGGTCGTGACAAGCAGTGTAACCACAACGCATCCACCCATAGACCTTTCGTTTGAGGCTCTATTCTGTTTGAGTGAAAACAAAAGTGGCAGTTAAGCAGTAAAACCTTTAATCTGCCATGTCTGATATCAGATTGTACGGCTTTTTACTCTTGTTGACAGGGGTGAACGTTTTTGCAGCAGTGCAGTGAACAGATGAAGCCAGTGTTGACGTATACGCTGTTACCTCCTGCTGATGGAAAAAGCTGCTGGATTTGGACATAGATCTAAATATTTGTCATACTCAACATTGAATACTTTTGATAATTGGTTGTTTTATGACCACAATCATATACTTTGGCTTGTTACAGCCCCGAAAACATGCCTGCAGAGGTAAAATGGGGATAAATGAATGAGCAGGGGGTCGACTGGCCAGATGCCAAACAACCAAATGTGGGGCAGAGATTATATTTGATTTGATTGCATTAGAAATTCTGAAAGTTGTTTTATCTTTTTTTAAATCTATGCGGCAGGAAAAGAGAACATTAACTCTGCAGTGTCTGCTGGCCTGTATGACTGATCATCCTGTGCAGTGAGATAAATGCTGGCTAAAGTAGTGCATGACTTCATTTGGTAGAGCGACTGACAATTACTCTGGCAACAAAAAGTAAAGAGAAAAGTCACAGGCCTTTACCCACCTAAGTACTTACACAGGCTTCCTTGTTACTACTTAATTTTTTTGTGGTAGTTTCAAAGATATGCAGGTGAAATCTGTATGATTTACGATGTGATGTTGTTTTCTCTGTGAATATTCCAGCTCTCACATTGGAATTAGCTCTGGGAGGAAACAGAGCGATGGGTTGACCTGAACTTGACCAGTGTGTGGTACGCCGTTTGATTTGATGAAACTTTTTCTGGTTTCCTTGAGCCTTTGGGTGCCAGCCAGATCTCGTAAGAGCGCCTGTCCTACTGTGTTGACTTTTGATAAACGCAGCTAATCACACTGCAGGACATGATCTCAATTTGTGGGAAAGAAGGACACGAATAAAAATGCTGTGCAGTCCCACAGACTGCAGGACATCTGTGGGAAGTTTCATGTGTTAAAGCAGATATGTGCGTACTTTTGTTAGACATATTTATAAAAAAACATCATGTGGGCAGTATTAAGTACTCCCCACTCCTTCCATAGGATGTATGATAAATTGCATAGTTAGCTGATGTGGCATTGTGTTAACACAATGCTAAAAAGGCAAAGACATAACCAATGGTCTTTGAGTAGCAATTGTTGCTGCATAATTTTGAGTTTCAATCCTTATATAGTTTTTACACACACTTAGGATTAAAAGGGGTTACTACCCTGCCTTTTGCTACATCGAATATGTAGAATAAGCTTCAATTCAATTCAATTTTATTTATATAGCGTCTATTACAACAAAGGTTGTCTCTAGGATCTTTCCAGAGACCCAGAACATGATCCCCGAGCAATTATTACATAAACATAACATAAACAACGGCAGGTAAAAACTCCCCTAGTGGGAGAAAAACCTTAAGCCAAACAGTGGCAAGAAAAACTCCCCTTTATGAGGGAAGAACCCTTTAGCAGGACCAGGCTCATAAGGGGGGACCCTCCTGCTGAAATCTGTGACCCTTAATAGGAAGAAATGCGGATGGATGGATGGATGGATGGATGGATGGATGAATGGATGGATGGATGGATGGATGGATGGATGGATGGATGGATGGATGGATGGATGGATGGATGGATGGATGGATGGATGGATGGATGGATGGATGGATGGATGGATGGATGGATGGATGGATGGATGGATGGATGGATAAACACAGGATGCAAAAGTACCAGAAATCACCAGGGACCAACAGAATTTCAAAATAAAAGAGCAAGTGAATAAAGCTAAGTGCTTCAAAATAAAAACTTAAATCACAGATGTTTTGGTAGAATTAACAATGAAAGCACCAGCTAAGAGCAAACATGATTAAAACTTCACTGACCTAACTGAGTTTTACTGAATGAGAGATGCTGACAAAAAGACATACTGTATGTAGAATCAGAAATGCATTTTTTTGTCCATTTAAAAACATAATTGCCCAGACAAAGGGAAACATTTCCTCTTAAAATCACTGCCAACAATGGCAGTGATGTTTAAAACACACAATAAATTGACCACAAAAACAAAAGTGCACAAGCTCTCTGGGGTCTATTTCCACCAAGTATTGGTGCAGAGAGGGTGTGCCGGGTCCCTGACAATGTTCAGTTCCCCCGTTCCAACAGCGACTCTGGTTGAGATTGTGGACAGAGTAGTGAGACACTAATGAATCTTTCAGCTCCCCTCACCACCCTCTTCCTGTCTGCCAAGTTACAGAAGGTAGCAAACAGTGATGGGATCTGTCAGCACGCTCTCAACCACACCTCTATTGTTGTGATGTGCTTGGGGAGAGGGGGGCATGTTTCAGTTTCTCAAGAAGTGCAGCCTCTGCTGGGCCTGTCTGGTACTGCAAGGGCGTTCTTTGACTATGTAAGGTCATCAGAATAGTCTGATAGATCAGATGCACATCTACAAAGATGTGAATGGTCCCTCCCTCCCCATACAAAGCGTGACACCAACGGTTGCTTATCAAACTGTCTTTGTACACAGTAGGCGCTCCAACTGATGAGAGGAATGAACAAGGTGACATATTCAGAGTAAAGGAAACAAGTCAACATGAGAGTGTGTTGTGTAGAACAGTAAATTCAACTTTTGCTGTAAGAAAAACTCAAAATCTTTAACTGTCGACATCAAAGCCGATTTCAAACGGCCATTAATCCTCGACTACAGCCATATAGACTGTTTGTTTACATCTAGATTACCTTGCTGCTCTGTCATCATCGAGTTAACCCCGCCCTGATTTTATTGGCTTCCCAAGACGTTTACATTTCTGGGCTATTGCCGGGGGGCTGCTCTCTCTGTTTGTCTATGATGAGCACCAGGTTGTTACCTTTGCACCAGCTTATGAGTTGTTTGACGTCCTCCCTGTACATTGTTTTATCGTTTTGTCCGGCTATTGTGGTGTCATCCACAAACCTGATGGACAGGTTCTCCTCATGTCTGGAGGCACAGTCATGGGCCAACAAAGTCAGCACACACAGCCCTGAGGGGATCTTGTACTCGGTGAGATGGAATTGGAGGAATTGGAGATGGTCTGCATTGGAGAGACTGACTGTGGTCAGAAGACCAGAATTCCAGGGATAAGTAGCTGTGTTCAGGTGGAGTAGGAGGAGTTTACCATTAGTCTGAGGTATTATACTGTTAAACGTTGAGCTGAAATCAGTGTATAGCATTCTGTGTGTAGGGTGGTAGATATTGAACCTCAGTAGAACGATTGGGATGTTTAGGTACGCTGGTAGAGATCCAGTGACGTAGGGAAACTGGCTAATGTGCTGATTCAGAACCTTCACCACTATAGGGGTAAGTGCCTTGGGACGATGATCGTTCAGACAAGACACAACTGGCTTCTTTGCCACCAGGATTATGGTGGAGGCTTTGAAACATCTGGGGACAATAGTGATGTCTGACCCGAACAAAAACGCCTGAATGGAAAAACCATAATATAAAAAACCAAGTCCTAAAATTCAAAGCAACGGACCCTGCAGAGGTAAAAGAATGTTGTCTTTGTTCCAGAAAACCAAAGCGATCTTTAAATTCTCATTCTTAGAAGAGCGGACATGGTAACCTTTAGTTGATAGTGCAGCGGTTCTAATTGAAGTATCCCTCGGCAACACAATGAATGCCCACAATTCCCTGGATATCTGCTTTGTAAGACCCAGTAAAGATCAAAAGAAACTGTTGGTGGTTTTACTATTCATGAATTGTGTTCAAATTCAATTCAAAAATATTTTATTAATCCCTGAAGGGAAATGAATTGTTGCAGCATTCATGATTGAGTCTCTCTTCAGAGGGTCATTGTAGAGGTTTATAGCTGCGGGCAGGAGGATCTCCTGAAGAGGTCTGGCTGCAGCGGATCTGAAGAAACCTCTGACTGGAGACACTGATGCTGAATCATCGTGAAGTGAAGAGGATGTTCAGGGTTGTCGATATCTTAGTATCCTCCTTCACACCATCACCTCCAGAGGCTCCAGAGGCTCCAGAACAGAGCCAGCCTTCTTTATCAGCTTATTCAGTTTCTTTAAGTCTCTGGTTCTGGTGCTGCTCCTCCAACAAATGACTGCAGATGTGACTGAACCCTCCACCACAGACTCATAGAGGGAATACAACATCTACCACAACAAGCTTCCTCAGTCTGCTCTGAGCTTTCTTATAAATAGCATCAGTGTTGCATCTCTAGTCCAGTGTGTTGTCCAGAGAACCTCAAGGTATTTTTAAAGTCCTCCAACACCTCCACTTCTTCTCCCATGATGGAAAAACTTTTTGACTTAACCCTGGATCTCCTAAAATCCCCCAAATCTCCCTAATCTTGTTCTCGTTTGCAATGAGATGATTGCTTCCACACCACGCCACAAAACAGCCAAAAAGATGATGAGATGATAGCCCAGGTTAAATTTTTAGGCATATCAGGAACATCTGATCTTCCTGGCTGACCATATACATTATATACAGTGAGTGATCACGTCGGATTTGAGTCTTCGTTCCTTTTTCTTGTCCGTCATGTTCACTTGTAAATATGGTAGCTTTAGTGACCTACAGGATTTTTTCAGCTCCAGTTTAAATATGTATCATCTGCTTTGTTGCCATGTCTGAGCTTCATAAAGGAAGTAAACTAAAGTGCAGGGAAGAAAATCTGCACTGCCACATAGTGTTGAGTGGTGTAATTACAGAGTGACGCAAACACGCGAATACACACACAAACTACATCACACGTGGTTCCACATGTAGGCGATGCTTCATGGAATAGCTTTTTAGTTACACTGCACTTAAAAAAAGAAAAAAACCTGTCAAACATTTAACGTGATTACTGTGTTTTTGGTTTAATATTACATTCTGTTGCTTTTTTCTTTCTTTGGTTCCTCATAACAATATCTGAAAAAAATGTGCCGTGGTTCTCGTTCTTTTTTCTTTTCTTTTTTTTATGAGGCTGTTTTTATTAATAGTTTTGGTTTAAAACACATAAAGATAAAAGACTTCTGCGCTATCTGCACAGGCTCAGCATTCCTATAATTTATGTTCATCTAGTAAAGGATTTTATTAAACCTGTTAAAAAGTAGTAATTTACAAGTCCTTTCCCTTTCTCTTTTTTAAAAGGATGCAAAAGAGTACTCATGGGGATGGTCAGTTTTGAACCATTAAGATCAAATGTAATGTATGGGTGTTACAGTTCACAGATGGGGCACCTGAGGTCATAATGGTTTTAAAGAATAATCACCAGCGTTTTCTCCCAGTGAGATTTAAGGAACTGATCATAAAGAAATTGACGATTGATGGAGGAAGATTACATTTTCTGCTGCTCTATCTTCTATATCTCATTCATTTGTAAAGCTGTCGAAAAAAAGTTAAATGTCTGCTAATTGACCAGAATCAGAATCTGAATCTGAATCAGAAAAAGCTTTATTGCCAGGTCAGACATAAATCAGACGAGAGAACTTGACTCTGGTTTACACCGATGGCACCATTAATACGGACTATAAAACAACTTTCAGGCAGGATCCAGATCACACCACAGAAACGTCACCTGTGAAAATGACGAGTGACGTCCTCTTGACCTGAGACAGTTGTCTTTTGTCCGTATCCTGGCAGATCTCAGGTGGTCCTAGCGCTCTTCAGATCCCGGTATAAAGCCCTGGAGGACTGCTGCTTTCCTCTCAGAGGTTGTTGTTTTTGGACCATTTCATAAGTAGAAAGTGCAGTCCTTTAGTAAGGGAATGCATTTGATTTGGCATCTCCTGTAATTGTAAGGAACATTTTGGTTATTTTTGACCAGGATTTGTTATTAAATCCCACATGAAACACATTAAAAACATTGCTTTCTTTACCTTAAGAACATTTCAAATTTTTATCTCAGACTGATGCAGGAAAACGAATCCATGCATTTGCTGCCCTGAGACTGGAATACTGCATTTCCTTTGTAATGTACTGATGTACAGTATTCTAGTAAGCTATTCCTTTTTTAAAAAACATATATATGAGGGGGATCGGGGGGTGGCACCCGCTGCAAGTCAGAAATGAGAGAAACACAGTTAAACACACAACGTGCACACAAGCCTTTGGAATCTGCAAGAGAGAAAACAAACAAACAGAAACAGGAACAGGCAGAGACACAAACTACAACCATTCCAGGTCACTAAAACTAAATCAGTACTAGGCTACTGTGATTATCTGTCCCCCAAAACTGTGGAGTGAGTATGTAGGTGAGTGAGCAAGTGTGTATGTCTGTGTAATTGTGTGTGTGCAAAGTGAAAACAAGGCTTTACCTGAACTGCAACTAGAGTGGTTCTCGTTCTTACTGCAAGCTTGCGAGCAGGAAAACACGTACTGCTGCGTATGTACCCATTTATTATGGCCCGTACAGGTGGTGGTTTGTTAGATTTTGCTTTGCTCACAGGAAAAGGTGAATAATGAAAAAGTTAGGGGTGATTTATGAGAAAAATTGGGTTTTGAAAAACAAAAACTAGGGAAAAAAAGGCTTTTCTGGCAGCGACAATTGTTCTTGAATGAACCAAAGCTGATTTAAGAAGTGGTTGTAAAGTTTGCCAATGAAAGTGAAATGATTTTAATATGCAGCTCATAAAGCTGGCATCTGTAACTCAACGAGCAGCAGCTTCTGCGTGGTTTCAGACTGTTTTCACGAGATGTATTGGCAATTATCACTGGCAGACTCAGCAGAATATGAAACTGTTTCATCTGCATCCACTAAGTAAAGACTCCCATATTAACTTTAATGTGCTTTGAAGATATAATCACATTTTGTATTTGTTGGCATATTTACTGCTGTGTTACTGCTGTGTTATATTATCACTTCTTCTTAAAGGACATGTTATTAAAAAAAAAAAAAAAAAAAAAGCTGTCCCTTAATGATGATAAATACATCTGTGTTTGAGAAAATCAATCTGGAACTTGAGCCTGAAAATGTATGTCATTCAGTGAGCTGATCAGATTGTAGGTTTGTAGGTCGTAGGTGTCCTCGAG
Source organism: Cololabis saira (assembly GCF_033807715.1). Taxonomy (NCBI): domain Eukaryota; kingdom Metazoa; phylum Chordata; class Actinopteri; order Beloniformes; family Belonidae; genus Cololabis; species Cololabis saira. The sequence continues at coordinate 26,580,921 of NC_084609.1, forward strand.
CCCTGCTTTTTTATTTATTCATTTATTTTTTGAGTGCATCAGAAACAAATGTAGTCAATCATCAGTTTCAGTTTAACTGGTTCAACTGAAGGACCATGACGCCGTGTCCAGGTCAAAAAACACTTTAAGTTCACTTTTAGATGGTGAAGACCATCTAAAACACAGTTTATAATTTTTTTGAATCTTTATTCCACCTGTGAAAAAATAAAGTACAATCATTTCACTGAAATCTCCAAATATTTGAAATATTTTTTACACCCGGAATTTTTTATGAAGTGATTTTTTTTTTTTTACTTTTTTTTCACGGAAACTGCTTCAGATTTGTATAACTTTCATTGTTTTGTCAGTAATTTCAAATTTATACTTAATGTCTATATTAAGATGTGATGTGGGGAGGATCTGGCCGGAGTAACGGGATCATTCCACACACTACGTCTGGCCATAGAAACCCCACCCTTATTTTTATATTTTATATTTTATATATATTTAAATGAATAATTGGTTCTAGTTTAAGTTATCAAGCATCGTATTTGAAATGAAGAGCATCAATGGTTTAGACAGAACATGAGATTGTTTGGTTCTTTCAGGGGAACCCAACGGTTCTGTTTGATGTAAACTGAGTTGTAATACACGTCTCAGTTGTCGTACCTGAATCAAACACTCTGCATCCTAACTACCCCCTTTGCGTGCAGGTGTTTGTTTCCAGGCTTAAATCGCGAGGTTACGCTGGATGAAAATACAAGAAAATTTAGATGCATTAAAAAAAAGAGGAGAAAAAAGTTTTAGTTCCATAAAACAGTAGTAGTCAAATACTATTTAATTTTAGGTATGTTTTGTTTCTTGTCAATAACCTCTCTATTATGTTTTTCAAGTGCCGGAGAGGACAATAAAGATAAAGGCATCATAATGATTTAGTCTGGGAAGTGGAACCACTCCTCAAAGCAGCAGTTTCTCGTCTCCGTGTGACACAGCTGCTGAATAAAGACGAGGGTGTGGTGCTCCGAGTGAAAGGGCCGGCGCGATCCGTCATCTCTTTACACTTAACCAAACAATGCTGCCTGACTGACATTAAGTATTAATAAACAAATACCTGCGCCGTTTTCTTTTCCAGATTTCCAGGCTGACTGCTGTCCCACCGAGCAACAATGGCCAGCAATGGTCTCAGTCCAGCACACCCAAACACACAAATATCTACTGTCTGCAGAAAACCAATAATGAGGGGTGAATAACAGGTCAGATGACCTCAAATGTCTCTGCCTCTCAGTACAGTACATGTAAAATACGTTCATGATCTGCAGTGGGATTGAAAACAATGTTTTGATCAGACTTGGATCAAGTTTGGATGAAAAATCCAGTTAGTTCATTCAGTATTTGCCATAAATCACGGCAAAGGCAACTGAGTGAGCCAAGACAGCAATGACGGAAAGAGAAAACAAGGTTGTGGTAAAACAAAGGACCGAACAAGAGTTAATCTGGGACAGTGAATGAAATGAATGAACCTCCTCACCTATAGGAGGGCTCTTGTGACCTAAAAATAGCAAAAGTTCCTTCATGACACATTAAAGCTAGCTGAGCCAGTGACAGTCCAAAACCAACAGTTTACTTTTCACCGTCCCAAGTGTCAACCGTCTACATCGTCATATTTTCTGTGGCAGTTTTTTTCAGTTAGTGAAAAGTCTGGACTGCAGGAAGACCAGTTCAGAACCGGGACTTTTCTATTTCTATGCAGCCACGATTTTAGCTTAGAATTGCTTTGCTGAGAAATGCAAGTTCTTCTCTGAAAAAGCTGTTGAATGGATGGGATTATATGTTTCCTCACTCAGCGCTGATGTTTCGTATCCAGATGGGTGAGCTCCCTGTTCCACTTATAGCCTCGAGATACGTGGATACCAAAGAAATCAAAGAAATCAAAGTCGTAACCAAGGAAAGTTTGATTCCCAAAAGGCGGTGCTCAGTATTGGATAGACATAAAAGTAATGAGAGAAATGAAGCAAGTGATGTAAACAGAGAGACAACCAAACCAGTATAAACAAAAGACATCCAAAACTGCACGTGCAAGATTAGGAACACCTGTAAATGACTGTTCTTGGTTTTGTTGTTTATTCAATGTGTTGTTAACATTTTGCAGCCACCTTGATTGTTCTGAGGAGTGGCTCTGGGACGCTCCTGCATGAATCACTGCATAAACGCCGCTCCTGCCCTGTTTTAAGTCGTTTCGGTACGCTCTGTACCGGTGGGAACAGCTGTGAGAATTTTCCTTTATCAGCTCCAACCTCCTCCAACATAGAGATCAAAGAATGAAAGCAACCTGAAGACAAATAATAAGACTGAGAGAATGAGAACGACTACCACGGACTGCCCCCCCCATCCCACTCTACGTTACATTAACGTAAAAATTCCAATCCTGTAACTTTTGCACAGACTCATATCCGGCACTTTACAAACCTCATTGTACATTTCTGTCTATACTTTTTACCTATCCTAAGTTCCTAAGTCACTTTTGTACAGACTCACCCGGCACTTTAAAACCTCATTTTGTACATTTCCGGTCTACATTTTATTTTACTGTTTATACTTTTTATTGTTTATACATTTCATTTTATTTTATTATCTCTTATATATTCATTCGAATGAATGAATGAATGAATGAGGATCTCTTATATATTTGTTTTTATATTTGTATTGTGTTGCACCAATCCCCATAACAAATTCCTCGTGTGAAAACTTGGCAAACCCTTTTCTGATTCTGATTCTGATTCTGAATGAGAGTTGTTGTACGAGAAGATTGTACATTACCAAAAAGGAAGATTGATTTCAAAATCTTTTATTTTTAACAGCAGTGCTTACCTTCTGCATGTGCATGATAATTTGTAAATGCTCTAATATTCTAGTAGTTTTATTACCCAAAGGACCCATCCATTCATTAACTTCTGGTCATCTAACGTTGAGTCACAGGGTTAGCAGCCTAGAGGCTCAGACCTCACGCTCCTCACTTCTCCTTAGCCTCATCGGGCTTCGAGTGTCTTTAAATACACAAACACGGATGTTGGCCAAGACTAGAAACAGACTTTCTCAGGGCCAGTAAATCATAAGCAGAATTGTTGAGTCCCATAATCTCTATTGCTATTGACAGCCGCCACCCCCACCTTGCATTTCACCAACAGTTGCTTTCAGATGCAGCAAACCACAAGGAATTATTAAGGACATGACCTGGAAAAATGCTGGGAGTTCAGGGAAGTCGCGTGCTGAAGGGAGATGCTGACGTCTCATGCGTTGTGTAACTGTTTGTGTGACGATATCTCCCCACTAACCTAACCTCAGCCCTGACTGGGACCTTAACTCTGACCGCTGATCTCTCCTGAGCCTTTGGGTGTGGCCATCAAACCCCGGATCATGTTTCTGCTCGGCATTTCCCTCCATCCCATACTGCTGAACCTATCAAATCAGAATTGTTTCCTGCCTATCATAGCACAGAAATACCCATCCATCCATCTATCCGTTACCGGGTCGCAGGGGAAGCAGTCCTAACAGAGATGCCCAGACTTCCTTCACCCCAGACACTTCCTCCAGCTCCTCCGGGGGGAGTCCGAGGCGTTCCCAGGCCAGCCGAGAGACATAGTCTCTCCAGCGTGTCCTGGGTCTTCCCCGAGGTCTCCTCCCGGAGGGACATGCCTGGAACACCTCCCTAGGGAGGAGGGACATGCCTGGAACACCTCCCTAGGGAGGAGGGACATGCCTGGAACACCTCCCTAGGGAGGAGGGACATGCCTGGAACACCTCCCTAGGGAGGCGTCCAGGAGGATCCGATACAGATGCCCAAGCCACCTCAGCTGACTCCTCTCAATGTGGAGGAGCAGCGGCTCGACTCCGAGCTCCTCCCGGGTGACCGAACTCCTCACCCTATCTCTAAGGGAGCATCCAGCCACCCTGCGGAGGAAACTTATCTCGGCCGCTTGTATCCGCGATCTCATCCTTTCGGTCATTACCCAAAGTTCATGACCATAGTTGAGGGTAGGTGCGTAGATTGACCGGTAAATCGAGAGCTTCACCTTCCGACTCAGCTGTACCGAACCACGACGGACCACGACGGTCCAGTACATCGACGGCATAACTGCGGACGCTGCACCGATCCGTCTGTCCATCTCACGCTCCATCGTTCCCTCACTCGTGAACAAGACCCCGAGATACCTGAACTCCTCCACCTGAGGCAGGACTTCTCCACCCACCCGGAGAAGGCACGCCACCCTTTCCCGGTGGAGAACCATGGCCTCGGTTTTGGAGGTGCTGATTCTCATCCCTGCTGCGTCGCTCTCGGCCTCAAAACGCCCCAGCACATGCTGAAGGTCCCGGTCCGATGAAGCCAACAGGACAACATCATCTGCAAAAAGCAGAGATGAAATCCTGAGGTTCCCAAACCAGATCCCCTCCGGCCCCTGGCTGCGCCTAGAAATCCTGTCCATAAAAATTATGAGCAGGACCGGTGACAAAGGGCAGCCCTGCCGGAGTCCAAACAGAAAAATCTGAAAAACGTATTATGGAAAATATGCAAAATAAAAAAGTGATTTTATTATACTTATGATGACCTTTATTACTTCGCGCACAATATTTCAGGCCTGCAACGCTTTCCAATAAACAGTTCAATTCAATTCAATTCAATTTTATTTATATAGCGTCTAATACAACAGATATCAGAGATCCAGAACATGAACATAAACATAAACATAAACCCCCGAGCAATTATTATATAAACAATGGCAGGTAAAAACTCCCCTAGTGGGAGAAAAGCCTTAAGCCAAACAGTGGCAAGGAAAAACTCCCCTTTAGGAGGGATGAAACCTTGAGCAGGACCAGGCTCATAAGGGGGGACCCTCCTGCCGAAGGCCAGACTGGGGGAGTCAGGAACGTCAGCAGCACACAGCAGGCAGGTGGAAGCAGCAGCGGGATGACCGGGGGGGGGGGGGGGGGGGAATGGGAACACAGGCCAGCAGTAGGCACAGTAATGCTTTTGATTCACTTGGGGCAATTTGTGATGAAGTTCCTCTCAAATTTAAAGTACACAAGTTCAGTGTAGTCCAATTAAAAAGCTGTTCAATTCAGTGTGATTGATTCTGATTCATTATAGAGATGGGTAGGTAGGTCGGTACTTTATTTATTTATCCCACATGGGAATCTAGTGTTTCAGCAGCATATCAATTTACAAAAACAAGTGGGAATTTAGAATAAAGATAAATTAAATTATTTTGATTCCAAAATTACATCTTGGAATCAAAAGAAGTCAAATGACAGGCTGCAAACATTTGTCATTGGGCAACAAAGCATTCCACCGAAAACATCTTAAGGTAATTTACAGGAAATGTAGTGTTGAAAAAGTGTTGATATGTTGACAAGAAACGATGGGAGATGTGCACATTCATGATCATTATCTCTGCTCATCAAAGGAATTCAGGAATTCAACCAATCAGAAAACACCTGAGCCAAATATGCTTGATTTCAAGAAGAACCATCGTTATGATTCTCAATCTTTATCATTCTGAAGTGATGTTTTGATTTTGGAGCTGTGCAAAACTGTTAAAAGTACCAGAAATTCAAACTATACGAGTCAACATGAGCATGTTATGGTCACTTTGAACAATTGGAATCATATGTTGAAAGAAAGACACATGAGACATGAAAGAGGGAGTTGTGTTTAATGTTTACCCTGAGCCGCCGCTCTCAGGTCACATGAGTTCATGGGTCATACAACTCTTGACCACCATGTGCGCGATAAATTCCCCCCTTTTCCTATGCAACGTTTGAATCAATAGAACAAACAATCACAGATGTGTTTCACTTTATGATCTGGAGACTTTGGGGCTGCAGCCAGTTGCTTGAAGTGTCATAGTGTATTGGTTTTGTTTGAGCTCTGTGGTTTGTTGCGTCTGCAAAGAAACAGACCACAAGCTTCTGTTTAGTCGCTGCATTATTCACTTTTACTTATTGTTTGATTTTGAAAGTCTATTGCCTTTGTGCATGTTTACTGGCCCCTCTGTTATTCTACCTTAAATTGCTGCCACCTGTGTTTTGTTAGCCCCTCCATTTATGCATAAGGTATTTTAGAAACGTCATAGTAGCCAAAATTTTGGATGTAGTACAAACTGCATTTATAGCATCTCATAGTCAATCTCAATTGTCACCATCCTGACCCCCCCCCCCCCCCGATGAATTCCTCAGTCACCTTGTTTGTGGTGTTTCTTTGCTTGCTGTTACCAGGGTTACCAGGGTTTTTTTGCTGTCTTTCCCTGTTTTTGACTGCATTCTCTAAGGACTTAATGAAATACAAGTTTTTGTCGAAATACCACAGAGAAACTGTACCAAAGCTCCCTTTTCAGTCCTGCTGTGTTACATTGTATTGTGTCCATATTGACTTGTCTTGAGGAGCCTCCAGCGCCATGTCAAAGGGGCGAGCCTCTTTTGAAATCCGTGTGACATCTTTGTGCCACCCATTTCTAAGGCATAGCGAATGCATCACGATATGAAAATGGGGTTGATACAGATTGGTAATGTACATTTCTGCTCTTAAATGGATCTGTGATGTCACTGTACCCAGTAAATCGCAACCGCTCACTGGATGACATATTTTCATACGGACATAGATGGCCCCAAACAAAAAAAAAGTATAAATATTTGTGACCAAGCACACAAATCAGTAGATTATACTGTATTTCCTGGTAACTGACAACCTTTCTCGAGACTCTGGCTTGGCATTGGCGAGACAACCATGCAGTGGTGCAAACTTTTGATGATTGGCTCCTTATTCCAGCTCCTTTTTCCATTTCAAATGGTTTCCTCATTCACCCATTGTCTCATTGTCGAGCATTCCTTTTCACCCTCTTCTTCTGTTCTGCAGGTTAAATAAATCTTTGTCCCAGGCGGCCCAGCTGTCAATCTGTTTCTCTCTCTTTCTGTAATCTTGTCCTCTGTCTCTTTCTCTTTCCCAGGGGATGACTGATTCAGAACAAGAGGGGCTCTAACGCCAGACACACACCCACACATAGAAACCCCAGCGCAGGGTTTCAGGATCAGTTACTGAATTAACATCTTCCACTGGAGTGTCAGCAACAGAATCGGGGGCGAACAAAAGGGAGATTCTTGTTTCATTCGTTACCTCACTCTCCATCATATGTTTAAATTTTACAGCCCGCCCTCTGACAGATGTTTGAAAGATCTTAAAGTCTTAAAAGCGCACACTGCATTTGAACCCATGTATTGTTAGGGTTTGGGGTTTTTTCTTCCACTAAGAGTTGGCTGGACCCAAGAATGCAAACTACCGCCTGCCAGATTAGTCCAAGTCCTTCATTCCAGAAGACTTCATTCACTACACTGTCCAGCGAGATGGAAGGGGATGTGTGGGAGTGATTTGTTAGAAAGTCCTTAAACCAGGTACAGATGGAGGGGAGAAAGCTCAGGTGGAAGCATGCTTACTTTGCCTTCGCTGATTGACTACCTGTGTACCGACCTCGCCCGCTGCCTGATCCTTGTCTGTACTGTTTTTCTCTCGCTGATGGATTACCTGTGCACCGAACCTGCTATTCAAGCAAACACTGTTGCTCTGCCTAGCGCTGTGTTTGAGTCGTGCTTTTGGGTCCAGACTATTGTTGCTACACTGTCAGCGCTGATAAGCTTTTGCTTGTCAGTGTTTTGCAGTTTTTTGGCATCTTTTATTTTCACCTCTTGAAGGTGGTTTACAATGTTTGTGACAGAGGTAGACTCCACTACATACAAAGGTATGTAGATTTCTGTACAAAGCAATGAAATGTAAAGTTTTACATACAGAAGGTCCTAAAAGAAGTACATGCAACACAAATAAAATGGGGCCCAAAACAGCTCCCTGTTGTACTCCACAAAGGATTGTGGCAGTGGAACTTAACAGTGAAGGATCTACATTGGGTAGATCAGATTTAAACGTCTTAAGGGACAGCACCTTGAATGTCAACCAGGTCATTGACTCAGTTTAAAAGATTATTTTGGACAACTTTTCCAAATGAATCAAAACAGCACATCAATTATTGTCAAATGAAACTCTGAGTGAGTCTTTCCTGCAATGAGCTGCAAAGATTGATTGGAGTTTCTCCAATATGTTGCTGAAGAAAAAGCTGAGTAACAACTCTAGAATTGTGAACAGAAATAAGAGGTCAGAAGATGTACCAACAATGTTCTGGTTAGATAAAGTAAATTACTTCCAACCATTACCTAAAGTTCAACACAAGGAGAAATCACAACACATATCCGTACATCCTTAATTAGAGTGAGCAGTAGACTTTGTTAAACGCAGCATAGAGGACAGGTTTTGACAAGCCTCTCTCCATCCCTTACTTGCTCTTTTCTTTCACTGCATTTTGCCCGCTGTTATCTGTTCCTCTTTTTCCAGACATGACTCTCCTCCCATCTCCTCTCATCCCAGACATGTCAGCAGCAGCTTTTTAGTCCCAAAGGAGACACACAACATGAATAATTTCCAATGTGCTAGCCTGTATGGAAAACGAAGGAGGACAGCCGAGTCGCTCCACATCCTCCTACACAGCAGGAAACTTTTTCACTTTTCAAATAAATGTGCCTTTAATGCACTACATCATATGATGGAGTGCATGTTAATTGTGAAATGAAGATCTCTAGAAGAACTATACATCAAATAACTTCAAAGTGAAACTAATTTTGGCACTTATACCACTTGAATTGGTTTTATTAAAATAATACTTTGTGTCATAAGCTAACACCTTTTATTGGTTATGTAATATGTAGTAACTAATTGTATGTTGCATATTGGCAACTGCATTTTGCTGCCACTTATATATCATCAAAACTCATTCAACAGCGCAGCATTAGATTATTTTTATGTAGTTTATATACACAGAAGCACATATTCAACCGGTCTGCAGCATGTTAGCAATCATGGAGTCCCCGGTGTGCCAAGGGAAAGACAAATGTATTTCCTGAACAGTAATAGCTGCACCATCAGATACAGAAACGTCAAACAAGTGTACTCCATCCCCTGATCACGTCACATTTTCTTTACCGACTGAGATTTAAAATTACAGCTCTGCTTTCTTAGAAAAAGTGAAATGATAAGATTTAATATTCCGACACTCGCAAGATCGGTTTCTTGAAGCATACAGAAATAATGCAGAAAAACTCGTAAAGCACCACAAGGTTGGAAACACTTGTCATGTTTAGAACGACAACGCCCTCACAGACAAAACCATTGTAGTTGGGGGTTGAGTCACTTTTACAACGGTGCCCAGGATTACCCTGGTTTAGATTCTTCCATCGATACTTTTCTGAGTGTCTTAATCACCCCTGCCTCATAACCATTGTAGTTCTCTAAGCTTAATGAATTATTTTTGATGTGTGACAGATTCAGTGATGTGTAGTTGAGGGATGGGAGTCCAAAGTAGACATGAGAGACCACAATAGAGAATTAATATGAATGGCTGCGTGAGTGGATTAATGTCCTACATGCCTGGGCCATGTTCCACAACACTTAGGTTGTTAATAGTTAAAGTGTGCGACCATGACTGGACCATAAGCGACTTTCTAACTGAGAGCCACAACTCAGCATGTGTGTGCAAAATGATGGTGAAGAAAAAGAGAGATAATAGAGGAAGTGAATGCCGGGATTGCTTGCAGACGGCAGAAGTCATAACACTGTCTGGTAGAGGTACACAGTCTCTACAGATCAATCAATCACTAAAATCAAGATACAGTACGTGCCACAGATCCTTAAGTGGCAGTACTTAAACCAAGACATCTATAATTCATCAGTGAATTAAAGACCAATATACAACCCTCCATTTCTATACTAAACTCTGGAAAAGGTAGTTGCAGCCCGGTTATGCAACCACCTAAACAGAAGTCAGGGTTCAGAATACATCATAGCACAAAATAGCACTTGTTATGGTCATGAATAACCTTCCTCTCTGGCCTCAGATAAGGGATTAGTGTCCATACTGGTTCTACTGGACCTCAGTGCTGCGGCTGATACTGCAGATCAGCATTTTACTGTACAGGTTAAAGCATGTTGTTGGGATTAAAGGGACAGCTCTAGGTTGGTTTATATAATATCTATCTGACAGATTACAATTCTTCATATTAATGAGGTTTCTTCTGCACAGGCAAGGGTCTGCACAGGGTTCAGTGCTCGGGCCAATCTTGATCCATTTATTAAGCAGCCCTTGGGAAGCATAATCCAAACCACGGCATCTATTTTCATTGCTATGCTGATGATACACAGCTGTATTGGTCTATGAAGCCAGATGAAACAGAACAGTAAGCCAAACTTGAAGCATGTCCTAAGGACATAAAGGCTTGGATGTCCAAAAACGTTTTACTTTTAAATCCAGATAAAACTGATAAAATAAACGTTATTGTTTTTGGTCCCAAATCATTTATGAACAGATTAGAAGATTTTGCACTGACTTCTAGTACGACTGTGAGAAACTTTGGGATTGTCTTAAACCGAGATTTGTTATTTAAACAGCATATTAATCAGGTTTGTAAGACAGCCTTTTTCATCTCTGTAAAATCGCCAAGATTAAGAGCATCCTCTCCCAGAGTGATGCATTTACGCATTCATCACTTCTAGACTAGATTACTGTAATGTGTTATTAGCAGGATGTCCAAGTAATTCTCTTAATATCCTCCAGCTGATCCAAAATGCAGCAGCGCGAGTGCTGACAGGAATCAAGAAGTGAGATCACATCTCTCCAGTGTTGGCCTCACTCCATTGGCTCCCTGTAAAACATTTTATTACTTGTGTATAAAGCCCAAAACGCCCTAGCTCCACTTTATTTACAATACAATCTAATAATACCTTATGTTCCTAATAGAGCTCTCCGTTCTCAGGGCAGGTTTACTCGTAGTTCCTTGAGTATCCAAATGTAGATTTCTGCTATCAGGAACCGTTACTACGGAACCAACTTCCAATCTGGGTTAAGGAGGCTGACACCACCTCCACCTTTAAAACTAAACTTAAAACCTTTCTGTTTAGTAAAGCCTACAGTTAGTGTTAGTAAACCTCTAGTTAGTGTTTAGTAAACCTCTAGTTAGTGTTAGTAAACCTCTAGTTAGTGTTAGTAAACCTCTAGTTAGTGTTTAGTAAACCTCTAGTTAGTGTTAGTAAACCTCTAGTTAGTGTTTAGTAAACCTCTAGTTAGTGTTTAGTAAACCTCTAGTTAGTGTTTAGTAAACCTCTAGTTAGTGTTAGTTAGTTTATCCCAATGTAAAATTGACAACACATTTGTGCCTCTTCTCTCTCTGTCCTATGTCCTTCCTCTTTTTCTTCCTCTACCCTGCTGGCCTTCAGAAGAAGGGTCTCCCCTTATAAGCCAGGTCCTGCACAAGGTTTCTTCCCGCCTAAAGGGGAGTTTTTTTTTTACCTGCCAGTCTTTCTTGAACTTTTGCTCAGGCGTCATCTTCTGGGTCTCTAAAAAACGCCTAGAGACAATTTGTATCATACTAAACGCAATATAAATTTGGAGAAACGATGCACACAGAGAAGAGATGAGGAGGATGAGGTTTTTGTTTTGTTTTGTATTTGTGAGTTTCAAGTGGCCAGAGTTTGTTTCGGTTAAAAATGTCCCTTAATTCCTCCCACTGTGAACTGCAGATGCCTTTTGATCATATAAATCTGTTTTCTATCATGAATCTGAATTCCTCCAAAACCCATGCGATAACAATGAAGGGATTTGATTTCACCGTCAGGGATTTTGGGGCTATCATTTCATGCAAATTTCCTTTATGGTTAAAAACATGTTGGTGGAAAAACTCTTAGAAGATTTGGCATAAAACATGTTTTGTATTTTCACTACATAAGCAAAGATTATACAGCACTGAGAGCTTAAGGAAAGGCTCTGATGATCATGTTGTATGGTTACTGTATTTCCTGCACTATAAGGCTTACTTAAAATCCTTTAATTTTCTCAAAAATCGGCAGTACACCCTATAATCAGGGTCAGCTTATATATGAATTTTCTTGTGCTTACTGACCTTGAACCAATTTGATGTGCCACACTGCGCTCAAAAGTCTGTCAAAATGTTTTAGTGTGACTTTGGTAGTGACGAGGCCGCTCCACTTGATCGATGGTCCTTGGTTGGATACGGGTTGTAATGTCAGACAACGTTAGATAACTAATTATGTCATGCTGGCCAGCAACCATCATCCAACATCTTGTCAATGTTACCTTACTGTAATTAGAATCCAAGCCAACGTTAAGTTTTTAGCGTAAAACCCAATTTTCAAATCTATATCATTATCCAATTATATTTAAATGCTGGAATACAACGTAGTTCCAACCTCACACTAACTTCAGGTATCTGCTATCGCTGGCAACGATGAACCAATCAGAGAACAGGACATAGTACGACGCTTACCTCTGCAACTTTTTATTTGTGGATTGGTGGAAGACGAATGATTAAAAATGTGAATTGTATTAGTTAAAACTGAACGTTGCGCCTCATGTATGAAAATAAACCCGTTCATTGATATTGCGCCTTATAATACGGTGCGCCTCTTGGTCCGCAAAATACGGTAAGTAAGAATTTGGCAAGTTTATTAAATCAAAAGCAAGAGTTAGGTAAAGATAATGTTGATGATGAATACAAATGAAAATGTATTAAAGAGGGGATTAGCAGATCAGATAGAGAATTATTTTTATTTACCATTTCCCACCAACAAATACTTAGCAGTAGTTGGGTTTTTGTACGCTGCATCTCATGTTTCCTTTTCATTGGCAAATGCAACTGAAAGAGTAAAAACATAAAACCCATGTCCCACATTAAATTTAAGGAAACCCTTTTTGTTTCCGTCCAGTTAGGATTCCTGATTTTCTTTCATTATCTGTATGTCAAATGTCAAAATAATGTGAGAGACATCTTTATTTATTTTTTTTTATTTGAGAATTTTGTGTTTCATAACTTTCTAAAAAGTACGGAGCCTGTGAAGGATCATGCAATATATTTTTAATAAAACGTGAGCGCATTTAATAAAACGTGAGCACATTTAATTAACTCGTGTGCACGTTTTATCAACTCGTGTGCACGTTCTATTAACTCGTGTGCACGTTTTATCAACTCGTGTGCACGTTTAATTAAATTGTGCGCACAAGTTAATATAACGTGCTCACGAGTTATTAAATCATGAACACGATTTAATCAATAGCAATATGTTATGTTATGTTATGGTCCAGGAGGGGAGCACACGTAGAGGATTAAATAAAAAGTAATTTATTTTTACCAAAGGTAGATCTCTTTAACAAATGTTATAAGTTGATTATTATAAGCTCGACGGTCATATAAGCGTTTCATCTTCTCCTGTGCAGAAGACAATCTATCCTTCGCCAACTCTGTAGCGGAATAGAGGCGCTGCCTGAAACCATTCACATAAGCAATCAAATTCTGAGGAAGCTCATCCCCTTTCAGTCATCTTGCAGAGCAGCTAACAGCCCGCGCACAGTATGACCAAAAACCAAGTCATTCGGACCGAATCCGGTACTCTCTTGTGCCACCTCTCTTGCTGCCAGCAGTAACCATGGTAACCCATCCTCCCAATCAGCACTCATCTGCACACAGTACGCACGCATCAACGACTTAGATGTTTGATGGAAACGTTCCAGCGCCCCTTGGCTTTGCGCATGATACGCAGAGAACTGGCTGTGCTTGACACGCAACTGTTTTAGTACCTGTGCAAACAAATGAGAACAGAAATTAGACCCTTGCTCACTCTGAATGGTATTGTTCAGGTATACCGAAGATGGAGATGAACTGACTAAGAGCGCGCACAACTAACTTTGCTGTAATCGTGCGTAATGGATACGCAGCTGGGTATCTGGTAGTTTGACACATACTTGTCAACAAATACATCACACCAGACCTAGATTTAGGCAGAGGCAGAGCAAGCTGGCAACCCTGCCAAAAACTATGGACGTGCTCCCGAGGCAACTCCAACCACTTTCACCCCACACTACATCCATAAAGCACACGAATCCCTAAGGGGAAACGCGCTGTTCCTACAGGGGAGTCAGCTCAACAAACATTTGCGCAGCAAAAGGCCAAAACTTACCATCCCTTGCACCGTGACTGTTATGCAGAAAGAAACAAATGTGCACAAAGTGTCCCCATCTTCCCCTAGGACCACTTTACAAGGAACAAACAAGGAAAACAATTTCTCAACTCCCCACACAAGCTCCCCAAAACCCGAGCGCAAAAAGAGGAAACCCCAATGCTGACGTCATAACACGGGGAACCCACTCAACCTACGTCATCCTCCAGCTGGCCAAATCCGCAACAAAGCGCTCCACAGAAAACAAACGCCAAACAGCGTCTTGCCAACTACAATTTATCACCTAAACCAAGTTAACAACCAATTAGACGAGCCCCCAATATGTTATATTGATATTGGGTGCCCTCTGGGTCGAGTTCGCTCAAGATGATTCGCACATCCTCTGTCCTGACGCGCAAACCGTTATTTATGCATTTCTTGTGCATCCAACGATACCCATGGAGTCTTCCTGGGCCTTGGAGTTGGCCCAAAATAAAATCAATGATGAGACCTAGATCATCATAGTTCCGACGGCAGAGATTACTTGCTCTAAGCATTCTTTTTAAAGTGGCTAGACTGATCACTATACCATGTTGGGAGGCTAGAGTTGCCAGCATTTCTTTTTGCGCCATGCCTAACCCATGGTAAATTAGGAGATCCATGTTTAAAGGATCTTAATGCCCTTATGGCTGTAAAGGGACGCATTACAGCACGATTGAATATAACGTGCGCACGTTTATTAAATTTGGATCAAGGGTAAGTAAATCGTACTTATGATTTTATGATATATTGTGCGCACAATTTTCCAAAATGTGCGCATGCTTTGTTAATCGTACCCACGCTTTAATAAAATGTGCTCACGATGACACATAATGTGCTCTCGATTAACTTTAACGTGGCTACGAAGTTACTTTTTTTTTTCACTTGAGCTCTTACAGGCTCCGTAAAAAAGTAATCAGCTTACATATAATTTTTTTAACTTGACTCAAACAAGCAAGCCTCTAACATTATCTTTTAGCATGTTTCCACCATGCAGTGCACTAAAGTTTGGTACAATGCAGTTCACAACGGTTTGTGTTTACATCATCAAAGGTTGTACACTGTTAGGATTTCATGAAATTGTTTAAGAGTTTGAAGGGTTTTACACTGGTGGTTTTCTCTATACGCAAAGTTATCTCCTATTCAGCAGTTCAGCTATAGTTCAGCTGTTTTTATAGTCACGGAGTCAGCCTCTGTTTATGGCTCGACTGTTTTCTTTAGATGCAGGGTTTAGATAGTTCAGATACATACCATTTGTTAAATGAAGACAAAGGGGAGAAACAGATGTTTTAGCATTGGGTGGTCTTATCTTTTATCTGGGTTGACACCTCAGGTGGGAGGCAATCAAAGGAGATGTGGGGCTGGAGGTGACATGTTTGGGTCTCTTTCCCGCCGCTGGCTCCACCAATGGGGTTCAGGTACAAAGAACACCTCCCTTTTTAGTAGAAATTCAACTGGATTGATGACCACGGTGTGCATTCCTCTCCTACCTATGTGGTTTGAGAGAAGTGTACCTCCGGCAGGAAAACATTGTGCATGATATAATAAAAGCTTGTATTAACTTTGATTCTATTTCACTGGTTTTCTTATGGTGCACCAGACAAACGAATAAGGACTTACCTTTCCATCTTCGGTCATACTGACCCAAACTGACCTGTGTTGCTTTTTGGAAATGTACCTTTTCTGGAATTTTGGTGGAACTGGCGGAGCTGAGACTAGTTGGCTTTTGTAGTTGGGAAGGTATTTGGAAGCCTGGAAGCATACTTCTTTTTCTTCCAGACAGAACCAACCATGATTTTGCTGGAAAAGTTCAGTTTTATTCTCATTAGACTGCAGGACAAGTCTCCAAAAATGACATGTCCTGGTGTGAAGCTTCAAACTGTAATCTGGCTTTTTTATGGTGGTTTTGGAGCAGTGGTTTCTTCTTTCTGCAGGATCTTTCAGCTCATGACAATATGCTCTCCCTGGTTTCAGCCAGCATCTTTGCAAGGTCTTTTGTTGTTGTTCTGGCATTATTTGCTAATATCTCACTGAAGCACATTTACCTTCAGGACACAGAAGCTGTCTCCTGCCTGAGTGTTATGATGGATGTTCATACTTACATATTAGTGTTTAAACATGAGGAAAGTGGGACCTTCAGGCATAACTTCACTCAAAGATGAATCCAACTTGTGAATGAATACTTTTCCTGCTATGTTGAATAATTTTTTTTTGTTCCATGTCACACAATGCAGCCCTTGTATGAAAGTGTGCCTTTAAAATACATACAGAAGTGCCTCCATTTAACAGTAAAAAATGCACAAATTTTGCGTGTCTTTGTTCTAAAGTGTATATATAAATATCTGTCTGCAGCAGTGTGTGTGTGGTGACCGTCTTCGTCAGTAATCTCAATAACTGGCCTGAACAATTTGACAAATGTGAATCCTCTGCAACCTGAAGAATCGCCACCATTTAGCCTTCATAGGCACCAGTGTTTACCATCATCAGAGTATTTGTATCTGCTCTTAATGAGTTTGTCAGACGGTACCCTGCTTTGGAGCTGTTTTACAGGGGAAAACGACAAACTGCTATTTCCCATGAGAGAAATATAACGTTTTAAAAATAAGTCATGGGACCAGTCTCTCCACTGTTGACAAAGTCATCATGAATCCACTTTAAAATAAAACCGACACAGAAAAAGCCCAACATCTGCTTGTCAGAGTACATATGTTGCTGAAAACAAACCACCCATTCACATTAATTCAACTGAAATCACCATCTGAAGTCTTCCTCAGTTTATTTGGACACGTTCATCTTCTTTCCAGCCCCTCAAGATGTGAGTGAATCAAAAATTTTGGCATACGGGAAAATGATACACATGGCTGGAAATAGCTCCTGAATTCTTTCCCATGATGTACAAGGACAACGTGGAGTTGATCTGTTGATGCCAGTGGAGTGTGTCCACGGATTCATACGTGCAGTGGCACCATGCATGTCAAAGGAAAGGATGTGAGAAATTCTGTGGTAGAATGAGAAATACTATTATTACTTCCAGATATTTCCAGCAGCTATGACATTCAATAGCTGACAATGTGTCAGCAATTTAAGTCTACCCTGCTGAGGTCCGTTCTCCAAGGACTGGGATTGGATATTTTCAGGAAATTACTATTATAAACAGATGTTAAGATCTAAGATCAACAGGCTATGCTTTCTTAGTGAGTGTTAGATTTTAAGGTTTTGACCTGTTTCTACGGGTTTGTGCTAAATATGAAGCCCCAACCAGTAGTGGATCATGTCAGAGAAGCATTAAGGGATAATCGACCAAATATGGCATTAAAAACCTGGGTGTAAATATGACTAAAGTGTAAATGTGTAAAGTCTGGGTATGGAACTGCGGTTGCACCGTCCTCCGAGTGACCTCAGGTCCCACCAGATGGTGGATCATGTAAGAATGACACCATAATCTGCTTATTTAAACACATACCTCTTGTCCCGTCTTGTCCATCATGCTATTATCCTCATAAAAGTGATGAATAATGGTGTCAAATAAAATGAGCTTTTGAAATTTTAAAAGAGTCCTCTCCAAATGCATCGTTGAAAACTCTTCTTAAGTCCTCTGAATTGCTGACCTGCAGCTTCCAAGGGTTAACATCATGACAATGTATAAATTGGAGCCTTTTCTTATTTTGGCCTTTTATTTTGAAAATCCATAGACAATCCAAAATAGCTTTGTGCTTATCAATAGAGGAGCAGAGTGGGAGAACACAGCTGCTTCTAAACCACAACATATTGCTTCTGGAGGGACCAACATCCCTGACTAGAGGGGTTGTAATAAGCGTACAAAGAAGAACCTTATAAGGTATTTTTTGACTCATCGAATTAAATAAATGGAGTATTTTTTTTCTTGTAAGGTAAAAAGTAGACTGTAAATTTCAAGCAGCTTTTACTCATTGATAATGGAGATTAATAGGTCATTATAACTTGCTCAGTTTTCCAACCTGTGCACCTGAGTTAGGTTGTTTTGTAAACTGCATCCTGTACTACTGTTTTGCCAAATTGTAGCACTAAGTGTGCAGAATGTGAATTGCATAAACTGCAGTATGCAATAAGTACGCAAAGGGTTTGCCAATTTCAAGAGTGCAACTGACCGCTGTACCTTGCATACCATCCATCCATCCATCCTATACCCGCTTTATCCTTTGCAGGGTCACGGGGGTCTGCTGGAGCCTATCCCAGCTAATTTCAGGCGAGGTTTCAGGGTTGGAGTTGGACAGTTTAACATCGGAGGCAGTGGATCAAAGACCAACTCACTTTTGGAGCCAGCTCCCGGTGGTCAGACGAGGAACTGCAAACTTTTGATCACTTCCTTGTTTGCATTAGATTAGCAAGGCCAATGTAGCCCCTGTGGTAGCCCACTGGTCACATGACCAGCTTCTAATTCTTCTGTAGTATCACTCTTTTTATACAGACTTAATATTTACCAACAACGACGAGTGATACAATACACAGTACATACTGTAAACTACAT
Organism: Cololabis saira; assembly: GCF_033807715.1. Taxonomy (NCBI): domain Eukaryota; kingdom Metazoa; phylum Chordata; class Actinopteri; order Beloniformes; family Belonidae; genus Cololabis; species Cololabis saira. The sequence goes on from NC_084609.1 coordinate 26,599,538, forward strand.
TATAAGTGCTGTATGTAGTACGAAGCTTCAGAAAAAGACTTTTGTTTTATTGTCTGTCGATTATAGTTTGCTGGTCTGTTTACTAACTGTCCTGCACCTGGGTACAATCAGCCATTAAAGCTTTGTTGGTTCTCCCTGCTGCTTTGCCAGGTGGTTTCATCTGTGGTTTGCACCTCGGTTTGGATTTCTGCAGCATTTACTCTTTGGATTCATCCTTGATTATCCTGCCTCGGAGTGCTTCATGTCTTGGTAATAAAAGTGTATTTATTGTCTCAACCTTCCTGCCTCTGTCTGTGGGTCTATTGGGTTTTCCACGAGACATAACTGTGACAAGATGCTGCCACACATATTCATCAAAAATTAAAAGGTTACATAAAACCTTGTCAAGCTATGTATCTCATTAAGTTAAACTTATTTAAGTAGAAATGTTGTTTTTTTTATCATTCACATAAAATATGTATACAGTGTAACAAGCAGTGAAGGAGTGCTGGCCTAAAAACATATAATCCAATTATGTAATCCTATCGTTTTAATATATTTAAGAATAACTTCAATCATCGCCTGAGGCAAATTGTTCTGTTACAGTTACTCAACACTTGAAAGTTATGAAATCAGACAAGAATGTAAAAAAAAAAAAAAAGGAAAGAAATGACTGGGGAGTACAGTTTGGAGTCTCACTGCATCAGAGGATGACAGTGCACATGGTTGCCCGTTGGCAGAGATTGATGTGTAACAGTAAAATGGCCATGCTGTGTTAAAGTTGCCCACGGCTACAAAAGTATTTCCGTCGTGGAGTTCAGTGTGACTACTGTGGTATTACTGTTGGTAATCCTTCCAGCTCTTTAGTCGTCACCCTCAGCTTCATTGCTGTTAGAGGAGCGGTCTAAGGCAAGTTTCATAACAATATTATCCTTTTTCTACGACCTGATAATTATCTTTAACTTATGAATACACCAAAGAGTCACTTTTACACATTCATCCTGCACTATGAAAAGTTTTACTGACTGTTACCACGCGGCAATGAGCACTTTTGCTTTCTGTCGTAAACGTGCAGTTCCTTGAAGGACCACTAGGGTGAGTCCTTTGGCATTCACCCCCGTGTTAGCACAAATTGCATTTTGTGTTAAAATATTAGTTTGAATTTAATTTGCATCAGTATTTGATAACGTTGGCCAGCACTCGCATTTTCCTGTCCCTGCTTTTGGGAAAACCAGCTAGAGTAAATTCAATTGAGTATTGCTTTAGAGTTCTGTGTCACGCATCAACAACAATAAAATTAGCTCACAGAGCTGCAGATGATATCATGACAGAGGCAACTAAGAGACTCAAGAAAGTAATGAGGAAATAAAAGTAAATAAAAAAATAAAAATAAAATAGAAAACAAGAGCCTTACCAGCCAAGATCCCAGACAAGACAAGACAAGTGAATCTTTGACATTGTCAGAAAAGGGAGTGAACCTCCACACCTGTAGGGGGACCTGCAGAGTGGGGTTAAAAAAATCCTAACAGTACAACAGAAATAGTTATATTCACATGCTGGTGAAAAAAATGTATTTGTTCTTCATAGCTAGATTTCACATCTAGGACAACCTAGCGGGGGCTGAATTGTTTTGTATTTCATCACTTATTTTAAAAAAATTACAAATTTGATCATAATCAAAGGTGTGTTTTGAGTGAGAGTTGTCTTTATGGTCTATGGTATCAAATGTCTACATTACTTATATTGAGTGCATCGAGTGCATCGATGCACTCGATGCATCGATGCACTCACATTGAAAAGAAGGTCTTCAGGAAGTACTGTCAGGGTTTGACACTTCCCCCCAGTTTCAGTTTCAGTTCTGTCCCTCCTGTTTCCCATTTGCCCTGATTGTGTCTGCACCTGTGTCTCGTCGTGTCTCGTTATCCCCTGTGTATATCTGGTCTTGTCATTCCTTTGTTGCCTGTCGGTCCGTACTGTTTGTTCCCTCCATGTTTCCCCTGGGTTTTTGGATTCCTGTTTTTTGGTGAGTTTAGTTCCTGCCAAGCAGTGCTTTTGTTTTTACCAGTTGTGGAATAAATCCTTTTGTTTTTGAGAACTCCTGCCTCCGGCCTCCCTCTCTCTCCTGCGTTTGGGTCCACACCTTACCCCCACACGTGACAGAACGGACCGACCAGCATGGACCCAGCAGGAGAGAGTGCATCGGCCCCTGCTCCGGTGATGGTCCCGGACCCCCCGCAGCCAGCGCCTCGGACCCGGGTACCCCCGCAGCCAGCGCCTCGGACCCGGGTACCCCCGCAGCCAGCGCCTCGGACCCGGGTACCCCCGCAGCCAGCGCCACGGACCCGGGTCCCCACTCAGGCAGCTCCGAGGATCCTCTGCCCCCCGACACTGGCTCCCCGCATCCTGTCTGCCCCTGTTCCGGCTCCCCGCATCCTGTCTGCTCCTGTTCCGGCTCCCCGCATCCTGTCTGCCCCTGTTCCAGCTCCCCGCATCCTGTCTGCCCCTGTTCCGGCTCCCCGCATCCTGTCTGCCCCTCTTCCGGCTCCCCGCATCCTGTCTGCCCCTGTTCCGGCTCCCCGCATCCTGTCTGCCCCTGTTACGGCTCCCCGCATCCTGTCTGCCCCTGTTCCGGCGCCCCGCATCCTGTCTGCCCTTGTTCCGGCGCCCCGCATCCTGTCTGCCCCTGTTCCGGCGCCCCGCATCCTGTCTGCCCTTGTTCCGGCGCCCCGCATCCTGTCTGCCCCTGTTCCGGCGCCCCGCATCCTGTCTGCTTCTGTTCCGGCTCCCCGCATCCTGTCTGCCCCTGCTCCTGAGGCGGTCCCGCCGCCCATCTCTGTTCCTCTTCCTGAGGCGATCCTGGATGGATCTGCCCAGCCCCGAGAACGGCCCTCTGGCCGGGTCCCGAGTCTGGTTCCGGGGTTGGCCCCCCAAAATGACTCTCAGGTTGGCCCGGCCCCGTCGGCGTCCTCCGGAACTCTCTCGCCGTTCTGCCCGGCCTCGAGGACGGCCCCCGGAACGCTCTCGCTGGTCTGCTCGGTCCCGGGGACGGCCCCCGGAACTTTGGCCGTGTGTGGCTTATGTAATTTTAAATTGTGGACTGTTTTTTTTTATTCTTCTATTTTATTACTTGTATTTTGCACCGTGGGTCAGATAGGACTGTAATTTAATTTGTGCTGTATGTCGAACATGTAGCATATCTGACAATAAACCTTGAAACTTGAACTACAAACTTGAAATTGATATGTACCTGGATTCAAAACAGTCAGAAAACGGAGTGAAAAGTTCATGCACTCAATCATCGCCATCCTGTCAATGTACCGACAACAAGAGACATTTGTGTCGTCGATGCTAATGATGGTACAATTTATTCCCTAATTTTCCCTCAGTTTTTGGTGAACGTCTGAGCTGTGAGTTCTGAACATGAGACGGGTTGTTGCTGATAATCTGATGTAATATTCACACTGGACTAAAATCATCTCTGGACCTGCAGTCTATATCATATTTGTATACTGGGTCAAAAGAGTTAGATTTCAGTGACTGCATGTCACATTTTGACACGTGACAAGAACAGAAAATGCCGTGTCGAACTATGGTTTAAGTCGCTATTGTAACAGTAAACCTGACGGTAAACTAACTGGAGCTTTCATTTAAGCCCTGAAGGTTTTGTGCTGTCACAGACGCTTTCACCTTGATGATAGATTTTGTGCTACCTGATGCAGCCACAAGTGTCTTCTGTCATTTTCGTTCTCCTGTTGATCTATTTCATCCGTCTCTGTATAATTATCATATACAAATCAGATCATTACACATTATGGGTTGGATATAGGCTGAAGTTGTAATATAATATCTCACCGTTGACCAAAATTACCAAAACTACGCCGGGAAAGATGCATAAAAGTGATGAGTGATTTTTTTTAAAGATTCCAGCCCACATATCACCAAATTACTGACATGTGCATTCAACAGGATTAAAATCATCTCATGACCCCGGTCTTTGCTGAAGTAGGTCATTTGCGGAGGAATTCCTACTTTACTAATCTGACGTGGCGCATTCGGACGGGGCTAAAATCACAGATGTCCCTCCGTGATTATTACAAATTAGTTTCAGTGAGTGGATTTTTTTTTTGTCACTTCATCATAATATATTGATTTAAACACCGTCTCCAAATACCAGCATGGTAGGTTCATGTGTGATGTTAGCTCAATATCACCATATAAGATGAGATATTAGCTAAATATACCCATGGCCAGTCTATTAAACCAAATCTGCTGAGAGCAGCAAAATATAGCCTCGGCCCGACTAAATATACAGACTGATACCCAAAAAGATTAACACTGACCTTAAAAATGATTATGTTAATAATAATAATAATAATTGGAGACTTTTTGTGATTTTTAGAATTTCTAGAACATGTTTTTGTCTGTAGATGATGAGATAGTCAATGTTTTTCCAATTCCATGTTGAGGAACATAGATTTGAAATTGTTGTTTCAAGCGCCTAGAGACAACTTCTGTTGTAATAGACGCTATATGAATAAAATTGAATTGAATTTCACAACTTTCAGATGCAGTTTTTTGCAGATTGGTAAACCCCTGCCCATCTTCTGAGAAAATGTATTAATATGTTCTTTCTATAGTCAATGTTGTCCCTTGAGTCTTCTATTGTGAACAAAATATGAGTTTATGAAATTTTGCAAATCATTGCAGCCTCTTTTTACATTTTTACATGCGTTGGGAGTTAGGGTCGTATATGGAGCAACAGTCAAAAGCAGATTCATGAACATCAGCGTTTACCCCATGAACTTTGATTCTCTTGGTCTTTGAAGGTGTTTCATCTCATCTAAAAGACAATTTTAACTAACGGTTTTGGCTTTTCAGTTTGTTCTTTAATTTTCATGAGTCGTGAACCTGTCCCACTGTCATGAAAATAGCATCCCTTTTCCTTGAGATGCAGAAAAAAAATCTTGCGCGTGTTCTCTGACGTTGCAGTCCATTCATATTACTTAGCCAGTGAAAAAGCATCTTTCCAGCCCGTCTTAAGAAACACGCCTGGGGAAAAAAAGTTAGCCAGCAGCTAGTTCAACTAACTATCTGCAATCATCAGTGAGAGAGTACCACATTTCCATTGACAACTAGTAGAAAAACCAAAAGAGAGCCAAAATGAGAATCAGCAATATCTAGAAATATAAATGAATGTTAACACTGATTCAGGTCTGATAATCTGCAACTGTTCGCCGTTACATTCATTGGTGGATCATCCAAAACAAGCCATTAAAATAAGATAAATATCAGCTGTCACTGTTTTAAGTAAATCTATCCTTATCTAAAGTGCCAGTATTAAAAGCAAGATTCAAATGTAGCTCTTTGTATACAGTGAAACTTGTGACCGAACCTTAGATCACCTCTTTCAGCTAATGTGTTTAATCCTGATTTCGTAAAGCACAGTGCTTTGCTCTATATCTGCACATGAAAGAAGCCCTCTCTTGAACTCTTCATTACATAACCGGGACTCTTCTGGCTGGAGGCTCAGGAAAATAAACTGTTAGACCTCTTTTATCAGCGAGATGTCACAGAACAATGAGATGTTTGGTATCAGATCAGACAAAAACCAACTTTAACACAAGCCGAGAGCTTCACAAAACCTTCTCAGATGTGAATTTAACTGGACCGCTTTTAAATTTGGGGAAATTTGACATCACGGGATTTCATGCTGGGACGAGCTGTGCCTGTCTATTAATACTGTAAACAGGACTCGCTGTTTAGTCCTACAGAAGCTTGTTCGTGTGTTGATACTGTCGCAGTCTTGGTTGTAAATTTACCCTCTTTTTTGTTCATTCATCTGAAGAACGCAACAAAAGCACGAGCTCAAAGAGTATTACTCTTGATGCTTCATGAGGGATGGATTGGGAGATGGTCTCGAGTATTAAACCTCGTCCACTCCTAAGTGCGGTGGATATTTTTGTGGTTCTCGCAGGGCTCTGCTCCCACAGACACCACAGCTCAGAAACATATGTCCCGAATCCCTCTTGTGTTTTCTCTGCAGTGACTTCACCACGTTGTCTCTCTCTGTCCTTTCTCTCTAATGAAATAAAGAAGTCCAATTTTTCAGGTTAGCTGTAAATGCAGATCATGTTACTCGTCCTCAAAATGTCTCTGCGTATGATGTCTTCATGTTTGATGAAGCGGCATGGTTTCAGAAGAGAGCAGCCTTTTTGAAAATGCCTGTCATATGCTGACGGGACACTGATGTCGAACTCGGCCAACATTTCTGTGCAGCTTTGGATGTGATCATGAAAACATGAGGCAGTTTCACAAGACTTTGGTTGTCACAGCCAAGACAAACCCTTCTGCAATGTAACTCGCGGGTTTCTGTAAGTGCATTATTGTGAGCGCTCCATTTGTCACCATATTGACAGGAACTGACCCGAACTGACTTGAACGTGTTTCAAACTCTGGTTTGGGTGGATCGTCAACGTTAATGCAGAGGCTCCACCTGTGGAAAAGTGTAGGAATCTTTACAGTTGTAAAGCTCCGTGAGACCTTACAGCGGCTGAGTCGCTGTCGCCATGACGACAGTCCTCTCAACTCTTCTTGAAACGAGGACCAGGGAGTCAAAGGTGGAGCTGTGAGCCACCTTTGTCCCTGGACCTTCGTCACCAGAGGGTCGGTACTGAAGTCCAGCGAGGGAATCCTCCGTTTATCTCAATTTTACAATTTCAGGCCATTAGCAAATTTAATCTTAAAAGATGTTGAACTCTATTAGACTCTATTCAGTAGATTTAATTAAACAGTTGCATGCAAAAGGGTCAAAACATATATCAAGCATCTCAATGCAGAATGACAAGGAAATAAAGGAAGCAAAAGGATTTAAAGGCATAAAGGATGATTCATTCTTACTATACGAGAAGACAAAATTATTTTTAAGGTCAGTGTTAATCTTTTTGGGGCAGAGTACCCGTCTGTACATTTAGTGGAGCCAAGCCTATATTTTGCTGCTTTCAGCAGTTTTGGATTAATCAAGTTAGTCACATAGATCATCAACGTTTGAACATTTAGGTTAAGACAGAACATGATTATTCTTGGCAAGATAACTTTTTTCTTTTCTTTTAAAAATGTAATGTCAGTAACAGCAACAATATGCTTCAGATATATCCAAGAATTGGTCACAAAAAGCCCTTTTTAAGTCTTCGAGGTTGTAGCCTTATGATAATGCTGGGCAAAACGTAATGTCTTGCTTATGCCGTAAAATCTGAGACGGACATCTGTAGACTAGATCCTTAATGGCACATTAACATTACACTTGTATTTGCTGTTCATATAACCTTGGGCAGGGCAATGATAAATCCAGAGCTTACCTTGATTTATTCTATTTTTGAAAGAAAAAAACTTTTGGTCGCAGAAGTGGGTCGGGTATTATTTTGTGTTTATCAAAATGTGTGATTCTAAAATGCGGGTTGTTTCAAAACCTACCCGCGCATCTCTGATGGTCTGGGAACAGAATAGGAGGCTGGCACATCGGGACAGGAAATATCCACTCTGAAAGGAATATATACGCATTTAAAAGTATAACTACAGGTAATCCAGGTTTTCAAGCAACATATGCTCCCAGCCAGACGACGTTTTTCAGAGAAGATCTTGCATATTTCAACAATGCCAAACGTTCTGCATCTATTACAAAAGCATGGCTCTAGCCTGCCTGTACAGATCTACTATAGAAAACACTTGAAAGGACTGTTGTAGAGCAAACATCCTATAATAGACAAGAATTGGACAACATTTCTGTCCCAAAACTGCTGAAAGAGGTCTCCTCAGTTCCAAGATTCACATCCCTTGTTAAAGCACAGTTTTTGTTTTTACTTTCTGTCTTTAAATTGCCTTACCTCTTCACACGTTTTATTTTTGTGGACATTTCTGTTTCAAATTGAGGACATGAGTTTCAGATGTATAATCTATTGCAGATAAAACATTGTTTTATGAGATTTGTTTATAATTGAACTCGCTTTCATTTGCACTTCAATGCAGCATTCCAATGTTTTTAGGACTGTCTTTAAAGAAAATGAGATGGAAAGAATTTAATCAACAATGCCACATTTGTTGTGGAGGTGCAAGACTGGCAAAGATGCAAAACTGTTAATAATAGCGGTGGGTCATGTGTTAAAACAGGGAAGAGATGATGAAAAGAGTTAAAGGGACAACAATAGCTGCAGCTTTGGTGATTTATGCAACACAAATTCTTTGGAAACTGGTTTCACGTATTCAGTACTTTATATTGTTTATCGTCCAATACGATTGTAAACATACCAATGAGGTTCACTGTCTCTTAACAAGGAACATACGGCATCCATCCAGATCAGATCATCTATCAATTACAAAATTATAGATCTATGATTATAGATATAGAATATGGAACTTAGAAATAAGGTGTTCATCATCCAGAGGGAGCCGGTTGTGGTTTGAGCATCTGGTGAGGATGCCTCCCTCGGGGGGGATTTCAGGCATGTCCAAGCAGAGGCAGACGCAGGACATGGACGGTTTACATCTCCTGGCTGAAACATCTTGGTGTCCTCTCAGAAAAGCTGCTGCTGACCTGTAAACTCTTCTAAACTTTCAAAACACTTAATGACAATTGGAATTCTGTACTGATTATGTAACTATCTTTGAGAAACTAAACAGAAGCTCTGTGTTAAAAGCGATTATAAGTATAGCACATCTAATTATTTATGGTAAAAGCCGTTCACCGTCAGAGCAGAATGGAAGACAAGCAAACAAGTGTGCTGTTGCGCTGTTACAATGAGACTCTGTTGTCTACTATTAGTGAACCTCGTGAGGAGCGTTTGGGTTTCACCGTAGGTGTCAAAACACCATTCAAAATCTCATTTAGCACACAAGCACAACACTGTTTTCCATCCTATCTTTACACAACATGAGCGTAGTAAAAATATTTCTGAAGCCTGTGGTTAGTTGGCTTAAGATTAATGATGCAAGGCTTACATAATCAAAATCACAGTAACAAGTTCTATTCCATAAAACATTTGTATCACAGCATTGTCCTTGAGTTCACACCAAGAGCCCATGAAAGCCACTCAATTTAATAATACCACTTTTGTGAAAAATCTCAGAAGTTCCAACTTTAGAAACTCACAAATTTTAGAGAACACCATTTTGAATCACAACCATAGACTGTAAAAAAAAAAAAAAAAAAAGAACTGGACATGTCCTCTGTGATGTCAACCATTGGTTTTCTGGAGAGTTCATTTATGATTTTATGTATTTATTTCTGATGGCCGGATGAGGTCATATTGACCAGAGCTGACTACCAAACCACCGAAACACGTCCACCTTAGTTCACTTCACACATGTTAGCTATTTTATGTTGGTGGTGCTAACCTGGGATACTAAATGATGTTCTCAACTAACTTTCTCATCAGATTTCACCACCAAAACAACATCCAAAATAAGTACTGCTGGAGCTGAAAACAGGTGTGGTGGGGGTCTAACCCTCGACTAGTTGAAATAAAGCTAACTGAGTCCCTGGAGCTCCATCAATGTACAGGCTCTTGCTGTGCTATAATGCTAACTAGCATCAGCCTACATTAATTCTAATCAAATCTGTGCATCAATCCTCACTTCTGTTATCACTATTGAGGCAACATTTAAAGTGGGTTGCTAATCTTAGAGCTGAGACGTGGCCATCCAAGCACCACCCCTAGAGACTAGAGGAGCTGGGGCCTCATTTAAAATGGACTGCGTAGGAGTCATACTAAAAGTGCACGTACACCCAAAAGCCGAAAATGCCGGCGCAAAAAAAAATCCGGATCAATAAAACCATGTGCGCGCAGATTTGCACGCAATGTTCTCTTTATAAATCACAGTCCCGCTGGAAGGTTGCTCAGCTGAATCCGCCTCATATCCCCACTCTACACGCCCACTTTTTACCATAAATGCATATGAATGAGCCTGCTGAGCATGTGCAGTGACTTCCTGCAGCCTGTTTGGCTTCAGGATGAATGAGAAGTATCCAGCCACCGTGCCACTGAATTTCAGTGAGATCTGAGATGGAGATGTTGAGGATGAGGTGGAGGACAGGAAAACATTATTTTGTGGTCACAGTAAAAGTAGAAAAATGGGGGCGCTGTTGAGCCACGGACCAAGATGGCAGCTTAGGGTGAATGCTCCTCACAACCCTGCTAAAAGTTTATAAAGTCCTCTTCACTAACGCTCTTTAACGCCGCTAATTTGCTCTACAAGATGTCTAAACAAACGACACTTAAAGACTGTGAGGGTGGCTCTAAAGCCCGCAGCTCCCTGAGGACGAAAAGTACAACCTCGACTCCTGCATTAGCCGATGATGCTAACGACAAGGCCTGCGGGAGCCCACAGACGGACTTAGCTATGGTGCTAACAGAGCTACAGTCGTTCCGCACGACTATCGCCGCGATTAACGCCAAAACAAGTACTCTCGATGGCTTTGGGGCAACACTCGACAACGTGGAGAGACGCATGAGGGAGATGAATAGCTCTGTTGATGCGGTGCAAAAGAGCTTCGCGGCCCTTCAACAGGATATCAGCGCTAATGCTAAGCGGCTAACGGAGGCTGAGGGACGCATAGGAGACGCCGAAGACGACCTGACGACTGTGAAATCGGAGCTTATTGACGCCACTAAACGCATCGCATACTTGGAGTCTAAGACCGAGGACCTTGAAAACCGTGGTCGGAGAAAGAACTTAAGGTTGGTGGGGCTCCCCGAGGGCACTGAAGGATCTCAGCCCATGGTGAGTTATGTCCAGCATATGTTGCCGGTCTGGCTGGGGCTGGACGCAGCCAAAGAGTTCACTTTAGAGAGGGCGCACCGCACGTTGGGAAGACCCAGACCGGACCAGAGCAGAGCTGTTATCATCCGGTTCTTGAGGTTTCAGGACCGCGAGGCTGTGTTCAACTCATCTAAACAACGCTCGCTCAGCCATGACGGCCACAAGATCTTCTTTGCCCAAGATCTGTCAGCAGGTACCATGAAAGCACGGAGCCCATTCAATACAGTGAGGAAAAAGTTTATTGATGCTGGAACTTTCCGGGGATTCAGCCTGCATCCTTGCAAGATGAGAGCTCTGCAGAACGGGAAAATAGTTCTTTTTTCCACGCCAGAAGAAGCTGAGGCTTTCCTCCTAGACTCCTAGTGGCCGAGGTGTATAAGTAAATATGACAGGATTTATACGGACAATAATGTAGGTGCACTATAATTTAATATCGGGTTTCCTATGTTTTATTTACATACGTCTTGCATCTTTTATTTTACTCTGTATGCAGAGCTACCATATCTGGTGGACACTTTACTTTATGCACCTAGTACGGACCTATAAGCTACGCAATCAGAAGTGTTAATAATTTTTTGCTTCTTATCTTTCATACAAGGACGATGAATGTTTAAATGTTCAGTTTAATGCAGGGTTGGGGGGACGCACCTGAGCTGTCTGAGAGATGTGCTCACAGTTAAGCCACTCCTCATTAGTGTGGATTGGTATTTGCCCTTACAATGTTCAGTTTAAGTAAGGGAAGGGGGGGGGGGACCTCAAGGGTTAAGTGTTCTTATATGTTTGAGTTAGTCCTTAGTGTTGTCACTCGTTTTATGTATATATTTTTTGTCACACTCAACATGATCTTGTATCTCGTATTTAAAACAACATGGAAGGTTTAGCACTTTCTGACTTGGGATTCACGAGCTGGAATGTCAGGGGACTCAATAAGTTAACCAAACTGAAACAGGTAATGAACAGAATTAAAAACTTCCATTCAAAAATCATTTTTCTTCAGGAAATTCATATCACAGTTACTGAAATTAAAAAAGTACAACGGAGATGGCCGGGTCAAGTCATACATGCCACATATAACAGTCACGCTCGGGGGGTACTAATTCTTATCCACAAAACAATTCCTTTCCAACTTATCAATACTATCCGGGACCCCCAAGGGAGGTTTGTAATTGCTCAGGGTAAAATCGGGTCTCTTGCACTGAACTTGGTCAGCATATATGGCCCTAATGAGGACAATCCAAAATTTTTTGAAGATTTTTTTTTAACTTTGTCTTCATTGTATGGCCTAAATATTGTTGGTGGGGATTTCAATTGCACTTTGAACCCATCGTTAGATCGCTCTACAAAGAATGATCCCCATAAAAAACAATCTAGGAAAACAATTTTACAATATATTGTAGATTTAAACTTGGCAGAAATCTGGAGGCAGCTTAACCCAGATAAATTAGAATACTCTTGCTACTCAGGAATACATAGGTCCAGATCTCGCATTGATTACTTCTTGGTATCGCAAGAGTTAGTATCCAAAATTAAGAAATGTTGGTATGATTGTATAGTTATTAGTGATCACTCCCCCGTTTCCATGTCTTTACACATGGAGAAGCTCCAACAGTCTCCCCCTAGTTGGCGCTTGCAAGTGAGGTGGCTTCAAAACCCAGAATTTGTTAAATACATAGAAGATAAGATTGATGACTACTTTCAGATCAATACTACTCAAACCAACGCATGCATTAGGTGGGAAGCCTTTAAGGCCTATATTAGAGGGGAAATCATTAGTTTTACAAGTACTAAAAATAAGAAACGAAAAGCGGATATTAATAAATTGGAGAAACAAATTAGATCCTTGGAAATTGATATAAATAACAAAGATGACCCAGAAAAACAGAAACAATTATTAATCTTAAGAACAGAATACAATAAATTAACAGCTGATATAGCAGCAAAAAGTTTATTGTGGCTGAACCAGGCTTTTTATGATCAGGGAGAAAAGGCTGGTAAATTATTAGCTTGGAGAATTAAAAAAATAAGATCCGAAAGAGCCATTAATGGCATAATTACACAAACAGGAGCGATGTCGAATGACCCTCAAGATATTAATAATACATTTAAGGAATATTATCAATCACTGTACAGGTCGGAATGCTCTCCCTCTCCTGTCCTTAGGGACACCTTTCTTAATCATCTCCAGTTTGAAATGCTTACAGAGGAGGTTAAAGAGGACCTGGACAGTGACATAACAGTGGAAGAGATATTGCAGGCTATCAAAGGTGTCAACTCGGGCAAAGCTCCAGGGCCAGACGGCCTGCCAATAGAGTTCTACAAAACCTTCCAGAAGCAGTTATTGATCCCGCTTTTGAATATGTTTAAGGAATCACTTAACAATGGTATCCTTCCACCAACTTTAAGACTCGCTACAATAATCCTTATCTTAAAACCCGGGAAAACACCGACTACCTGCTCCTCATACAGGCCTATTAGCCTTATGGGAGTTGACACCAAAATATTGTGTAAAGTTCTTGCTAAAAGGCTAGACCCATACATTCCTTCTTTGGTACACAGCGATCAGGCTGGGTTTGTACTGGGTCGCCAGGGATTTCATAACATTAGGAGGGTCCTCAACATAATTCATTCTCAAAATAATGCCAAGGACACGGCGCTGTTATCTTTGGATGCCAGACAGGCATTTGATCGAATCGAGTGGCCTTATTTGTTTAGTGTGTTATCAAGATATGGAATTGGGGGAAACTTTCTGAGATGGATAGAATTATTGTACACCAAACCTACAGCACGTGTTATGACAAATAATAATTTATCAAGTACAATAACTTTACAGAGGTCAACCCGTCAAGGCTGCCCTCTCTCCCCATTATTGTTTATTCTTGCCATTGAGCCCTTAGCAATGTCCATTAGAGCTGAAGCCAATCTGTCAGGTATAACAATTGGAGGCCATGAGCACAGAATATCTTTGTACGCGGACGACGTGATCCTTTTCTTGTCTGACTTATCAGAAAGTGTTCAAACGTTGTTAAACTTAATTACTAAATTTGGTCAGTTTTCTGGATATAGTATTAATAACGCAAAATCTTCCATACTCTTTTTGAATAAGGATGAAAGAATTAATCCAGTCATAAGAACACCTTTTTCCAGTGCGAGTGAGGGCTTTACCTACCTGGGAATTAGGATTACCCCCCAAATTAATACAGTGATCAAAGCAAATTATGACCCGCTGATGAGAGAGGTAAGAGACTCGCTTGAAAAATGGACAACAATGCCAATCTCATTAATTGGGAGGATCAATTTAATTAAAATGGCTATTTTGCCGAAATTCCTGTACTTGTTTCAGTCACTTCCATTATTTTTGCCAAAATCTTTTTTTAAAGAAATTAACAGGGAATTTTGTAGATTTATTTGGAATAACAGAAAACCAAGACTCAGACTGGGGTTGCTGTACTTACCGTACGATAGGGGGGGATTACAGATGCCCAACGTACAATGGTACTATTGGGCCGCTCAGCTACGCAGCATTATGTTTTATTTTGTCGCACGATCTCCTCCAGCCTGGGTATATATTGAACAGTCGTCAATACCCAAGTTGCCATTAAGCATGTATTTGTATTCAGCAGATTTTAAAACCCTAAAAAGAATAACAACAAACCCCTTCCTTAGAAATTCTATTGACATATGGTTTAAATCACACAGGCATATTGGTGATACACCCTCCATCTCCCAATTTTCACCGATTTGGGGTAATGCGCAGTTCACTCCTGGCAGAGCAGACGGTGGATTTCAGGTCTGGGCTAACAGAGGGGTACAAAAAATTGGAGACTTATATGATGAGGGAATTTTACTACCATTTAACGAACTCTGTCTGAAATATTCAATTCCAGGGAAACATTTTTTTAAATATTTACAACTGAAGCACTTCATCTCATCAAAACAACATCAAGCCTCATATGAGCCACCGCTGTCCTGCCTTGAGAGTGCCGTGTTAAAACATATGCATGAGAAACACCAAATTTCTGTAATGTATACAGCACTTGTCTCACATGACAAGGAATCTAGTCATGATAGGAGGAGGGCGTGGAGTTTGGACATTAAGGAGGATATAGAAGAAGCTGAGTGGATGACAGCTTGTTTAAGAGCTCAAACACAAACCATCAATACTCGTATGAAACTACTGCAGCACAAATGGCTAATGAGGACATACGTGACCCCTGAAAAACTCAATAAATGGTCCCCTGGCATTCCAGATACATGTGTAAAATGTATGACTGAGAAAGGTACTTTGATCCATTGTGTATGGGAATGCCCCAAGTTAGTAGCTTTCTGGAAGACGGTTGTCCATATTCTGAGCAGAATCACAGGTATCCGGGTACCCTGTTCAGCAAAACTTTGCATATTAGGTATATATCCGGACAATTTATCTTTCAACTCTAAGTGCAGGACTCTGATCAACTTTGGCCTCCTGCAGGCCAGAAGGAGGATTGCTTTTTCCTGGAGAGAGACTGAGGTTCCATCTACACAGTCCTGGATTAGGGAGATGACAATGTGTATTACGATGGAAAAGCTGACTTATGTGATTAGAGGTAAAGCACAAGAATTCGAAAAAATATGGACACCTTTAATGGACTTTCTCAAGCAACAATAGAATATATATGTCTGTAGAACAAGTGTGACAATCTAAGTTTATCTGTTAGACTATTGAGTGTGACATTTTTTATTTTATTTTTCTTAGTCTTAGTTTTTTTTTTCCATTTAATTTTAATTATTTTATTTTTTTTGTCTTGTTTTCTGTCTTGTTTTATTTTTGTCTGTATGGACACGGCAGGACCTGCTTACATTTTGTTGGACAATTAATATGATACTTGCTGATTGCTTTGTCTTTTTTGTACATTTATATTGAAATTTAATAAAAATATTGTTCAAAAAAAAAAAAGTAGAAAAATAAATAGTATAAAATACAGCGAGTGAGTGGCAGCACGCCGTTGCTGCGCGGAACGCTGTGAGTCCCCCGGCGCGACAGTGGGGACATGCCCCCCGTCTTTTCAAAATCATGTTTTTGTCCCCCCCACTATTTACAGTTTAAAAACTAACGGTAGGATCAGCCATTAATTGCAAATCATCGACACACCCTGTGCGAAGACGATGCGAGAACAGCCCCGCTTCACCCCCCGCTCCCCCTCCTCCTCTACCGTCTCCCCTCAGTGCTGCTCAGGGCTGATTTATGGTTCCGCGTCACCAACGCAGAGCCTACGGCGTAGGTGCGCGTCGCCGCATACCCTACGCCGTAGGCTCTGCGTCGTTTTAACGCGGGACCCTAATTTAGGCTTACACCCGCACCTAAAGGTTTCACGCGCACGTAAAACGCATTATATATATAAAAAAATCTGTGTCCCTTTAGGGAAGAAATGAGGGGCTCCGTGGAGCCCCTAAACGCTCTACGGACCCCCTCATTTGTTCTGTCCTAAAGCGGTGGGTGAAGGAGGTTCCCGGCGTGTCACCGCGGCTGCAGCAGCAGCAGAGTCCTGACTGACGCGATCAGCGCTATTTTATTATAAGTCTGATATATGTTGTGATATGTGATGACATTATTAAGAGTATGACATGAATCTGGCTTCATTTCACCACCTCACAGCCTGCGTCACCAGTTCCCCGTGTCTTAAGTAAATTCTTACGGGAGGGTCCTAGTTGCCGTAAAGATAAGCAGATTTTTCGGTTAGTTTTTTCTTTTTAGATCCGAGGCTTTGCGTAGATGGTGGCTTCTGCAACTTTCAGGCGCTTTTTCTGCGCAAGCAAGCTTTATAGATGAGGCTCCTGGTCTTTATGCTGCTAGCTACGCTGCAGAGGGACACCAACATGATCCACTGGGCGGTGCCCATCAGCCCTCCTTCTCCTTCCTTTCTCAGTCATTGATTATAAGTATCTCATCACCATTATTGTTGTCCATTGTTCTTGTAGTTTAGTGTGCTGGTCTGCCCCCCCCTCACCCCTTTTCTCTTCTGTGTCTGCAGGCCAGAGCTTCAGTAGCTGCATGCTGACCTGCAGTCTCCCCTCTGATCATCCCACTTCTTGCTTCCATCTGTCTTTGTGGATGTTTGGTAGATCTCTGCTGACATCCTGACCTCCAATGTGTGTAGATAGATATGATGCTTGCAGACCAATCCCCAAAGTAGAAGGGATGAGTATTAATGAGAGCTCCTGACACAGCATGCACAGATTACAGAAATTCATTGATTTATTTTCCATACCAGCTTCATCATATTCTTGTAAATTAAAAAAAAATAAATAAAGATAAGCAAGCTTTTGTGATGAATCCCCATCAATGACCCCAACAATTTACTCACTGGATTCCTTATTGTCAGACGTTTCCGGCCAAAATATGAGAATGGCATGAAAACTGTGTTTGGCGTTTGTAACAGCATATAAAAACCATAAATTCCTCTTTCCTAGCGCATTACACAGTTGATTTCCTGACAGCTGTCTGACCATTAAAAGCCCATAAGAGTAGCTCACAATTTAAGTCACAGCTGAGCCTTCAGGGGTTCAAAGTCAAGTAATATTTTTTTTTCCCTCCATCTACGCAAATAAAGGCATAATCTGGAGGACCTAATCCAACAGGGAGGTGGGTGAGAGGGCCGTTAATCCGCCTGTAACTTCCTCAGGGAAGCCCCGTAGCATCAGGAAGGGAGATCGAGTTCATGGAGGAGGGTTTAACATTAGATCTGTGTAAAATCGGGCATCTGGATTACGAGGCTAAACAGCATACGTTCATTCATAAAGTGGTTCAAGCGTCACAGTAATATCCTTCAGCATGTGTCTTAGTGGAAGCCGCCCCAGATTTATGTTAAAGCGTCTAGGCCATCTGCTCCGTAGTTCCCTTTAATAAAGGTAATGATGCAGCAGGAGATAGAGTAACGATTGTGGCCGCGCACGTCAGAAGCTATGACATCTGTCGGACGTGGGTTTTTTCTTATTGTGAAACATTTATTTGTGAAACATTGCCATAATCTACTCCCAAAAAATAAAAACAATTTACTAAATGTTATTAACTCCAATAACCTGATCACCCTAGATGTGGGATTTCAACAAGCCTGTCTTGTTGTTGGGGGGGTGGGTTGTTTGGGGGATTTTCAGTGAATGATTTCTGACTGTGGTGGACTGGCCACCTGTCCAGGTTTTGCCTGAAGAGAGTTGGGATGGCTCCAGCAGATCCCCGTGACCATAAATGGAAGAACTCTTCAGACATGAGAAATGTGCGTCTGCAGAATTTCCCTCAACTTCTATCTCATTCCTGGGAATTTCCATGCCATCCATCCACTAACTTCTGCTCATCTGAATCAAGGCCATCAAGACAACAGCCTAAGCAAAAGAGGCTGTTGGAGATCTCCAAAGAGCAGATAAAGTCCAGATAAAAGCAGTGACAAAGCAACCTTGAGAAAGTCCCACTCTCAAAGAAAACCGTAGCATTCCCCACAGGATACCCCAAAGGACGTGGTCAAACACCTTCTCCAAGTCCACAAAACACATTTGGACTGGTTTCTGCAAACCTCCATGCTCCCAAAACCCCAAATTTCGGAGACTTTTGTCTGCAAAATCTGGAATCTAATCTGGACACCTTTTAAAAAGACTCCAGTACAGAAAATTGGTGGCTTCATTTTCATTTTAGCCTATAACTGTGCAAAGGGGGCAGCACGGTGGCTTGGTGGTTAGCACTGTTGCCTCACAGCAAGAAGGTCCCCGGTTCAACTCCCAGGCCCAGCGAGGGTCTTTCTGTGTGGAGTTTGCATGTTCTTCCTGTCTTGCATGGGTTCCCTCCGGTTACTCCGGCTTCCTCCCACAGTCCAAAAACATGCATGCTAGGTTAATTGATGATTCTAAATTGCCCGTAGGTGTGAGCGTGAGTTTGTCTGGTTGTGTTAATATGTGGCCCAGCGATGGACTGGCGACCTGTCCAGGGTGAACTCCTGCCTCTCGCCTGAAAATGAGCTGGGATAGGCTCCAGCAGACCCCCGTGACCCTGCAAAGGATATAACAGGTGTAGAAATTGGATGAATGGATGTAATTTGTAAATATAAAATTCACAGAGGTGATGGCAAAATTTTAATCCCATGAAAATATACAATTTGAGGGCAGGACCCCAAACCCCCCCCTTAGTCTCATTTTCTGCCTCTTTCCCATAGGAACTGTCTTATTGGAAAGTCCCAACCAAGCGCCAACCATCCGACTTCCGGGTTGAGTCTCATGCGGAGCTAAGAGTTGTTGCAGTTCCTCGACTGACAGGTTGACTCGCTATGGAGCCAGTCTCAATCTCCATCGATTCATTGTTAAAATGTGTGCGATTGGTGGGGGGGGGGGGGGGGGGGGGGGGGGGGGTTTGTTGTACCATGCCAGGAGAGTTTATATGAAAAAATAAATTTATTTCTAATATGATTGATAGACGGTCAGCTCAACCAATGGATAGCCACTGTCAATTCCTCATTAGTGATGCTACCAAATTTACAGAAGCAATTGGCAGTTGGTGCTAGTCCACCATCAGCTGACTGCAACTATTATTTATGATTATTTATGATGATCAAATCAACATTTGAGATTAAATAACATGTATTTAAAGTCTATGGTCCCACCCTCCCCTTAGTAACTGTTGCCAACTCAGCCAGTCTGTCAACATTGTTTAGTTTTTTAATTGGTTCCTGCCTCTGGGAGAACTTCATTTCAAGATATTTTGGACCAGTTATTTTTGGCATGCAAAGACCATCTTTCATGGATGAGCTTTCAAATGGGACATAAATATGCCGTGGAGGGATATGTCCAAATCTAAAACTAGATAATTAGGTTAAATTGGAGCCAAGGTTCTGCAGATCACAGAGCAGGAGGAGCATCATCTTACCGTCGTTATGATATCCAGAGTCAACACTGCTTATGCACCAGAGGATGAGATTAAATTAGTTTATTTCTGCATTTACATTAAAAAGTGTGTACATTTCCATTGGTCCCAATGTTAAAATGTCCAACTTTGCAGCAGAAATAAATATATTTACAGCCTGGTTCATAAGATAATTGTGGCCTCCATTTCACATCCATGATAAACGTACAGGAAGTTTTTTGTTTCTTGTTTTGTACCACATGAGTTAAAATTTACACATGTTTTATATAATTAAGGGGATAAAACTTTGATTGGCAGCCAGCACAGCTGGCTGTCATCAATTTTGTTACTTAGTGTTTGGCACTGCACTTTTGCAATTCTTCCCAGGTCGAAGCTTGGCTAAGAGCGGAGAGCTTCTGCTAACCAAGGGTTTGCTAAATGCAGCAGGCTTTTCTGATTTTATCACCAAAACATTTGAAACAGGACGTCCTGTTCCAACCGAGGGGCCCATTTTTTTCTTTTTTAGTGTTCATTTTTAGCTCTGGCAGCCGTCATTTCGGATGTTGTGTCAGTAACAACGCTTGAAATGAGGAGGTCTGAACATCTTTGATCAGAGTGAATATAAAGTAATATTAACATCTTTGGTTACCATAAACTAAATCAGGCAAGCTAAAATGGCTAACTGATTCACATGAAGTGTGCGCGCTCCAGCTGGCTTCGGTTCACCCCACTAATTTGCAACATGGTGTTGTGCAGTTATATTAAAAAAAGTCTTCAGAAAACCTGAGAGTGAAGACACTGTGGGTTCGAACACCACTTGCAAAGCCAGACTTCTCATTTGAAGGAGTTTTGTGTAAATAGAACTACATGATTAGTTCACCACTGGCCATTCACATTAAAGTTGCAGTTAAATAATACATTTCTCCTGCAGGATGAGCAGGACATGCTGGAGGGCTGACTGCGACAGTGATGACGCTCTTCACATCTGCATGTTCCTTACAGCCGTTAGTGGTGGTTACCGGAAGGGTTGTCCATAACACAGAATTATTCACACAAAGTCTTCCCTCTTTTTGATTCTTGATTCTTTGGAATAAAAACTGAGGTTCTGTGTTTAAAACAGCTGCTAAATGTCTAATTTATTTATGGCTTCACCATCCAAATGCTTCTAGGTGCAGTTAACATTACAATGGCACCATTTGGAAGAGCTGAGGAGGACTGAAGGCTGCCTTTGTTCTCCGGGGATTTCCAAGTCACTATAATTCCTTTACTGATAAATGCAGAAGGATGTGAGAAACTGAAGTCATCAGGACATCAAGACCCTTATAAACTAACATGGTTTCTTCCATTTTCTACTCAAGGTGCTCATACTTGAGATGTGATGCTGATGCACCAAAAGATTCAACTAAATTACTGGTAGATGCTACTGCTCTACCGCTCATATTATACCTTTAATTATCTCTTTGCACGCTAATGAAGAAACTGAAAAACAAATGTGGATGGCCATTTAAGTTTTGGAAAATAACAAGTCTAAGGATGTCTTAGAGCCTTGCAGAAGGGGATGCATATAATGCAGTGTATACAGTATATAGGGACTTTATTATTGCAAAATATTGAGTCACCTTCAACTCTCTCTTTTAGCACAGACTACCCACACGGGTTAAATCCTTCCATCTTTGTTGTTTTTTTGTTCTTTTTTTCTTTTTCTATTTGTGGTCTGTACAAATGTTACCTTTCTTGGCTCATTTTCCAATAATCAATTCTTACATTGGCAACCTCTCACGCCTGCCTTTCATGAAATGTGGTTTTAAAGAGCTTCTGGGTGACTGAGTCATTGTCATATTGTCTCATTTGTTATCTTCTGTCAGCAATTAGTTTCCATGGGAACTTCAAAGTTACTCCCAGAGAGAAATGTCATCTCAACAATTCAGCAATCGGCCAATTCTGAGTCACATAGTCTGAAAGGGAAGACTAGACGTACCAGTGTTGCAAAACAAAACGCATCCATGTCCACACCAGTTGTACACCAGTTGTAAATGCTTGTTGGGAATGTGTACACAAGCAAAAGCAAGCTGAAAACTTCCCTTGAGATAGCTTGTGTTGCAGAATGCTCTCAGGATCTTTCCCCTAGGGACTGGTTGTTAAATATGGACTTTGTCGTGCCTGTGTATGTTTTTATAGACTGTGAATCAGAAAGGTTGTGATGCCGATAATAAAATGAAGGGAATCAGTTCAAATTTAGTGTCATAGTCACCAAATGTTTACTTTTTAATCCATCCACATAAGAGTGAAATATTTGCATTCATAAACTAAAATGAGAGCAGATCAACCCCTTTTCTTGTTGTACGGTAGAATTTTCTGGAGTAGAGGGCCTGGCAAGTGCAACAAATTTTGCTATGTTTTAAAATGAAAATGTACAAATTTGGACATCACTAAGTCTTTGAGTCCATGTGGAAGACTGGCCTTACCCATGAGAATGATCTAAATATGATCAAACACATGTCTTATTTACCCTTTTCTTTTTTTCCCCATCTCATTCAAAATGGCACAACTTCAGGAAGAAAATTGCAATGGGATGACATGGCCAGAAAACCGCTCACATCTGACGACAACAGGACATTTCTGATAACAAGAGTGGACCTGGATGATCCTCCACAGCTGATCCGTCAGCTGATGACATTCAATTTTGGTTCATGATTTCTCATTTCCTTCCTCTCTTTGACCTAAAATAAATAATTTAATGCTGCAAAAAGTAAAATGCACTTTCAGCTTTTAAACAAATGTTCTTGCTGAAGATTTTTCTTGTGCATTTGTTTAGTTTTGACATTTCTGCTATTTCTGACTTCCTTTATTTACCTATCTGCAGGTACAATAAGGGAAAAAATATGTTTTGGGTCATTTGTTTGCAGAAAAAATGTAGTTTTTTTTTTAAAACAGCAGATACTGCTACATTTTTCCTAAATGTAATGGGCTTCCTGTCCTTGAAGCAGATGTCCTGCAGCTATGTCTGCTGGAAAATGTTCAACTGTCTCTGATTGATTGCTACCAAAGGGGAGCGTAGTAGGAAGCTGCTGGCTCAAAGCCAAACGCAAGACATCCGTCAGCGTCGTACGCTCATTTTGCTACTTGTACCCCCTATCCAGCTGCACAAGAGCTAAAAATGCTTCCGTGTCTCGTCGTATTCTGCTTAAAAGAAGCTTCGTGTCTGCAAGGAATTTTCCCTTAGTATTAATTAGGAAAATGTCTCTAGGATTTTTTCGTTCTTATCATCTAATCAAAGAAAAACACAAGAAAAGATAAAACTATGCTGTCCAGACATGTATTTTTTGTCATTAATCGTAGAGAAATCTGGGACCCAATCAAATATTTATGGTTAAAAAAGAACCTTTTTTCATAATTTGTCATTTAGACTTGTAGACTTGTCTGATGAGTTCTGTTGCCATGCAACAAGATGGATCTTTCAAATGACTCTTTTTGGATCTGAAATGGTCTGCGTTTCAGCGTTAAGTCTGGGGTTATGAGTGTAAAAGGTGTCCATCCATCCATCCATCCATCCATCCATCCATCCATCCATCCATCCATCCATCCATCCATCCATCCATCCATCCATCCATCCATCCATCCATCCCTCCCTCATCTATACCCGGTCATTCCTATTAAGGGTCACAGCATCTGCTGGAACGTCCCCAGCTCTCTCCGGGTGAAAGGCAGGGGTGAAAGGTCGCCAGTCCCTCGAAGGACAGCGCTGCAGTCCATCATGGGAAATTACATTGCTGTGGAAAAAGTGCAGCCTGTCACAGATATTCCTAAAAAAAAAATACAAACCAGGAACCGATCTAGTTATAATGCAGAATAGACAGATTTGGCAAATTTAAAGTACACATAGTTAAGCATTTCTTTTCAAACGATGAGTTACTCATGAAGTGTCTCTGGTACGCTTTGCTTAATACACCAAAGAGATGTAGAAGGTCTCTTTTTTTTTTTTTTTTTTTTTTTTTTTTAAACTTTTATTTATTTATTTTTTTTTAAAGGTTTTTTTTGGGCTCTAGTGGCCCTTTATTGGAGATGCAGACTGGAAAGGGGTGGAGAGAGAGAACGGGGAAGACACGCAGCAAAGGTGCGCGGGCTGGATTCGAACCCGCGACCGCTGCAGGAGGAGGACTGTAGCCTCAGTATATGGCCCGCTGCTTAACCCACTGCGCCACCGAGCGGCCCGAAGGTCTCTTTTTAACCACGTCTTTGCAGCTCTGTTGGTAGCCGCTGGTTTTAGGGGTTATCCTCAGCCGCGTAACGCCGTCCTGCATTGCACAGTTTCCTCCTCCTTGGCAAACATTTGTAAAGCTCTGTGCGACACATCACCAAGCTACGTCGAAGAGAGCAAGGAGTGAAACTAAGGGGAGATGAATCTCATGCAGTCGTTGCTTCACTAGTTCAAAGTGTCTGTTTGTTGTTCAGATTTGCTTTTCAACATTGGGCGCTGCAAAAGACACGGCAGGAGAAATGCTCATTAAGGTTCAATCAGCTGGGTTCACGTACGCTCAAGCGAGCTGTACCAAGCTGTTTTCTTCAGGTCAACCAGAAGAGCAACTAAGATGGCCCTTAAAATGCTGTTTGTGGACGCAGCTGTTGGAACTTAGACGTGCAATATTCTGAAGTTTCAGTATGAGGACTTTTTATTTTCTACATGGGGGGGGTAGTGGTTACTTGGGTCTGGAGAACCCAGGTTCAAGTCCACGGGCTGACAACAGAAATTACCCACTGTGGGCTCCTGAGCAAGGCCCTCTAGCCCCCATTTACTCTCATGGCACATAATTAAAGATTATCATAAAAATGCATATTTTTATTCTCATTTTTACTTGTAAAGCATTTTTGCAGACTCATCACACCCAGTGAACAACAGAACGCTCCAGTTTGAAACCTTGTGGCACCATCTAGTGGGAAGTGTGAGCTCCTGAATGCTGTGACGCCCCACACCCACCCCACGCCCACCGTCTAATGACCTTTACTGTACATCATTCCCTTGACAGTAGTTTTCTACAGCGTCAGCGGGAAAGTACTGTCGCAATAACGCATGTTGACCCCCCCCCCATGCTGTCTGGGTCAAGTCTGGATCTGCATCTTCACTTTTGTGGTCTCACTTTTTTTTTTGGTTTCATTGACTTGCAAGTGTACACTAAGGGAGCGTTCACTCTTGAAGATCAGTACTTTTGGTTTGAACCAGCACAATTGTATACTTTTAGTTCAGTTTGCTGGAAGAAAGTCACCAAACATTCGGCTTTCATGTTGAGTTTTCCACACTGGAAGGACCTGAAGACACAATGAAAGATATGAGGGAAAGGTCTCAGCCTGAGTGGACGGAGGGTTTGGTTTGTTTGAGAGTGGACTTGACATGTTGAACAGTTGATACTAACGTAGACCTGTACATGAAGATAGGGCCAAGGTGTCCAAGGTTCCTCACAGCAGCACTCGATGCCACTTTCTCCTTCGATTCACAAATCAAAAACACATTTCTAGAGCTGCCTTTATTCATCTTTGTAATCTTGTCATAATCAGGAACATCTTATCTCAGGGTACTGGAGAAAAACTAGTCCGTGCTGTTGTTGCTTCAAGATCGGGCTAGGAAGTCCTAAAATGACTCGGCGAGGGTTCTGCTGAGGACTAGCAGTAGGAATCATAGATATCCAGTCTTAGCTTCAGTGCTTTTCCTATAAAACCTGCAAAGGAAGGAATTAGATATAATTCTCACATGTAAAGCTCTGTTTGTATATGGTTATCATAATTAACTCATTGTTCCATATCACAGCATCACAGCACTGGGAGCACTAGGAGGCAGATAAGTAGGGATCCAATTGAAGGAGATATGTAGGAGTAAAAAACAAAAAAGCACTGCTCAAGCAGGAAACCAAAAACTGAATACAAAAACCCGAAAGATGACTGAAACACATCCAGACGTGCAAACAGAGAGGCGTGAAAGACAGAGAGACCAGCAGGGAGGAAGGGACAGGGAAGACAATACTCACACAGACTGGACAAAACACAGGTGCTATCAGGATCAAGGCATGATGGGACCTCAGGGAACTAAACACGCAAGACCAAAGCACAAGAAGTGAAACCCAAAACCTCTACAGAAAACCCTTTACATGAGGCGGCATAAATCAGGCTCCTCACTTCTGGAACCGGCTCCCAGTTGGCGTTTCGGACATGGACGCTCTGTTCCTTTAAGATTAGACTTCTTGTTTTCTTCTTTTTGAACACAGTTTAAGTTGGAGATGGTTCAAGTAGCCTGAATCATCCCTGTAATCATGTTGCTGCAGGCCTACAAAGCACTGGGCCCGTCCTCTCTCTGTACGTGTATGTCTTTATTACTGCAATCAGCATTGTTCTCATTTGTGTGTCACAGCCACATGTTCCTGGACTAATCTGTCCATGTTTGCTGGTGTCTCCTTCTTGTCATGTCAGACCCCCACCTGTCCGGGGCTCATGGCTGCCCTCCCTCAGTCTGGCTCTGCTGGAGATGTCCGCCCTGATAGGGGGGTCATTCCTCTCCACTGAAGTCCAATCCCATGTCTTCGGCCTTTGAAAGGAACTTTGAATTTGGATTCAGCTGGAATGAACTGGATCGTTAATTGGCTGAATTGAATAGACAGGTTTGGTCAGATCGGAGTCACCCATTGATTCGGTTCTCTTCATCACATGTGAATCCTCTCAACCGAACCTTGGGTCGTACCAGACAAGTGGACTGAGAGGGAGAAGCTAGTTCACACGGGATTTTGGTCCCGTGTGAGCCGATACTTATTTTGAGAACTTGCGGACGGGGGGGCGAATAGCCCCCCCCCCTCCGCAAGGTGCAGAGTAGAAAGGTATAAATACGCGAGAGCCGGAAGTTCGGGTTCAGAGTCTGCTGTGGGTCCAGTGCACGGACGCCCAGCACGGTTTCTTTGGCCTACTCTGTATCAGGACTGTTTCGGCTCTCCAGTCTTGTGTCGAGGTAAGAGTATGAGGCCTTGGCCCTTTGTAATTGTGTGTGCGTAATATTGCTCTGCCATTTGTGGGGGATAACTTGACACCTTGTCCTAGCAAAAAGAGTAATTGTGTGTGTGTTTTCTATGCAAATGCTTGCTTTTCTGGCTGGTAATAAAGGTTCATATATCATTATAACAAAAGCGAGTGTGTGTGTGTGATTTATTTTGGTGCAGCCGACCACTTCTACAACCTTAAAGTGAGATTTCTCCCAAAACACTGGGTCTCTTCATCCAACTCCTGGTGGATCAGTAATGAGACCTTCTCCACGTTTCTTCTATCTTCTCTTTAGGTCTGTCCGTTGTTGAAAGGTCAATAGCTTTCAATAACGGGAAATGTTTGACATCATCATTCCTCTTGTACTTTCTAGAGATCAAAACAAGACTACGGCAGCTTTAGAGCCTCTGAAAGATTAAAACATTTAAACTGGTACATCACCTTCATACGATTACACCTGTGACATCCATCTAAGATAAATTAGACATATATGTTTATATTTCAGTGGCTGAAGTTGAAGGGCATATGGTGTACCTCGATTGCCCGGCAGGTGGCAGTGTTGCAGCACATTGCTGAACCTTCACCGAGGTCAGAGATTTCAGTATTAAACAAGTTCAGTTCAGCAGTGTGAGCATAAAGCAGACGTCACTGATATGAATTCTTCTCCTTAAAGTCTTTTACAAACGGCTTTTATTTGAGACAAAAGCATGTGATTCACTGTGATCACAAAAAGCCAATTAAGTAAAGCAGATGCGTGCTCTGCACCTTAATTCACTTAAAGATGGTTTGTTGGGACATCCTCGGAGTGAAAGTCAAACAGTCAAAGTGACATTGTAATAAACAGAATGGGTGCCACTTGTCCTCCGTTGCGCTGGCTAATGCACTCGTCCATACAGTTGACCTGTAATCCTATTAGTCAGCACATTTCCTGTCAGCGTGTTTATATTCTGGTCTGCAGCCGACGTACACTGCTGTTTCTCTGCTGCTGCCTTCGTGTGCAGCCTCGGCAGGATGTTGCATCGTTTCCAGATGAGACTCATCTCCTCACGTGGACAGTCACACGAAAACACTTTGATTTTTTGTTAGAAAATCATCTATTTTCAAAACATTGCATACCTAAATGGATTAGATCATTCATTCTACTCAGCTGAGTTGTCTAATCTAATAAAACATCCCCATTTCAACAATCAGAGCAAGCTGGAGAGGTTTCAAGTGTCAGCAGAAGTTCAGCAGGATGATTAGATCAGCTGAAACTTGTTTGTGGATCATCTTTTTCAAGCTGCTTTTGCATTTTTCCTCCTGAAGAGGGCGCCCCTTCCTCTCCCATCACACCAAACGGAGGACATTCAAAAGGAATACTTTGTTTAGTTTCCCGTCACATGAGATCTGACTCACCGTTGGATGGAGAGGTCCGTGGAGTTGAGTCACGCTGGGAATCGTTCCAAAACAATCAAGTGTGTCTGTGTGGGAGTGTGTTGTGCTTTTATGATATTCAGTTTTAATCTCCAGCCACTGTGAGGTCAGTGCATGCGAATGTGTACAGAGGCTTTGCAGTCAGATTAGACAGCATTATGAATGTTACCGGACATACTGATCTCAGCATGGACAAATCACTGGACGGTCAGGTACAGAGATTAAACACGGCCGCTGCTGCGTAGACGGTCGTGGGGTCACAGACGACTCAGCCAGATTGTCGTTGAGTCTGCAGGTGCAGAATACAACTCCTGAGCCCTTGTTTTCTCATTTTTCCTGCTCAACCGACTCAATACTGGCAAATAATTGTCACATATCCAATGTCCCCTTAGTTAATAAGGTGTTTTCCAAAAGCTTCCCTGTGAATTTACAGTCGAACATCACTTTCTCTGTAACTTTCACCAAATAATTGTCATATCTGTGTCAGTTTTCTGGATCAGTAGCACCAAAGGTAAAAAGTACAAAGGTTGGATCTTCCTAACATAGCTGGTAGTTATTGTTATCGTTGTTGGACTTGGGACATCACACCACATTCAGCGACCTCTGTGCGGTGAGTTGTTGAGAGAGCTGCAGCTGTTGCACAGCAACCGCCCCGCTCTCTCCTCAGCATCAGCCCAGGCTGCTGGCAGCTCGGCTGACGGTGCTGCAGATGCAGCCAGAGCTCCGTTTGTTCAGCCTTTCAGGATTACTGACGGAGGCGGAGTTCAGTGGGAACCGTGAGACTTGTTTGGACTCACAGAATACCTATCACGCCTGGTGAGATGGACGTCTGCCACGCATCAACACCAGACTTGCACCCATTGTTTTATTGGTAGTTATAATCAGTACCAAAAAAAAAAGCAGAGGATGAAATACATATGGTACAACGACAATTAAGAAAAGGGTTACACAGGATGGAAAAAGAAAATAATGCACATTTCGTGCCTGCAATACATTCCTAAAAAGTATGTGACTTGGGTTGTGTGAAAAAACAGAAAGTAAAAGTGCACTCTTTTAAAACTGGAGACTTTAGCAGGTGACTGAAATGAAGATTTGCGTTTTCGTTCGTTCGTTCGTTCGTTCGTTCGTTCGTTCGTTCGTTCGTTCGTTCGTTCGTTCGTTCGTTCGTTCGTTCGTTCGTTCGTTCGTTCGTTCGTTCGTTCGTTCGTTCGTTCGTTCGTTCGTTCGTTCGTTCGTTCGTTCGTTCGTTCGTTCGTTCGTTCGTTCGTTCTTTCTTTCTTTCTTTCTTTCTTTCTTTCTTTCTTTCTTTCTTTCTTTCTTTCTTTCTTTCTTTCTTTCTTTCTTTCTGGAGCAAGACATGATTATATACAGAGACTTGTTGTCTAAGAGCAAAAATAGATGTTTTCTGTTGTATTGTCAAAGGTAGCGCCATGAATTGACGGTTTTGATAGTAGATGTAGCATCCGTCACCGTGGGTCACCACACCTGCTTGTTTATAGCTCATAATCACTTAAGTCATCCAATGCCGCATCACAGCTGTTCCTGTCCTGCACGCTGAAGAGGAAAACCTTGGGTTTAAAATAAGTGATGGCTCTGAAGCGCTTCCCTTCCAGCCACATGGAAACAGTTTCACTCTGATGTGATCGTCCAAAACAACAACGTGCAAAAGAGACAGGAATAGAGATGTTCTGGGATGTCATTAACTTTCCTATGAAGGACCAAACTGGTCATTACTCTGCTGGCATAAACATGAAGTAGCAGCGTTAGTTCGGTGCACCAAGAGGTGCTGTTGAGGAATTAATTATTACTTATAACTGAGAAGTCTATTGCACAGCCTTCTCCTTTTATCTGTGTTGCAAAATAGCACTTCAAGCATGGCGTGTTAACTTTAATCCCTTTCTAAAACCAGTGCTGAAACAGGATTACAGTTAAATGTTTGTTTGAGAGTAATGTGCATCAGGTCTCCGATAATGACTTCTTTATTCTTTTTTTAGGCAAAATTGCTTCTATTTAATTTTTTTTTGCAATTTGGGACTGGAGAGAGTTTTCAAACAGACCAAATTGGAGGTTATTATGATGGTAGACGCGATTAAAGCATAAATGCTGATGTGCTTGTTAACCTCAATCATCAGTCCAAATATAAGTGCTGCTTTTTGCAGATGATACACCTTCAACACTGCACGGCACACAGCAAGCAATTGCATCGTAACAGGATGCAATATGAATATAAAATGTATAAAATAGCGTAAAGATAACAAACTTATTATACTTTAAAATAGCTGTCATTTTTCACATTATATTGCAGTTGAGTAGAAAAACCATAATATGCATAAATATTTCTAAACAAGGAAAATATTCATATCCAAATTAGCAACAAATATTTTTTTAAATATTATTTCATGTCTGCTGAGTGTGGCCTTTTGAGAGGGAATTAGTGCTGATGACAGGTTGACTAAAGACCATGCCAGTTCATATCATAGTCAAGTCTGTTGTTGCCTTAACGGGAAAGTCAACTGGTCAGCTTGGACTTTCCAGTCCAATTAACACTTGTTCCAGCTCTGTAACGCCGTTCTTCGGCTCTAAGTGGATGGCATGGCAGTGCTTGGCATGTCAGTGGAATGGTTTAACACTTCGTTCTGGAGCAGCTATGCACCTGTGCCGCCTGAGGAGATGATCCCACTGGAACAAACAGGGAGAAACTCTAACGCAGGGGTCGGCAACCCACGGCTCTAGAGCCGCATGCGGCTCTTTAGCGCCGCCCTGGTGGCTCCCTGGAGCTTTTTCAAAAATGTTTGACCTTTTTTTTCCTTTTTTTTCTTCTTTTTTTCTTTTCTTTCCTTTTTTCTCTTTTTTCTCTTTTTTTCTTCTTTTTTTCTATTTTTTTTTCTTTTTTTCTTTTTTCCTTTTTTCCTTTTCCTTCTTTTTTTCCTTTTTTTCTCTTTTTTCTTCCTTTTTCCTTTCCTTTTTAATCTTGATATTTCAACTTTTTTCTCGATATTGTACTTCAACATTAATCTCGACATTTCGACTTTTTTCTCGACATTTCAACTTTTTTCTCGACATTTCAACTCTTTTCTCAAGATTGTACTTCAACATTAATCTCGACATTTCCCACTTTTTTCTCAACATTTCGACTTTTTTCTCGACATTTCAACTTTTTTCTTGACATTTTGACTTTTTTCTCGAAGTGCATAATGAAAAAAAAAATCTTCCCCCAGTTATAGCTAATATATATACATGCAGCATGTGTTGCCTTCATTCTAAGGCTTATACAAGACTTTTTATTTGTTTTTTGTGTTTTTGGTCCAATATGGCTCTTTCAACATTTTGGGTCGCCGACTCCTGCTCTAACGTATGTTCTTGTGTTTTTATCAGCCCTGGTAGATTGGCTCAGTCAGTCACCAAAGCCACTGTGGACTTGTTCCTTACTGTGAACTGTGGAAGGTTCACCAGAGAAGGAACATCAAGCCTTCATGGATGGCTGTGACTGCACGGCTGGTGAATGGAGGTGGGATGAGGAAGAGTTCACTGGTACGTCTTTAAACCACCATCTCTGTGTCAACGTCTCTACTAACAACCTGATAGCACAAATACAGATGTTTAGCGTGTCGCTGTAGCTTTTTAGTAGGTGTCAGTATTGGCAAACAAAAGGAAAAATAAAGCGGGGACCAAACAAGCCTGAGATTTTCCATCCGTGTCCCGTCCAGAGCCCAGAGTTATGAGAGCATCCTGCCCATTAGCAGGAAGTACAGCAGCCAACATTACACATACATGCTGCTTCAGGGCTGCTCTGCAACGGAGGATTAAATTAGAAATGCTAGAAGAAGGAAAACAAAAACACTGATACAATGAAATGGAATGAGTCAGGAAGAAGTTTGTTTACAAAGAGGGACTGCAGTGGGAAAATATGCTCTGTGAGAGTTTACTGAGCAGCAGAGACAAAATATCTCAGAGAGGGTTTATTACAACTTTACAGGGTGCAAACTATGCAAAATTTTGAGGACAGAATCAGACTGAATATCCTGCATGTTTGGGCTCTGCTGCGGGGGCCGCGTGAGGAGAGTCAACACAACTGGGCAGAAAGAAAGAAGGACACCAAACCTCAGACTAGCACAAATGAACAATTCACCGACAGGAAGCTGACGATGTTCATTCACCAAACAACATTAAGAAAGACTATCATCCAGCTGTAGCTTCCTGTCGAATCATGAATAACGCATTTCTTACTAAGTCCATCGGCCAGTGACCCTCATTCATGCTGGAAATCTACCTTCTCATGAGTATTTTGACCCACTTTCACAAACAGGACGAAAACACAGAGTTCAGCTTTCTTTTGTTTTTTACTTGTTTAAATATTGTTTTGGATCATTCGATAAGGAAGACAAAGGACAAAATAAACCTCTTTTCACCCCGTGACTACAAAAATCAACTGAATTTCTTTTTTTTTCTGATAAGTTGCAAGAAAGTTGCTGAGGTCACGCCGAGTGTGAGATTTTAAAACTGTACATTTACCCAGGAGCATCGATGAAACTCTGGGAACTTGGCTACGCAACAGGAGAGATTCGGCCTGTTGCAAAAGACACACTCATCATCAATTATTTCAGCATCATGAAAAGACTGTTGCCGTGTGAAGAGTACAACTTTCTGGGTTTCACATAGTTTCCTAAAAAAGAAGGAAAATAACGTTCTTCCTCAAAAGAGCAACATTGTGGCTCAGAACAATTGAACTATTTTGCAACGAATCCGAATGATTCAGGGCTTTAAAGCTCTGACGCAGGCTTTGTGAGCAGAGCGAAGGTCAAGTCGTGTATCAAGTATTGTGGTTTCACATGTAAGAAATTTATTGCACAAATCACTGAGTATTTGGGACAAACTGTTCCGTGAGGTAAAACACGGCTGACCTTGATGCTCAATCCCACCGCTCGCATTTTACTTTCCCTCTGCTGATAATCCCGGTTTAAAGTCCACCTTTGAAATTGAATAAGTCTGTTAAATTGAAAAACTAAAATGTATCAGAAAACAAGACTCATGAACGTCATTTTAGCGTCCAAACGCTACAAACCATCTGATCAGGTTTGTAGATCATGATAACACCCACCGCAGACGAACTGTGGGGTTGCTTCGTGCAGTTCTCTCATCCTCAGATGGCTGCGAGGCAGGAAGTGCAGCTGTTTGGTAGCCTTTTGAACTTCAGTTGAAACGGTTTGGTAACAGATATTTCAAAACTGACCTTCAAAGCCACTTAAGCGCATTGAGACAACATGACGTGTTGCAAGCTGTGACGGATGACAAACCTCCACAAAGGCCACTTCCCTGGATTGTCGAGGCTCGTTGAAACGTTTACATAAAAACGTGGTTGTCATTAATAACTTTGATTATGAAATAATAAGATAGTGAGTGGATAGTCTCGTTTTTGGCGTCAGCACAGTCGTGTCAGAATGAAAGAAGCCAACAACTGCAGCATTGAAGCATCTTAAAATTGTGAACTGAGCTGAAACCAGGTGACACCACTGGCTCCACAGGTGCTTTGGACCTCTGTGACATAAAGCACGAACCAAACACTCCCTCTCCTTCCACAGTGTCCTGTCCTTCTCCAAGTTAGTTGGTTCTGCATTTAATTGGAGTTCCATCGTGGTTATGCTTCAATATCTAAGTGACCATCGGTGGAGCTTGGCATCCTCCTGTAGTCTGCATCACCTCTATCGTCACACAAACATACTAAGGGTCCTAAAGGCAGGATCTGAAGTCAAGTGGAGTTACTTTAATAATGACTTTAATTATTAGGGAATTGAAGGGTTATTAGCTGTTGTTGGAACAATCTTCGGTGTCATTTCAGTCACTTACATGTCCAAAGTTTTGCAATTTTGAGTACCAACCCCACACATGTCTGTATCGATCTCCCAATCAGGAAAGAAATGCTGTGCACATTTACATATGCATACACAGGACACTTTGGTGCAGCTAACCACGAAAGACCCTATGAACAGAAGCACATATGCAGCTCAAACTGGACTGGGAAGTGTGCAGGTGGCTGTTGGACACTTTGTCTATTTCACGAAAATGTCTCCAGTTTGAGATGTTCAATTCAATTGGATTTTTATTGATATAGCGTCTCTTACAATACAAGATGTCTCTTGGTGCTTTCCAGAGACCCAGAACATGACCCCTGAGAAATGATTACATAAACAACGACAAGTAAAACCCCCCTGAGTGGGAGAGAAACCTTAAACCAAGCAGTGGCAAGAAAAACTCCCCTTTAGGAGGGAAGAAACCTTGAGCAGGAGCTGGATCATCAGGGGGGATTTCTTTTATTTTCATCTTCCGTTTCTTGCCCTCTGGTAACAAAAAACTTCATGTAGCTATCTATCTAGTTGATGTGTTCAGAGAAGGGCTCATGCTTCCTGATTTCATGATTTGGATAATGGGCAATGTTAAAATGATAATACGAGACAAATAAATAGGAAAGGGCTTTGCAGAAAACGTAATGAGAGAAGACAGAAGATACAGCATCTCAGCCACCTACCGCCATGATAACTAGCCTAGACTAAGCATGCAGGGTGGAGTGGGTGGAGAAGAATGTGGCAGAATAAAGGACAAGTTTACACAAGAGTAGCAGGACCCGCCCTTCCACGTGGGTTCGAGGCGTGAAGTAGAGCCGGAGGCGGCAGAGATGAAGATATTAACATTGTGTTTTAGCCAAACTGGACGACCACGTTGTATCCAGCTGCTCCACAGCTGCCCCGGCCGGGTCCAATCTGTCTGCCATCAGAACTTCACTCCATGGTGGATAAAGGAAATGATCGGAGTTGTATCAAGACGGCACCTCAGGCCGGTAGATGTCAGAACCGGCCCTTTGATTTGATTTCTTTATAGCTTATTTGCATAATATGAAGGAGGAATGCAAAGTGTGTCGGGGATGTTCCATCACCTCAGAGGCTGCTGGTGATGGAACCGGGTCAGAATTAAAGGGGACCTATTATGAAAAACATGTTTTCTCTTGCTTTAACATATATAAAGTGGTCTCCCCTCAGCCTGCCAACTCAGAGAAGGCGGAAAGCAACTAAATTCTGCAGTGTCTGTACAGATGAGGATGAGCCATCCAGTTACGTAACGAAAATGCAAACCACGCCCACAACTATAAAACCGTGTAACTGCATGCAAGAGTCCGACTATCGCCTCGCACTGCGTGACATCAGACACTCTCTGTCCATCTCCCTCCAGCGAGCTGCCACTTTATTGAGGTTTTTGTAGTGAAATGAGGAGGAATCATAGAGATAACTTCTCATTTCAACTAACTGGATCAGCAGTTCCTTATCCATGACTGTTTCCTACAGCGCTTTCAACCGGCTTTCAACGTGAGCAGCAGGAAGAAAATAGAAGCAGGGCGTCCGACAAATGTACAGCTCAAAACGCTGCGTCGCTGCAGCCAGTTAGGACAGTCTAATAGAAAATAAAGCAATGGAATTGATTTTTCTCGCTGACGCTCGCTCACATAGCATGCAGTTTGGACACAGTGTAACTCCGCTGGCCGGAGCTTCCGCCATTTTTCCGTAGCGGTGTATCGCGTCATTCAGGCAGCCAATCAGCACAGAGCCTCATTATCATAGCCCCGCCCACTCAGAATCCTGCATAGATAATGAGGTTAGAGACTAGGAAGATAAAGACATGGTTTAGAGGCTGAATTTCTAATTTATTTAGCAAAAACAATCAAAAGCTTGTTTTTAAGACATTCAAGGCCTGTTTAAGATAGGTATTAGATGCCATAATAGGTCCCCTTTAACCTGAACCCGGGCCCTGGACAGCTCAGTGGGTCGAGCCGGTGCCATCTACAGAGGCAGCGCAGGTTTGAGTCCAGCCTGTCGCTCTTTACTGCATCTCTTCCTGCCTCCACTAGTGCCATAAAAAGAATGCAGTTTATCCCCCTTAGTTTCCATGTTCAGTTCAGTTTATTTGTATGGTGCCACATCACAACAAAAGTCATCTCAAGGGACTTTACACACACAGGTTCAATAGTTCAGTAATAATTCCCAAACGTTCCAGTAATTCACACGGAAAGTTCCAAACTTTGAGAATTCACTGCATTCTGCAACTCTGGCTGCAACTCTGGCTGGAGGCACTTATCACGCAGCGTTGTAGTCTGTTGACGGTTGCGGTTAAAGCAGTAAAAGTTAAGGCTGGAGGTAGAATTTCCATGACCTAAATGGCTAGGAGTCTTCACACACAAACAATACCTAGAGGCTGCTCAGAATCAATGAGCTCTTGGTGCTGCGAGGATACGTCACCTTGCCCGTCTGGGTCAGACAGCGGCAGAGGCTGTTAATTCCAGTGTTTTTCCCCTCGCTGGGCACACAATGTGGCCTGT
This sequence comes from Cololabis saira, assembly GCF_033807715.1. Classification (NCBI taxonomy): domain Eukaryota; kingdom Metazoa; phylum Chordata; class Actinopteri; order Beloniformes; family Belonidae; genus Cololabis; species Cololabis saira. Next base: position 26,635,978 of record NC_084609.1, read on the forward strand.
CCAAACACAAGCCAGCACCCAAGTCAAGGCTGCACAAACTTGGAATCGCTATAGAGGACCTGATTATTCTTTGTGAGGAGGTTAAATTTTTCCACGGCCGCTCTTGTGTGAATAATGAACAGAACCAGCGACTAATTACTTCGGCCACGGCGACCCAGATTTTTGGATGAAATGGCATCGGTATGCACTTATTTTCAAACACACGCAGGATCTTATCCATGCTTGGAAGCATATTCCATGAATGATAAGATTTATGGAGTTCAGTTTTAAGCTCTCACCTTTTATATACCACCTTTATTTATTTTTATATACAGTATATATATATATATATATATATATATATATATATATATATATATATATATATATATATATATATATATATATATATATATATATTATATATAAATAAAGGCAAGGCAAGGCAAGTTTATTTATATAGAAAAATTCAACACAAGGTGATTCAAGGTGCTTTACATCGACATTAAAAGCAGCAAGACATAATTGTACAGTAAATAAAATTATGAGAAGAGGAGGTAAAATAATAAATAAAATGATAAGAAAATAAGTAAAATAATAAAAAGCACTGTTAAAAATAAAATTATATATATATATATATATATATATATATATATATATATATATATATATATATATATAAAATATTCAGCGACCTGCTGAGGAATTTTTGCCACTTTGTCACCAATTGTATCTTTAGCAGTGCAAACATTTCCTCGAGGCAGAAATACTTTTGCGCTTCATTGGCTCAGTGCACTGTAGCACTTGTTTCTGGTCCAGATACCGGCCATGGCCCGGGTCACCGGAGCGTGCTGTTCATGCGGCGCTGGCATGCCAGAGGGAAACCTGTACGGGTCTATTTACAGACCCCGTGACGTGAGTTATGCGCAAAAGGTACAATGCTGGCTCATGAATTCAGCATAAGGGAGGTGGCAGTGAGGAGCTCTCTCTTCGTAGCCCCCCCCGTGTCCCACATACTTCCCACGTACGGCATTGCTGCAGCAAAGCAGGTCTATAGACACCCGCAGTGGCTCATTATGGTACGATGAAGCTTCCACCACTGAAAATAATAAAGACTGCAGCACAGGCCAAAGGCTTGCAAATGTAGGAGTATGAACCACGTCGACTGGAACCTGAAGTCTTTTATATTGACATTTTTGTGCATGTTATTTAAAACTATACTTCAGAAAAGGTGCACTTATTGTGAAATTTAAAAAAAAATTGTTGGTATTTAACCTTTATTAAAATCTTTTTTTTCTTTTATTTGGCAAATTTTTTCCAAGGTTTGAATGGAATATTTGACCTATTTTGGTCAAAATGCCACTAGAATAAAGTATAAAAGCACCCTATTCCGCCTTGTCTGCGTATTGGTGTTCATAGCTGGGGATTTAGAGTCTCAACTTCCCCACCACTTTCTCCCACAAGGTTTGAAATTGGTCACAAATCCACCCTCTGTAGAGGAGGGGTTGAATCCAATGCCAATTATTGCTGAAACTACGGCAAGAAAAAGCAAAAAAAACACTTAATAGTGTAGCAAATGAGCCATAATTCAAGGATGAAAGTTAAACTTGTTTTATATGAGTTTTATAGTTTGTATATTGAGCTGCTGCCTGCGTATTATGTTCCTGAGATCCCTCCTTCAGTTTCCATATCCAGATGATGTCGCCTGCAGCTAAAGGAAGTGTAGACGAGCGCTGCGGCAAAAACGGGAGCACTCCTCAACCGGATAAATATGACGCTTGATGGTTGTAAACTGTTTTCTGCTCAAATAAACCGACGACCGCTTATTCTGGGCAGTTGTTTAGAAACTGTAATCTGTTCTGTTAGCGATGTACAAATGTTGTGATTATTCACAAGAACTTTACTTTGTGTCTGGTGCTGACGGTTCTGGTCCAGGTGGAGATAAATGACCCCATTAACGGTTACTAACCCCTCAAAGAGGTATCCTACTAACTGCACCATCGTGACAAGTAACTGTCGGTTCCAGCTTGTAGGCCAGCTACTCCCTGCTCTCTCTAAGGGTCAACAACACGCTTAAAGGGTTATTACAATAATCTGTGTCCAAAGTTCACATTCAAATTAATTGAGCAACGATTTGCACCATTCTAGGATCAAACGCACGATGTGGAGGAAAGGGCTGAGGTTCTGAGCTCTGCTTTAGTTTCCAGGACCTAGCGCCAACAAATGCTGAAGAAAGTCTGGATGCTGGTGCAATCGAAGAAATGAGGCATGTAACGTTGATAAAGCGAGAATATTGGCGTGAATGTGCACGGCCGGCCAGGAGAGTGAAGCCTGTTCAGACACCTGAGCTGTGCCGTTATCTCAGGGACAGCTCCGACTTCGTTACATCCAGAAGTTAAAAATAAATTGCAGCAACACTCTGGAGAGCTGACTCAGTTTTATTGCCTCTAACGAATGATCAAGCGACTGCTTATACATGCTTAGTTTCAAGTCATGAGTCAAGCCGGCACAAAGGAGGAAGTCTGGGAGCGATCCCCTGGGTCCGGCTTGGTGCTGGATGGAGCTTTTTCTGCTGATTCCTTAAGTTCAAGCACATCTCAGATGCTGAATCAGACTGGAATTTAGGAAGTTTATGAAGTAATGCCTCTTTATTGTGTTCCTATTTATTGTCTGGTCATCTAAGGACACAGTCCAGTACTGTAGTTATTCCTCTTAGAAGTGAGTGCTCAGCAAAGACGTGTCTAAAGATGGAGAAGAACCTCCCATGACGTAAAGGAAGAACCTACGAGCATGAAAACATCACCGGAGCTGGAAAATATCTCTGTTCATCACGCTGTTTGTGTTTTTATGGACTGATGAACAACGTTGAAAAGGGCACAGCTCACCGGTATTAAAATATGAATGGTGATGTATAGTGGAGGGAGTACCATGATGTGGGCGTGCTTTGCTGCATCCCACATCAAGGTGAAAGGTGAGTTCCAAAGTTTAAGAGTGGCCGTCTGTCTGCTGACGCCTGGCAGTGGTTGGCTGATGCAGCAGGACAGGGGCTTTATCTGGTATTACTGTGGCCCAGTTAGAGCCCAGACTTCAGGCCCACAGGGACAGTGGACGGCCCTCAAGAGAGACACCAGACGTCCTATTAATGTGTCTGAGCTGAAGCAGCTCTGTTCAGAGGAATGTTTAACGGGTCTGATCCAGAGATACCGGAGCCCTCTGACCGGCTGCTCAGTCCAAACGCTCACTTTCTTTTTACTTCAGCTCTGTGAACATGTAGAAATAAAGAGATAGAATGTTTAGTTTGTCTGTTATCACCTTAGATATGTTGTGTTTTGGGTGGTTAATCACCTCAGTCACTGGGATGCATGGTCTCAAGCCCAGAAGAAGAGTTTCACATGATGTGCCACCTTTGAAAGTGAAAGGCTGTGGTTGCAGTAAAGGGAACTCTGCTCTTGCGAAAGATTTCTTGAAAATTCAAAAAAGAAAAAGAACCTAACTTTCTTTTTTGTAAATGTGAAATTTCAGTGATTTTGAATTTCTAAAAAAAGATATAAAATTGGAGAAGTTAGATGGAAAATAAATTTATTGTCAATTCACTGGATAAGTTTAGTTTTTTGATACATTTCACTGGATTAGCACCTTCGGTAATAATCATGTCTGCCTCACTCTGCTGCACCTCTCACTTTTTGCATTTCTTTTGTATATTTTTTTGTATAATTTGTTTTGTAAAATTGTAAATAGGTTATTTTATTTTATTTTATTCAGAGCTGTCCTTTTTTTCTTTCTCTCTACCTCAAACTGCTGTCCCTTAGATGTTTATTCTGTACATATGTCAAGTAATACCACATTTGTTTATTTGTTTATTTACTGCCTAAAGAGCGAAATTACGGGAATCAAATTCCTTGTTGGACAATGTTCGAACCTGGCCAATAAAGCTGATTCTGATTCTGGTAGACAAAACCTTTAAGCCATTTCTTTCAATTTACATTATTTCTTTGCCGATGGCCTGTGAGATGAGGAGTTTCCTAGCTGCCAATCGTTATTGATAACAGACATGATATTTATTGATGTGTTATTTTCTAAAAAAGAAGAAGAACCTAACTTTCCTTCTTGCCATGACAGAAAAGTCCCCTGTGATTTGGATGCCAAGCCGCCTCCCAGTGAAGACCTCAGCTGTTTCAGTGAAACACTTTGATTTACTGAATTAGACTTACGTAATGAATTCTTGTCATTGAGGACTTGAAGGAAAACACAAAACCCTTTCGTGTCAGGGCAGCACAAAGTGTCCGCGGCGGTAATTAAATCAACGTGTCTGTGGAACGGCGTCAACATTTTGGAGAGGTTGCAATTTGACCCCAAGCAGAGAGGTTTGGACCCGACCGGGAGCTCGCGTCTGCTGCTCAGAAATGTGTGCAAATCATTGTGAAATCCATCTGTCAGATACTTTTTGCTTCACTCCAAAAATAAAATGTCTTGTACAACATGTAGAAACTCCTCCCCCCGCCCACCCCAGCACATCTGCTTTTATATCTCTCCCCGTCCCTCTGCCTTGCTCTTTTTCCCGCTCTCTGTGCCATGCTGAGACTACGTGAGCCTCCACACATCACCCTCCAAGACCGAACGCTCATGTACAGGCGAGAGAAAAAAACAACTGGAGATGAGAACGCCTGAGGCGTGTGCAGACGGACGTGACTTCACTCACACTGACTCTCCATCCCCATCGAATATGCATCAGTCCTCTTCTTCTCTGCAAATAAATGTTGTCCCGACAATCCTATCAGGCAGCTATCACTAATCCACGCGCCGGGCGGGGATTTAGAAAGGGACAGGACACTGATATAACAGGGAGGAAGCCAGCGTTGCCTAATGAGTTCAAGAGCGCCGTGAGACGGCGAGGCCACCTTGGCACCTCTTGTTGTTGTTTTGAGATTGAGTTCTTTTTTCAGCACAGCTACTAATCCAGTGCCTTCAAAGGGAAAGGGTGTTAATGTGTCGACTGCCAAGGCTGCCAATACCTTTGGCACCTCACGTCCTCTTACAGTTACAGAAATGAATGCTGGCTTCAGAACTGAACTTTGTGCAAGTTAAAGAGGAAATATGAAAAAGAAAACACATTTTCTGGCCTTGGGGAGACATATTCAATTCAATTCAATTCAATTTTATTTATATAGCGTCTAATACAACAAAGTTGTCTCTAGACGCTTTCCAGAGACCCATACCCAGAACATAAACCCTGGAGCAGTTATTACATAATCAATGGCAGGTAAAAACTCCCCTAGTGGGAGAAAAACCTTAAGCCAAACAGTGGCAAGGAAAAACTCCCCTTTAGGAGGGAAGAAACCTTGAGCAGGACCAGGCTCATAAGGGGGGACCCTCCTGCCGAAGGCCAGACTGGGGGTCAGGGACGGCAGCAGCACAGCAGGCAGGTGGAAGCAGCAACGGGATGACCAGGGGTGGGGACCGCAGGCCAGCACGCAGCTCCCGAAGCTCCGGCCCAATCATCAAGTCCCAGGTTGGGGTGCAGGGTCGGGGAAAGGTTGAAAAGGGGCAGGGCCAGGGAGAAGAGTCTTGACGGACAAATCTCTCCCCCGCCTGCCCGGGCCGTTACCCTGCCCCCCTCACTCCCACACTGCAGGTTCCGGTGTTGTGCATTCAGAGATGCTTTTCGCCACCGGCAGAGGATGCTGCAACATGGACAAAAGAGAAAAAAGAGAGGAGAAGGGGGGGTCAGCACAAGAAACTACAGGAGCGACTCTAACACACTAGAGTTTACACTACCTAGAGATTTACCAACACCAGCTAGAGGTTTAGTAAACACTAACTATAGGCTTTACTAATCAGAAAGGTTTTAAGTTTAGTTTTAAAGGTGGAGGTGGTGTCAGCCTCCTTAACCCAGATTGGAAGTTGGTTCCATAGTAATGGTGCCTGATAGCAGAACGCCCGCCCTCCAAATCTACATTTGGATACTCTAGGAACTACGAGTAAACCTGCACTCTGAGAACGGAGAGCTCTGCCAGGAACATAAGGCACTATCAGGTCTTGCAAATAATGCAGAGCTAAGCCGTTTTGGGCTTTATATGCAAGTAATAAAATTTTAAATTGGATTCTGAATTTTACAGGTAGCCAATGGAGCGACGACAAAACTGGAGAGACATGGTCTCTCCTGCTAATTCCTGTCAGTACTCGTGCTGCTGCATTTTGGATCAGCTGGAGCCTTTTCAGCAAATTACTTGGACATCCTGCTAATAACACATTACAGTAATCTAGTATATTACTGTATACAGTATAGTATACTGTATGTGTGTGTAGTACTGTATATAGTAAAGTATACATATATGGGCGTTTGAAGTCGCTACCACCCAAATCACATCTAATACAACCCCATGACCTCTCGTGGAGCAGTTTTAGGGCTGCAAAATTTCTAATTTCCTGAGCAGTTCAGATTTGCAGAATTCTGTGACATCACAAACCCAGATCAGACCTTTCACTCCCCATCGAGCTGCAGCTGCTGTACCTCAGATGACGGTAGCACAAAGCTGCAGCGTCAGTTTCAGAAAAGTCCCACCCTGCAAATGACAGATGGGGGACTGGAATCCAGAGTCTGACTCCACCCCCTAAAATCAAGTCAGTCTGAAAACGTTTTATTGAGTGACTGCTCAGATTTGTAGGTTTCTCTGACATCACAGGCCCAGAGGAGCTGAGTAGAGTTAAGGGAGTAGAGTTATCAGGAAGGGGATCACAAAGCTGCGCTTCTTTACCAAAAGCCCTGAAGGAGAGCATTGTGTGAAATATAGAAAAACAGGCACAATATGACCCCTGTAATGGCATTGATCCAAAGAAGCAGCTTTAATGTCTCCTGTGCAGAGATTAGTCTTCTACTTCTGCTTTCAGTTAGACTTACACATTTGTATACTAGCTTGTTCCCCACCTTTCAGAACACATTTCTCATAAAAGCAAACGTTTAAATTGATTTTTTATCACAAATCTAGAAATGGTGGCAGTTTTTTGCTGACGGTGTGGTTTGATGTTTAGGAGTCTGATGGCTTGTGGGCAGACGTTATTCGATGGCCTGAATGTGGAGGATTTACACTCTTGTAGGGTCTTCCTGATGACAGCACTGTTGTGGATGGATGCGGTCCGTGGTGATGCTGTGGACCCTCCTGATGACCCTGGTGGTGCAGATGTTCCTGAGGGATGGGAAGGTTGTTTCGGAGATGGATTGTGCAGTTTTTATCCAATGCTGGAGAGCCTTCCTGTCCTGAGATGGAGCTGGTGATGACGCCTTCAGCTGCACACCTGTAGAAGATGCCGTTTTCTCAGCCTCCTCAGGATGTTCAGCCTCTTTTGGGCTTTATTTTATGAGTTGTGAGAGCAGGTGAGATACTCCCTCATCCGTGTTCGGAGGAATTTAAAGGTTCTCACTCATCTTCTGCTTGGTTTTCCCTGCAGAGACTGCAAACTTTATGATGCAGGTGTTTATTCTGGGATGCCAGGTAGTCATGGGTGACGAGGTTGTACATCAGCGGACAACTCTGGCGGTTCCTGCGCTCCTTCAAAAGTGGCAAATCAGCACCTTAGCACTTTCTGTGAACTCGACTTCTGACCTGCGTATAAAAACCTACGAGAGCATGGCGTTTCTTATTCTGAAGATAACATGGTTTATTGTGCTGTTAATTGTATTACACCCTTGGAAAGGTTCTGCGGGGATTTGCCCCCCGGAGGTGAAGCAAGCCGCCACTGGCTGGCTAGAGGCGGTTGCTATGGTAACGCCAACAGAGCTTGGCCGCAGTTCTGGGTAGGCCTCGTTTCAGATGTCATTTCAGTGGCAACATCTGAAACCAGAGCAGTCACAATGAGTGTGACGTTAGTTAGCGTCACAGGGTTTACCTGAGCTGAGCTAAGCTAAAATAGGTTGCTCTAGTTTCACCTAGTCACCTCATTCCAAGACAATGTCAAAAACATGGGACTTGAGAAACCCTCTCCTCCAGTATCAAGGTTCTTGATTTACTTCTAAACTTGCCCTTAAATGACATATTTGTGGACTGGTGTTTTGCCTCAGACTGTTTTTTATATAAAAGGAAACTGAGTGGAGGATGTTGAGTGTGAGACAGGAAACGAGGACTGGATGATTTGTAAGTTTTATTCTGACTTGGAACTGAAAAACGGTCACATGTTTGATTCAAAACGAAACCCTTCACTCCTGCTCTGCCTTCTCTTTTCATGTAAATTGAGCATTTCTGCCCACAATCTGTACGACACAAACGAAACAGTAGGATGACTTCATGCAATACGAGTTTGTTTTTTGTTGTTTTGTTGTTTTTTTTTTACTTTTTTTGTGCGTGAGGGTGAAGAAACTATGCAGAGGATCACGTAAGAGGGCTTTCATTTCACCGTCAGTGTAATCGGGGACAACACATAGTCTATTTAATCTGCTCCGCTCCATTCAAGGCCAGCTGAAAGACTTATCCTCTCCATTCAGCGCAAAATCTCTCCATCAATGGCCGGTGCACAAAGAGAGAGGGATGCGTTTTCACTTCACCGCTCCGATAATGCAGGTAATGCATTCTTTACAAACCAGAAGCCCAAAGAAAACAAGTTCAACTTGAGCATGTGTATGCATAAATAGATATTTAAAACATGCCAAGGTTCCCGCTGGCATTCTCAAAGGTGTTATTATAGGTGAGAAATGTTGAAATAAACAGAACAGAATTGTAATTTTACATTAATAAAGGCCAACTTCATCTTTAGAAATGACTCATAATGACTCACAAGGTAAACTTGAGAAAAACTTTCACCTACAAGGTGGAGAGAACATATGTAAATATGCTAATGTGTTCCAGGAAGAGACGGCCGTCATAAAAGCATAAACGTTTACTTACCAACAGCAATGCAGTTAGTTAGTTATGACCTCTAACGTCACGCGCAAATATCTTCACGTGATTATCACCGAGCGTTGCTTAACCATTAAGTTTGAAACGTTTGCACTTTGGTACGACTGAGCTGTCAGCGATGCGTAACCCTGTACTCACCGGCCTCTTCTCATGTGCTGCTCCCAGACCACATGAGTCACACGCTGTGGTTTTAACCTCCTAACCTTGAATACGTTTAACCAACAGCTTTGCAACACCTCTGGGCCACGCTGTCTATATTTGAATAAAATTCAACACTCTTTTTTCATGCTTTCCAAACATCTCTGATATGGTGAAATCATCTTAAATGGCCTCAGCTTGAAATTTCACCGCGTCGTCCACTATTGGATTAGTTTTTCAACTGTTCCCTCATAGCCATTTAAATGTAAACCAGAGTTTTAAAACCATCGATTAAATCCTTTGACTTTAAAGTGCGGAATCTTTTTGCTATCCTCCAGCCAACAGAGGTATGTGGGCATCATTTGAGATTTAAATGGGCTGAAAAATGTGTCCGCCTGCAGGATTGTCCGCTGGTTTTATATTAATTCAGAGTGAATCGCCCCCTTGGGTTCAGTTATGTGGATGGTTCGATCGTGACCATGATCATCGCCCACGTACCTGGGGAGGTACCACTTCACATGGAACCCATGAACAATCCCTCATGGAGCCACATTTGTCTTCCCGTTTGTGTCTCAGATGAGTCCCACATACAACTATTACCTGCTTTACCCTCTGTCGGGGTTTGGGATGTGGTCTGTCTGGGCTGCCGCTCTGTGAGCGGTTGCCAGGCCGCCACAGAGCCAAACAGGACTAACGACCCTCGCAGGGACAATAAAAAACCACAGGTCAAGCTGACACGACCGGCTCTTGGAGAACCTGCAAACTCCACACTGAAAGAACTTGGGCAGGATTTGAACCGGGACCTCTCTCACTGTGAGGTGACGATGCTAACCACTGCATGGCTGGCCATTGTATGATCTCACCTAATCATTATTATTATTATTATTATTATTATTATTATTATTATTATTATTATTATTATTATTATTATTACTATTATTATTACTATTATTATTATTATTATTATTATTATTATTATTATTACTATTACTATTATTATTATTATTATTATTATTATTATTATTATTATTAGAATTATTATTATTTTGTTGTTATTATAATTATAATTATTAATATTTTATTGTTAATGTTATAATAATAATAACAATAATTCTCATTATTATTATTATTATTATTATTATTATTATTATTATTATTATTATTATTATTATTATTATTATATAATATATATGTTTTTTTATTATTATTATTTTAGCATAGTGCTCCCCTCCAGCAGCAGCTGAAGCACCTTCTGATTTATAAGTTTGTGCTTGAAAATCACATCTGCAAGAGTTTAATTCTTTTTTTAGGCATGCATGTGTGGGTATGTGTGCATATGTGGGTATGTGTGCATGTGTGGCTTTGTGCATGTGTGGCTTTGTGCATGTGTGACTTTGTGCATGTGTGTGCATGTGTGTGCATGTGTGCATGTGTGCATGTGTGCATGTGTGCATGTGTGGCTGTGTGCATGTGTGGGTATGTGTGCATGTGTGCATGTGTGGGTATGTGTGCATGTGTGCATGTGTGGGTATGTGTGCATGTGTGGTTGTGTGTGCATGTGTGTGCACCAGATTCCTCCCATCTCAGGTATGATGGGTGGGCTGACCCGTCAGGGCGGGGCAGAGGAGGAGCAGCTCGAGAGACGAGATGCTCCGTCTCCTGCTGATGATGACTCGGTCTGTGAAATGCTTCTTTATTTATAACAATCTCAAATGGCCACCCGGAGACAAGACAGTTTTTAGCAGATTAAGCTGCACTGTCCAAATGGGGCAGTTGGCATTCAGCTTTTTCTGACTGATTGATCAGGATCACAAGGAATCCTTCGTCAGTGCAGCATTAGACGACTATTTGTGGAACTGCTGGCTTAGCCGAGCCTGTTAACACCGGGCCACGTCGCATTCAGATCCCTGACACAGCAACTCCCCTCTCCCACAGAGATTACACACACACACACACACACACACACACACACACACACACACACACACACACACACACACACACACACACACACACACACACACACACACACACACACACACACACACACACACACACACACACACACACACACACACACACACACACACAAGCTATCGATGGCAAGCCAAACGCAAGTCTGCTTCAGGCGGTCGTTGCTAGGGCAACCTATTGTTTAAGCACAGAGACCCGCTAAGTTCATGTCACAGAGTGAAAGAAAACCAAAGCAAGAAAGAAGAGTCAAACGGAATCTAACAAAACTGAGATGGCGAGACGGGTGATGCCTCAAAAGTATCTCGCTGTGAACGACAACAAGATGCAAATGTGATGTGATGCAAAACGTGAATGCAAAGCAGTTCTGAAAGTTCCAGTGAGTCTGTAACTACTGAAGAAACTTGTGCAGAGCCGGATCAGTGTGTGTGTGTGTGTGTGTGTGTGTGTGTGTGTGTGTGTTTCAGGGAGGAGGAGCTCAGCGTGGTGGACCTGACAGCAGTCACATAGCCACTCTGCCCACAGGATAACCGGGCTGAGCCAAGACATGATTCAGACTGGAGAAAATAGCACGTTTGACTGGCAATTGCCCTGTGTGTGCATACTTGTTAAACCACCGTAGTGGGGACATATTTGAGTTTCACTGCAGTTAAAAACACGTGAGAAGGTGGAGATTTCTTGGTTGACTGAAAGTTTAGTACACCATTTAAGGGGCATATTTAACATATTTCCACTTCGTTCTTTGATGGAACAAACAGAAGAAAGGGTTTGAATCAGGATGAGTTAGGAGTAGAGGGTCTTGGGTTATTGCTGCTTCTCTGTCTTTGTGCAGCATCAAATAGAGGAGACCACATGCATCTGCTGTAAGATCAGAACTGGCACACGTTCTGCTAATTTTAGAGGGAATTTAAGGATATGAAACCATAACGATAGCTGCAAAAGCTGCTAAAATGACATCAGGATACCTGATAAATGGAGCGGGAGCATGAAGTATAAGCAAATTATTTAAACTGTGTCACACTACATCAAAAGCTTTGAAAACTGTTTAAGGATGAAGAGCTTCCAAAATCGCCTCCCTTTTGGAAGCGTGTTTGGAAAGTAGGAAGCAATGAAACCATCGGGCCGTTTCTCTGTTTCTCCGTGCTGGAAGCATCACGTAGCAGAAGAGAATCCTCAAAATCGGAGCCTAAAAACAACAGGATGAGGTGATGAGTTTTCCTGCTGGAGATACGATGACGATCGATACAACTACTAATGATTAATGATTAGCGTCAGACAAAAAAAATTGATTAAAATGTTCTTTAGAATATGAAAATGGCAGGATGAAGGTCATTTATGCTGATTTGGATTAAAGCAATTAATGGATGAATATAAAAAGTAGTAAAATTTTTTCATAAATATTCACCTGTCTAATAAAGTACTGAGAAATGACTTGACCGCCTTCTACGGCTTGATTTTTCTTCTTTTGGTCGCCGTGTCAGCTGAGTGTTTAGCTCAGGCGGACTCAAATGTTAAAATTCCTCTGCAAAAGGTCAGATTTGGGGATTTTCTCATGTCATGGATGTTTTCATGAGCGTTGCTGAGCTACATAGCTACCTTGTGGTAACTGTGTTCAGGGGGGCATGTTGCTCCAACTGATTCCCAGTCTTTCCCGTTTGGCCATTTGCTTATTTTCGGATTAACTGGAGCTGGGCAGAGTCAGCTCCTGCCAATGTGTAAAAACTGGTTCCAAAACAACTCTTCAGAAAGTTCTGGATATCTAACCGCTGCCCGACCTAACTATACCTTATCAGTTTGATGCAGAGGGATGAGGCGAGCTTCAGTTCAGCACGTAAACAAACACCTTCTCTGTAGCACCAGCGAGGCTAGTGGGTTTGACATCATTCCTTTTTAATACGGTATCACAGAAATACTGCAAAAGTGCTGTTATTTTAAAACTTCTGTCTACACAAATGTTAAAATTCCTCTGCAAAAGGTCAGATTTGGGAATTTTCTCATTTCATGGATGTTTTCATGTCCGTAGTTGGAATATTTTTGCAACTACAGAGGTATTCTCTGTCAGAGAAAATGACCCTGAAAATGGCCAATTTGAGGTCAATGCATTTCTTCCTGAAGTTACTTTGACGGATACAGAAAAAGTGCATGATTTAAATGGGAAGTTTTGAAAGGAGACATGGAGGCGCTGTTTAAATGGACACCAAAGCATATATATATATATATATATATATATACACATACATACATACATACATACATACATACATACATACATACATACACACACACACACACACACACACACACACACACTCCTATGAATTATGAACTTATGACATTTGCATCATTTAAAGTGAGTCTTTAGTTTGATATTTTCCAACCCATAGCTTATCAAAGTTACTTTTGGTCCATTATCAGTCTTTATCAGCGCTGTTTAAAGTGAGATATGGATGCGCAGGATGCAACTCATCGCTGCATGACTCAGGAGATAACAATTATAAAATGCCAGAATGTTGTGTCACACACAGATCGACTCCATATATGGACCCAAACCGTGGCAGTGACATTACTAAGAATCAGGTTAATTGTTCATTACAAGTTAGTTTTTTTAAAACAGCAAAACTAGAACAACCACACACACACACTGCAAATTGTTTTCTGGTGCAAATTTATTGGTCCTGCAGGTGCAAAAAAGAAGAGTACAACATATTCTCTCGTGTATCTCACAGGTCAGAGGAAGGTACCTCGTGCTCCAAGCAGTCATTTTAAACTACACAAACAAAATAAATAAGGAACTTAAAACGTTTTTTACAAAATGAATCCAACTTCAAGTATCTCAAGCAAACAAAGTTAACAAAACCTCAGCGTCAGCTTCCGTCTCAGTCATCCCGACATATTAGTACAAAAAAAAGTTCAGTCATTTCCATTTTTTTCCAGGTTCACCATATGTACACTAACATTTACAGAGATATTAACAGCACGCAGTGTAAAAATATAGGTGCTTTTTGTGCGTAGCAGACAACGACAGCAAAATTTAAACAAACTTGAAAATATTAGCCATCAGTAAAGAAAACTGGATGCACTGTGGCACTGAGACTAAAAATTAACTCATTACAAACTCCCAAAAGTTAAATACTGAAATAATATGTACAGGTATTAGGTGAAATGTGGCGTTTCTCTCCCCGAGCAATTAAAGAAAGAGAGGAACTGCAGGAGAAGCTGCATCAGGCTTGCGAAACAAGCGCTACAGGCACTCTACGGCAAAAACCACCACCTTTATCACGAGTAACACGATGAACAGATGACAAACTGAACAAAAACCATCAAAATCAAAAACAAAAAGAAAAGTTGCTGTGCAAACTTCTGCTTTGTTTGTAGCATGTCAGCATACTAAAAAAGGTGTCAAATAATGACAGTGTTTTCTGATGTAAACCTAATACTAAACCCCTCTAACAACCATGAGATCATGATTTGCAAAAAAAAAAAAAGAAAAAGAAAATGACGAGCTCAAAGATTCTTCTTTGGTCTCCAAAATAAAAGCTCAATGTTTCTTTTTTTAGAGAGCCATCTGAGCTGTACCAAAAAAAACCCAGAGAAATTCTGACGAGTGTAAGAAAAGAATATGATATAAATACAACAAAAAGAAAGAGAAAAAATAAACTGGCTGACAAAAAAAAAGGATGCCATTTCAGTTTTTACTGACAAACATGTTGGTTTTTTCGATTCTGTTTTATGCTGTTTTCAGTGAGTCTCTCAGAATTCTACTTCTTGGCTTGTTGAGCCTCGAGACCCAGCTTTCACTGGCAGGGCTGCAGGATGTCATGGCGACCAGTAGGGCTCATCTTCATGTTCTGCAAGGACACACAAAGAAAGAAAAGCAAACAGTTTTTAGATGCTTCACTTCTGAGTCATCGTTGGAGCATGCGTTACGTGGCTGACCGAAGCTGACTAATGACACTAAAAGCGGGCAAACCTGTCTGAATGACAGTCTTATGTAGTTTAATCCCTTAACCACAACTTACATAACCCCAGTTTTCTCAGGCCCCAACAACTTCTTAGATATTTTTAGCGGGCGTGAAAACTTGCACCGAGCGTGTGATCAGGTTGCTGGAAGACTTTAATCCACAGGTGATTATGAATTAAGCCAACTAGTAAATGAACACACAGACCTAGCTGTGAGCTTCATACGTTTCCAAACGCACCAACAATCACACAGTTGGACCTTTAAAGCTTCAGTTATCTACTTAAAGACTGAACCTTGCAGTTTTATTGCTAATGCATCGAGTTGAAAATTATATTTACAGGACTGTTTCAGAAAATTAGAATATTGTGATTAAGTCCTTTATTTTCTGTAATGCCAAAAATGTCATACATTCTGGATTCATTACAAATCAACTGAAATATTGCAAGCCTTTTATTACTTCAATATTGCTGATTATGGCTTACAGTTTAAGATTAAGATTCCCAGAATATTCTAATTTTTTGAGATAGGATATTTGAGTTTTCTTAAACTGTAAGCCATGATCAGCAATATTAAAATAATAAAAGGCTTGCAATATTTCAGTTGATTTGTAATGAATCCAGAATGTATGACATTTTTTTTTTTTTATAAATTGCATTACAGAAAATAAAGAACTTTATCACAATATTCTAATTTTCTGAGACAGTCCTGTATGTCACTGCTAAAACTCAGCCTGCAGCAGAAACTTAATACGAGAGTTAACGGTTTATTTGTGTCGTTTGCGTGAGCTGTGGCTGCGAGCAGAACTACAAAGCGGCTGAAGCCTCGGGATCGTGTTTACCTTTGAAAGACAAAGAGTGAAAACACCTCTACATAGTGGAAGATGGTGCGTCTTTAAGCAGCACAGCACACACCAACAGATGAACACCAAACACAGACAAGAACGGGACAGTCAACATGAGTCAGCAGCGGCCAGAAACGAGCACATTTTAGTGACAGCAGCGTGCGAGAATCACATGAATGTACTGGGAAGTTCAACTCTCGAGTACTAAACACCTATTGCATCATATTCAGGAACTGAGCTCCAACTTCCAGTGCATTGTGTAATTTCCCCACCAGCGTGACACGAGTGCATAAACAGCAACTTATTTATGATTCAAGAAATATTTGGCCCCCACCCCCAAATTGTATTAATCCGGGAAAAGAAAGCTAAACAAATACAATGAGAGAGCAGAATGGACGGATGACAGAGCAGAACAGCCAAAAAAGATCCCTATTGTGGCAAATACTTACAGGCAAACTTTGCCCAGCCAATGCTGTGAGGTGAAGAGGAGGCAGCGGAGGAAAAGAGGGAGACAAACAAGTGAGTGAACACCCATGCAGAGCCTTTCACAGAGGAAGCAGATGCAGCAAATGTCGACTCCAGTCATGTCCCAAATGCCTCAAAAAAATAAAAAATGGATGCGTATGCAGGAGTATAAGAGCTCACCTGTCCAGCCAGCGCGAGGGGGAGGTGGGAGGAGCCGCAGAGGGCCATTGAGGCAACAGAGTCGGGAAGTTCCTGGATGGGAGACTCGTCCAGGTCGTCGATGCGAGGTTTCTTGATGTGAGACTCCGGGCTGGTCAGAGGAGTCACGCTGTTCCTCCGGATCAGGGTGCCGGGACCCCTCTTGACCTCCTGCAGAGGTGTCAAAGGGACACACTTCAGGCTCAATACAAGTCGTAAGCACCTCACTGTTCATCACAGCAGCAGGAAGTGACACTTTAAAGCAAGAGGTCACCAATCCTGGTCCTCGAGGGCCAGTGTCCTGCATGTTTTAAGGTTTTCTCTGCTTTAACAAACCTGATTCTAATTAATGGTCGTCATCAGCTTGTCATCCAGGGCTGCACAATTCTGTTAATGACACAGTCACTTGTATCATGGTCTCTGTATCATCTAAAACCTGCAGGGACACCGGCCCTCGAAGACCAGGATTGGTGACCCCTGCTTTAAAGCCTCACTAACTACTGAGCCGTTACCTCGGGCCGGTCTCTGTGGGTGTTCACGGCCTCCACATTCAGATGGATGGACTCCACTTTGCAGCCGTAGGCAACTGGGGTGAGCTTCAGCACCGTGTGCAGGGGACACTTCAAGTAGGGCATCTCATCTGCGTCAACAAATGGTGGGTGGAAAAGAAAAAAAGAAAAATTTAATCGTCAAGCTACAAATTTGAGCTTGGATCTTGCAGACCAAAACTGCTGAGTCATGGTCACGTACCTGCACTCTTATCCAGGAAGTAAGCCAGCAGGCACCGCATGACAGCCTGGTCGCAGACGACCAGGACGTTTTCCTGCCTCTCCAGCTCCATGATGACGGGCTCCACCCGCTGGACCAGGTCCTGGTAGGACTGCAGTCAGGAGCAGGGAGACATTTATCGTTAGTGGTTGCAAGTGTCAGGTTTTCTAAGCCAAAGCCAGAGGTGTCAAGTAACGAAGTACAAATACTTCATTACCTTACTTAAGTAGAAATTTTGGTTATCTATACTTCACTGGAGTAATTATTTTTCAGACGACTTTTTACTTTTACTCCTTACATTTTCACGCAATTATCTGTACTTTTTACTCCTTACATTTTAAAAACAGCCTCGTTACTCTATTTCATTTCAGCCTTTAAAAAAACTATCCAGTTAAATTGCTCCATCCGGATAGAGTGAATTTGGTTGTGGTTGTTTCAGATGTTCTTCTCCAGTTTTGTTCTTACATCCATTCCCTCAGATTCCTGCAACTAAACTTGGATGTACATTCCAATAAAGGTTAGGATAAATGATAACATGCCTCTGAAGTTTGACTTTTTGCACCATTACAATACTTATAGGCAACTAGTCATCATATCTCCTGCTCTCTGAAACACATGTTAATGCTCAATAGTACACATATATGCTTCTTTAATATATTTCCATTATACTAAGATGCCTTCATTTACAATGGCTTTTGTCCTTAATGGCTTTTTCCCCCCCTTACATTACTTTTACTTTTACACTTTAAGTAGTTTTGAAACCAGTACTTTTATACTTTTACTCAACTAAAAAAAACTTGAGATGATACTTCAACAGGAGTATTTTTAAACTCTAGTATCTATACTTCTACCTGAGTAATGAATGTGAATACTTTTGACACCTGTGGCCAAAGCAAATGATTTGTTCTCTGTTTACTGACCTCTCCAGCTGGGTAGCGGTAGTAGTATTTGTCTTCATCCCTCAGTGCAAACTCTTCAGGGAATTTCTCCTTCACCTCGTCGTACGTCATCTCCTCACACACGCCCTGCAACGAACACAAGCGAGTCAGATTGCTAAACAAGGGGTGTGTAGCGAGGCATCGAGGTGCTTCCCAGAGGGAAACTCACAGCGTCGATCTCGTTCAGCGCCTTCCACTGCTCGTACGGGACTCCCAGGTGCTCCGCCGTCTGGATGCTTCGACACAGCTGGCTGGTCCAGACCTTCAGGTCCTTCAGCTCCTGCTCCTCCACAAACCGGGCCAAGGCAGCAGAGAACTGCAACAGAGAGGGAGAGCGTTGAGCACCCAGGGATAGTGGTTACCGTTGGGAGACTGGGATCTGGGCTCAGCTGTACCTGATGGCCGCGTGGCGAGAGGCCCGAGTCGCCTCCCAGCCGGCCCTCCAGATTGTCCGTGCTCTCGCCGTGCCGACACAGGTAGATGGTTCGGGGCTGGACGTGGATGTTCATCAAGTAGTACACGATTTTACTCTGGATGTGATCCTGGATCCGGTTGACCAGAAAACGGCGACCCACGTCGATCACTTTGATGTAGGAAAGATCCCTGAAGGACGACAGCAAAAACACGGTGAGCAAATTTCCTCTGAAGGGCGTTCATTTGGATTTGAGACGGGTGCAAAAGAGGTTCATGTCTTACTTGTCATAGAGATCCGGGTCCAGAGGCTGGTAGCTGGTTCTGTAACATTCAATTC
Organism: Cololabis saira; assembly: GCF_033807715.1. Lineage (NCBI taxonomy): Eukaryota > Metazoa > Chordata > Actinopteri > Beloniformes > Belonidae > Cololabis > Cololabis saira. The sequence continues at coordinate 26,654,876 of NC_084609.1, forward strand.
TCTTTTGGAAATCCATCATGGCGTCGGTGGTGTTGCAGTCCCGGTAGTCCGGACAGGACACTTTCACCTCCTGCACGGGGAGGAAAACTGTCAGATGGCAAACACGGCTGATGCCAGAGAAAAGCAAACGTTTAGTCAACCAGAAACAGCACGAGGAAGGACTGAGGTCGTGTTTGGGACTCACCATGATGTTGGAGGCGATCACGCTGGGGTCGTCGCACACGGACTCGATGAAGAAGATCTGACGGGGAAAAAAGAAATTACTTTTAAATGAGCTACATTTGCAACACTTTTGTTTTTATTTTGGTTCCTCTGTTGCCTTAGCGACACATACCTTGAAATCATTCTCTTTGCCAAACTTCAGGATCATGTCTCGCCTCTCTCTGGTTGTGTTAGTGGCATCAAAGACCTGAAAGAAAGAAGACACTTTAGCAAAACTGTGGTTTTGCTAAAGTTTTAAGAAAACCAGACAAACACAAATGAGGGGAAACTCACCGCTATTTGGCCTCCTTCGTCCTCCAGGTACGACTTGACATCTCTCAAGGCTGCTAAGGCACACTGCCTGAAGTGGTAAAAGAAAAAGATGCAAATGTGAGTTATATGGAGCAAAAAAAAAGAAATAAAAACCCAATATTATTTACTTGTGTGTGAGGGAAGAACGTACTGCCGGATTTTGACGGCACACTCATTATCAGGCTTGAAGAAGTCATAGGAGCTGTAATTCTTGACCGCCTCTCTGCGGTACTCCCCGACATTGAAGACTGCAAAGACAGAAAAACAAGCATGAACACCGTGTCCTCGGGGTGGAAACATGAGTCGATTCCTGGGAAAACACTTCAGCATGTAACCGATAGCTGGTAAACTTTGCAAACTGGGTCAGCACTTAAACCCAGCTCGCCATTTACAGGGTTCACGTACCTTTGGTGGGCATGCCAACCCAGTTGAGGTAGCGGGTGAGTTTCTTGGACATGTACGTCTTTCCCCGAGCCGGCAGCCCCACCATCACGATGACAGTGGGGGGGTTGGCAAAGTGGGGATTGCCAGCTGCTGCAGAGAGGGGACGGCAGGAAGCAGACGTTTCACGACAACTGTGCATGTTTACAAAACTAAAATAAATATTGCACCGAGTAAACAAAATAAGAGGCCTTCTCAGGTTTAAACCTCTTAAAGAAAACATGAGAGCTGCAAACTTCCTGTAGTTATTGAGAACCTGTACCACCCACTCCTGGCCGGCACGTGGCCGCCTGCTGCCACCAGATTTGCCTTTTACATCCATGTCACTGCACATCTGACCCACTTTTAAGAGCTATGAAATGACCTACACTTGATCACTAACATGCACACTAATCCCACCCCCAAGGCCCACAGGAGCTTTTATGCCCGTATGCCTTTGCATGATGCCTCATGGTATCCTGGCTGCACAGAGAGGCAGAGATGGCAAAGTAATGCAGGGCACAGATCCTGCACGCAGAAGATCTGCTGTAAAGTATTTGAAAAGGTCAAGGAGTTCCTGTAGCATGTTTGATTGAATAATAAAGCACTTTGCATGTCACTTTGTTATTCTCCCTCTCCATCATTGGTACTGCAAGAACCAGTGAAGTCCATTAATAGCCTAATAAGTCCTCAGCGCCCGAATTTACACTTCGTCACAGCGCCTTAATCTTGTTTCCACAACATGAGAGTCACGATGCTTAAAAGGAGGAGAAGGAAACGGATCAAACTTAAGTCGATATTCAGATGTCTGATTCATTGGTCCTGAGCCCCTGTAGCTCATCCAGTCAACAACATCTCATTATTTCATACAATTACCGAGTACGGCTACATAGAAAACAGGTTTAGTTTTATCAGATTGAGATGGAGTCTGCCTAGAAATGTAACTTCTGACCTTCACATGTAAGTGGGAAGCCAGGCTTTTGGTTATAAGTAAGTCAAGTTCAAAATGTGTCTTGTACAGTATAAAAATATTGATAATAATTCTCAATTTTATATTGTAGCATAAATTTAACTGTTTTAAGAGCACCAACAAGTGGCAAACTAAAGTTTTGCCTTAATATTCTAATTTCAAAACAAACCCAGCTGCCTCAGTTTTATTTTATTGGTTTTAACTTGCAAATATTAGACTTTTGTCATTTAATAATAATAATAATAATAATAATATCCAAACGAAGACTATTTGTGACATTAAGTTTTCTTTTCCCAGAAGACAATGTTCATGAGAGTCGCTTTCCTCGCTCTCTTCTGCTTTAACGAACCCGGACAGTAGACTTCAAATATTACTGAATTATTGTATATTTAAGTATAATTGCAGATTATTACGGTAAATCTTAATTATTATCGGAACTGACTCAAAGCGGCATCAGGGTCGCCGAGTGCGCACGCGACGCAGAACGACCAATGAGAGCCCTGACAGGCGGCACTTTGAGGGGCTCCGCGGTAACCATGGTGATGGAGGGGCGCACTGCAGCTTCGTTAGGGGGGGGTCGTGACGTGGAGCATGTGCTGATGAAAACAACCAATCAGCGACGAGGAAGCCAAAGCGCCCGGCGTAGACGCGGAGACATTTTTACTACTGTGTCCAGGTGGACGGCTCAATGATGCCGGCTGAGCCCGGCAGCTCTTATAAAAACACATTTAGGCAAAACGGAACGAATAAAGAGCTTGGCAATATTCCCCAATGAGAGATACACATTGAAAATATGATTTAATATATTTACCTCTCGGCTTGTCATCCTTGGTGGGAACCCAAATCTTTTGGATCCTGTTTTGGGTGAGCTCTCTGGGCATTCCTTAGAGACGGGAGAGCCAAACGTAAGCGCGGAACGGAGTTGCTTAAATCCCGGGTTAAAAAAGATTAAAGCAGGAGCCGGTAGTCGTGAGTGAGAGCCTGGTGTGTCTGCTGCGGACGCGGTGACTGCAGCCCTCGCTGAAACGAGCTAATCTGCCGGTCTGCGGCAACATATCCGCTATTTAAACCACGCCCGGCCGGGGGACACGTGACCGGCCTGACGCAACTCCATGGAAACCTCATTCACACAGATGTGACACACACACACACACACACACACACACACACACACACACACACACACACACACACACACACACACACACACACACACACACACACACACACACTGGCACAGCGCCTCTCTGTGGTAAACTTGAAGTCGTTAAAGTGTCAATTTTACATTAACCGCCTTAAACTAAAACAAAATAGTTACAATTTAACACATTTGACGCTGTTCGTTAATATATGAGTCGTTTCCCATTAAGATTTTTTTCTGGGTTTAATAGAAACACCAGTTTTTATTGAAATCTAAAAATGAAACTTTCGCCTTGGATGTTTACATTTATTTTAATTTGAATTGTATGCATGTGGTTTACAATTTTGTTTACTCCTTTTCTGTGGTTTTGAAGGCACATTTCTTTTAATGCATTTTTTTTTATTTTAGTCATATACGGTAGGCCTATACATAGGCTAACTTTTGGATACAATTGTCACATTTTCTAACTATATTTTTGTCTGCATGACGTATTATTTTGAACAGTCCTTGCAGAAGTTGCAGAAGTTGAATGATAGTTTATTACAGTTTAGTATTTTTGGTTCAATAGATTCAATCGTTTTTTATGCAAAATAACGATAAAGCAAAGGATAAAGCGGGTAGCCTATAGAAAATTGATGGATGGATGGAATAACATTATTAAAGTGATCAATTAATGCATGAAAAATGCGGAGTTTTTTTTTAATCAAATCCCCGCCTGTTGTGATGAAAATAAGTTTTAGTCTACTTTAAAGGGTTGTAAGTCATTTCGACTGCATGCCTGCATGAAAGAAAGTCCGCTGTTTGCCTATCATTATGCAGCGGAGCTGGAGGACGTGCGGAGCCGCACAGCCGCATCCCGCTCCCCCTGGCTGGGCTGCAGCCCTGACTCATGCCGGCTATGATTACACACATGCAGAGGTGGTGGTGGTGGTGGTGGTAGGCTGCTCGTCTCAAACACGCGCTCAACTGGCACAGTTCAGTCAAGTGGAGGGGAAATACCGAAGAAGATCCATGACAAATACGTGGGAAATAATCTGGACCGAGTCTACATATTAAATGTCTTTCTTCTTCTTTTACATCTTGGCTTTCTTTTTTACTCATCTGTGGGGGAATTATTAGGGAGATTTTTAAGACACTCAACTCTCTTTATATATAGCCTATATTTAAAGGGGTTGTGTTTTAAAGGAGACCTATTATGGCATTTAATGTATATTTTAAACAGGCCTTGAATGTCTTAAAAACAATCTAAAGCTTGTTTTTTCTACATAAATCATAAATCCAGCCTGTGGGCCCTGTCACTAGTTTTACCGCTTCTAACCTCTTTTTCTGCGCCTCATTTTTAGGGAAGGGGGGCGTATGATAATGAGGCTCTGTGCTGATTGGCTCCCTGAATGACGTGTAGCAGGGGAGGAGCATAAACCTGCTCCGCCAGAGCAGCCAGAGCCTGTAAATAAATACAACACTGAATTTTCACAAATGGCAACTTTATTGTTAAAAAAATAAAATATGAGTTGTATATAAATAACATTTATGCACTATTTAAGCCGGATCTGCCCGGCGGAGTCTGAACGCTGGCCGCGGAGCCAAGCCAGGCGCCCGGGAGCAGCGCTGCTGGATCAGCGCTGCTGGATCAGCGCGCATCACCGCGGCTTTAACCGGGAAATATGACCGGTTCCCACCGGCCGGGACCGCAGGAACCCGCCTGGACTGGTAGCAGGGACTCCCGGGGACCGACCAGCGGAATTTCAGCCGGATCTGCCCGGCGGATGCTGCGCGACGGGCGCCGCAACTCCACGGCGGGCGCACAGATCCGCTCCGGAGCGCATCCGAGGCGCATCGCCCGTTATCGGGGATCAAACCGACAGATTTCGCTGAAAATCTCGAAGGGTGAAGCTGGTCCAGCCTGGGACAGACCCCCGAGGACCCAGCTCCCAAATCACCCGGGAACCTGCATGATTTAACCTGGATCCGCGGCGCTGCGGCGCCGCGTCCGACTGGCTGAAGGATGGACCGCTCCAGCCAGAGCCAGAGAGCTGGTTGTGGGCGTGGTTTCAGCAGCGGAGGCTGAACCTATGGAAATGAGCGCCTATGGTGACGTCACCCTAGGCGCAGATTCAGAATGGCTCAAAAAAAGGCCACGTGACACTGGGGACTCAGTCCGGCGGGGGTCAGAGAGCTTGCAGAAATTCATGGTATTTTGTCTCCCCTGTGCTGGCAGGGTGAGGGGAGACCACTTTATATATGTTAAAACAAGAAAAAACGTGTTTTTCATAATAGGTCACCTTTAAGATGTTTTTTTTTTTATTGTTTTGTATTCTATTGTTCACTTTTTCCCCTTTTCCTTAGGGATATATATATATATATATATATATATATATATATATATATATATATATATATGTATATATATATATATATAGATATCATCCCCAAAAGCCCAAAGGGTCTTGGCCTGAAACTGCCATCCCGGTAACTGCATCTTATTCTTGATTGCAGTTTCCCTCTCCATCCATGCAGATTCACCCATTTCCGACCAAACAGTTGACTTTACCTATGTTTAGTTTCCTATTTCAGCTTACATTGGCATTATGATTGGCAAAATAACCTGACCCATATCTCTGTAATAGCCTATGATGAAATATCAAACTTTTCGCATTTTTCTGAGCCGCTGCAAGTCACAGCAAGTTATGGCATCATCTAGGTTCATATAAAAGCATATTCATATTCATATATATTCACTATTAAAAGTTAGTACCTCCTCTTTTAAACCTAAGAGTTTAAAAAAAATCTTATTGTTGTTGTAATAATAGGGCAACACGGAGAGACTAATGCACGCCTTTATAACTAGCAGGATAGACTACTGTAATGCTCTCCTTACTGGTCTGCCCAAGAATACCATCAACAAGCTGCAACTGGTTCAAAACGCAGCAGCAAGACTTCTGACTCAGACCAGAAGGAGAGCACACATTAGGCCCATTTTAAAAACCTTACACTGGCTACCTGTTAGTTTTCGTGTTGATTTTAAAGTTCTTTTATTAGTTTATAAAGCGCTACATGGGCTTGCGCCAGAGTATATTTCAGAAATGTTTTTATTCTATGAACCAGGAAGGCCCCTCAGATCCTCTGGCTCTTCTTTTCTAGCTGTTCCACAGAGTAGAACTAAAAGATTTGGTGATGCTGCTTTTAACCACTATGCTCCAAAACTGTGGAACAGCCTGCCGGAGGATCTGAGAGGAGCTGGAAATGTGGACATTTTTAAACGTAGATTAAAAACTCATCTCTTTGGTCTGGCTTTTATGTAGCATCACATTTTATGGTTTTAGTTTTATTCCGTTTAAAATTTTTTTAAAGGTATCTGTTTTATTTATTTATCTATCTCTTATAATGTTTTTACTATTTTTATTGTTGTGGACTGATTATTTTTTTTTAGCCTTAATCCTTGAACCTTTATCTCTTTATAAATTTTATATATTTTATATTGTATGTCAGGGTGCATTGGTCTCCCAGTTTTTATCTTTTTGGTCTCCCAGTTTTTATTTGTTTATTATGCTTATTTTTCAATCACAATGTCAAAGCACCTTGTATTTCATGTACTTGGACGAAAGGTGCTATATAAATAAAATTTGATTGATTGATTGAAGATACAACCTCCATCAAGCAACATCATACAACCTATCACCATGCCAGAACTATTTAACACAAATGACACCCAGAAGAGGAAAAGTCATGTGGGCAATACTGAATACCCTTTATTGCTCCATAAGATTTAAGAGGGTAAGCTGCAGCCAGTTCTAGATGAACTAATCATCAACAGGAACGATGATCTGTACAAAAGCAGATGTTTTTGCAGGTCTCTCAAGATGGAAAGATGCCAAATAAGTCTCAGAGAATCACTTAGGGTCTGGACTTGGTTATAAAAGCACACCAGTGAATCTACTACAGAATGGCTGAAAATCAGAAAGTTTAAAAGGTTTAAGATTCTCCAATATGCCAAGTGAAAGTCCAGACCTCAACCCACTAGAAATGCTGCTGTGGGTCCTTAAGACAGTTGTAGATAACCTGATGCCCAACAACCTCAATGATCTGCAAGCGTTTGAATCTTTGGTAGCATTAACTTAGTATCACCCACATGATCATAATCTTTTTGGCTTCAATTCAATTTAATTTGGCTTAAATTCATCATTTCATGATTTAAAAAGTGACATCAGAAGTTGTATTAGTCTAAAAGTTTCGATCATAGTTTTAGACAGTACTTGAGTTGTAAAAAAAAATCAGGGGGTATGATGGATTTTTATCATATGTAGACAGATAATTTGTGTTGATTACAAATAATATAATATATTACAAATAATAGCACTGACCAAAACACCTGCAGAAATACTGCAGGAATGACATAGCAGCAGTTAAATGCAGCCTTCTGTAAGCTTTAAATATCCACTGGGCTTACATCAAATACATCAAAACACAACAATAAAAAAACCTTTTCTTAACTTATCAATATGATTCTGTCCTTCACAGGATAAGTAAAACGGATCACTGCAAAAACTCAAAATCTTAACAAGAATATTTGTCTTATTTCTAGTTAAAATGTCTCATTTTAGTAAAAAAAATCTCATTACACTTAAAACAAGACTCATCACTGGAAAAAAACAACTATTTTCACCTGTTTCAAGAAGTTTTTCACTTGAAACAAGTAGAAAAATCTGCCAGCGGAACAAGATTTTTTTGCTTGTAATAAGAAGATAAATCTTGTCCCCACTGGCAGATCTAATTATTTCAAGTGAAAATTTACTTGAAACAGGTGAAAATTGTGAAATAAGTTATTTTTGTATTGATATTTCTCTGGTGATAACTCTTCACTCATTGATGAAATGACATAAGGGATGGAAAGGGGGGATGGCAGTTTTACTGGGGGGATGATTTGGACCGTTTTTATTTCAGGGGAGATTCCATCCCCCTCATCCCCCCTCAACTCAAGTACTAGTTTTAGACATAAAACATGGGATTAAAAGCACATGACTTTATTCATGAGTCTACAGATGAGTCAGAGTTGGACCAGATTTGATCAGTGGTCCCAGGAAACCGGAGAAACTCTGTCCACAGTCAGAGGGATGCACTCTTTGAGCCACATTATGGTCTCGGCTGAGCGTCAGGGACCGTCCCCTCTCTCCCCACCATGGCCCTGAAGTTTACACCAATAAAAAGCCCGGGATTTTAATCACCAGTTACCTGCTGAACAAGTAGAAAGGAGCCTTCAGGGAGGAAGACAGTGGAGCTATTGTGGACGTAGCAGCCACCTGCTTCGGCGAGCCCACTCTCATCTGATAAAGTGTGTGAGTGGTGGACAGGAGGCTGAATACAGAGCACTGCTGGGCCGCTTCGTGGCGTGGTGTGATGACAATCACCCCATCTTGAATGTGAAGACGACAGATGTAAAAGCTGTAAAAAGCCCCGGGATGAACGTTATTTCAATTCTGGGAAGAGAAGTAGAGAAGGAAGTGGCGGACACGAGCTGGACCGGAGACGCAGCACTGAGGAAGCTTCAGTGTTCGCAGGAAAACGTTACACGTCTTCTCTGAATCTGTGATGTGATGTCATCCGTCAGAACAGCAGCATCCCAGCCAGTGACTCAAAGAACCTGAACAAACTGATAAAGAAGGCCTGCTCTGTTCTGGGGACGGCTTCCCAGCTGATTGGGAGAAGAAAATAAGCTGCATAAAATACAAAACATCACGGACAAATCTGCACATCCTCGATGTAACACGGTGATTCAGAGAAACAGAGTCTTCAGGCACATGTTCAGGTCACCTCCACATCCACAGGCTGCTAGAGCCTTGAAACCAGCTCAGCATGTAGTGGCCGTACTGTAAAAGAAGGACAGGAAATGCTCTTCACCGAGGGTATCGAACGACCACCACTGCCTCATTCAGCTCTGGTATAATTCTTTATTCCGCAGCTGGTTTCATGAATCAGAGGCACACATGTTTCCTTCTCACAACAGAAACAAACAGAAGCTGGCTAACAAACAGAAGCAGCAAAAACAGAAGTACCAACACTCGAAGGCTCTGTAGCACGTGGCCTATTCCTGCGGCTCGTAGTTAAGTGTTGTCTCTTCTTCTACATCTACGAGTTTGGCTCTTGCTCACATATGGCTTCTTTTCGAAAGATAAAGCTTTAACCTGCGTTTGCAGAAAGCCGACTGGAGTCTCACGGCAATCCCCGATTCCTAATACGTCACCATCCGCCACCCGAAGATCATAGTCATCCAACACTGATTTGAACCCGTGCGTACAGAGATTTCTTCGAATTCTGAGACTCTAGCTGCATCCGAAATTCCATACTTCCAACCTAATGAGTTTGCAAAAACAGTATGTGAGATTTTTTAGTGCGCCCGAAACATTAGTACGTAGACAATAGTATGCGCTATCCATACTCATTCCGGAGAAATTTATTAGTGTGAATTGAAGGACACTAGCTAAGCAGAAACTTCCCACAATGCAATGCAGCGGTGTTTGGTTGCTAAGTGCTGCGCAGATATGTATATGTCATAAGTATAATATGAAGTATAATAATATTATTATATATATTATTGGTATATAACAATATTATATGATGTCATCTTGTTTGGGCCAGGATAAACGGGAAACAGTGGAGCGGTGCTGCTACTGCTGCTGTGACAGGAGTTGTTACCATGGTAACAACTCCCCCTCCCAACGGTATGTCCAAATTAAAGCATACTACTGATATTTACTCAAAAGTGTGCCAAACTTATGTATAGACGAATCCGGCGACCGGTTTGTGTGTGCCGCCATCTTGCGGCGGCGCCATTGCTGCGGTGGCAGGTATCAATCTGCCACCGCAGCGCTGTTATTGTAACCTGACGCTCTACAGCATCATTATAGCTGGATTGATGATGTTAGACAGTGGCCTTCCATAAATAATGAAGGTATCTTAAATTAATGCTGATGTTAATTTATAAATAATGATTTGTTTGAGCGATAAGCAGGAAAGAATAGAGGAATAGGGAGATAAGGGAGTGTATGATTAAACACTGTAATATAGCTCTCTCCACCTCCTCTCCTTACGAGGCATGTCTGCACAATTAAATATTACCTGTGTATGTTTTGTTTAATTTTAGGTATCCAATAATATTTTATTGATCGCCTGGCGTCCGATGACGAAAAAAAACGCAATTACAGGTCTCTAATTGAAGGGCAGAACTATCTCAGCTCCGGATGATACAGAATACATACATACATAACCCCAATCTGCAGATAAAACTAGTTTGTTGAGGAAAAAATATTAACTCTATTTGTAGCTGCAGAAGAAAAAAATAATCTCACGAGGAAAACAAAAATATTGCTCATGTCTCGGAGCCTCTTCAGCATAAAAAAAAAAGAAAAGAGAAGTAAGAGTAATAAAAAAGATGTACTGTATGTTGTACTATTATACTAATTTATTGAAACACATGGCGAGTCAAACATCTACCAAAGCAGCTGTCAAACACTAAACAAGGTAGTAAGACGTGGGTTGTGCAGAACTGCGGCAGTAAATCCTCATCGGAGCTCCACTAGTAGTGATTTCATATGGATCAAACCGTTAATAATCATTATTTTCTCCATATACCGCTCCCTGGCTTCCTTGTTTAAGGTATCCAGGTAAATTCCAGTTCCTTTCCAGCAGTTTAACATCTTTTTTTTGCGTTCCGTCTGTTCACTTGGTGAAACAGAAAAGTGGTTTTGACAGTCCGTCCCGTCTTCATTCACTATCAAAACAAATGCACGTGACGGGACAGGAGTTTTCCGATGATACAAATACATTAAGAGAGCCTGGCAGGGAGCGGAGTAATAGATCCATACGTATATATGTCTATGGGCTGGAGCGGAGGAGCGGAGCCGCCACCGCAGTAATGGCGGCCCGCTCGACTTCCGGGTTTCGCCGGATTCGTCTATACTTTTTGAATATATACTGTTTAGTATGGCATTTCTGTTTGCTGTAAGTGATGCCTGATTCAAGTCTCTAAAGTTCATGCTGAGGAACATTATTCTGAAACTATTCATAGACCTGTCTTTTACAGATTGGTGAAACTTTGTTTTTGTTCCCAATCATGTCCCAGATCTGTGAATTTTACCAATTGACTTGCAAGATGTCTTCCTTTTAATGCCACTCCTGTTTCCAGACATCAATATTTTGTATTTCCCATCTTCTTCATAGTGAATTAAATCTTCTACAAAGCTTTGAACCATTTCAGAATTGGGATTGTACATAAAGATGGTACTTTTAATGGCGCTTCAGGCATGATGAGTTATTCACTTGGAGAAGAGTGAAACAATCTGATTTTTCCTGGCTTTTGTCTGACATTCTCGTCACCTTTTGAACTCCCAGCTTAGGTGTCGAAGCGAAGCCTCTTAAATGGGTCTCTCTCCTCATCTGTGCTCTGCAACCCGCTTCCCTGACCTGAATTAAACCTGCTCCGGCGGGACGTCCTCTGACGCTGCTGCCTGGAACCTCCAGGGCCCTCCTGGTTCACTTACGTAAGCTCTGAACGAGGCTGCGTTCACCGTCCCAGTCCCCTCTCCTGTGGTCCGGCATGGCTAAGACGAGGTGCTCCCACCCCGGGGAGATGCTCCCGCTGCTCAGGAACCGGCCTTATGTCAGACAATCAGACTGGGAAACTAGGCTTCCTGGAAAGCGGGGGCTGCTCCTCCCTGTGATGTTTTCATGACCACATTTCTAGCTCTTCGTTTCGGAGGAAACATAAATAAAAGGTAAATGTACACAGAAGAATGTTTACACCTTTTATTTGGTCTTGACATACAGGTATTTTCTTTTTTCTAAATCACAGGAAATAAAACCTACATGTTGGACTGAGAATCAGACAATGATGTTTGGGAAGTATTAAAAAAAAAGGTTATGTACAAGAGGGTACACGGTGAGCTCCTGGTTGGTGCTTGTTGATCTTCTTGGGGAAACATCAGACCTGCTCTCCCAGATCCAGAATCCGAAACTTGTCTAGATTGTAGAAGCAGGCCTTGACGACCCGCCCTCCAAAGTAACGTCCGTTCAGATCCACGACGGCTGCAGAGAAGAAACGTGCAAATATGTATATTAGTATATGAGACACGCAGAGGTGTCAAGTAACGAAGTACAAATACTTCGTTACCTTACTTTAGTAGAAATTTTGGTTATCTATACTTCACTGGAGTAATTATTTTTCAGACAACTTTCATTTCGGCCTTTAAAAAAAAAATATCCAGTTAAATTGCTCCGTCCGGATAGAGTGAATTTGGTTGTGGTTGTTTCAGATGTTCTTGTCCAGTTTTGTTCTTACATCCGTTCCCTCAGATTCCTGCAACTAAACTTGGATGTACATTCCAATAAAGGTTAGGATAAATGATAACATGCCTCTGAAGTTTGACTTTTTGCACCATTACAATACTTATAGGCAACTAGTCATCATATCTTCTGCTCTCTGAAACACATGTTAATGCTCAATAGTACACATATATGCTTCTTTAATATATTTGCATTATACTAAGATGCATTCATTTTCAATGGCTTTTGTCCTTAATGGCTTTTTTCCCCCTTACATTACTTTTACACTTTAAGTAGTTTTGAAACCAGTACTTTTATACTTTTACTTGAGTAAAAAACTTGAGTTGATACTTCAACTTCTACAAGAGTATTTTTAAACTCTAGTATCTATACATTTACCTGAGTAATGAATGTGAATACTTTTGACACCTCTTGAGACACGGGAACTTTGCTGGGCTTTAAAGCACTTTTTAAAAACATATGCTCTTCACCTCATTAAAAAAATGAAGATGGAAACACAAAACAATGACAGAACTGTTTCAACCATCTGGGTTTTATCAACACTCAAGGAAACCGACACAGTCATTTCTCAGGATTGGTGTTTTTGTTGCTGACTGAATCATAACTGCTGTCCTGAAGAGCAGTTCAATTGTACTGTACTTGGAAGGACGCTTGCATCACCGTCCGGTACTCCTAAATTCAAGCAGGACAACTCCGACCCGGTGTGTGTTGCTTTGATTCTGTTCGGCTGTAAATGTTGTAACATCCAGAACTCTTGGAAACAGGAAATGACTGTGGTGTTGGCATTTCACTGACCGAAGCGTTCAGCTGTGTGTTAACATAATGCCAAGAAGGCCAGACGTCAGCAATGTTCTGCTCAGAATTTACTGCTGCTGCAGATACGTTTAAGATGTATGGGCCATCTCTACAATTTAAAGTTCATTATTATACAGAGTAATGGGGATCCTCAAGTGGAAAATATCTAAGCCGGTTGCAAATCTTCCCAGGAGAAGACAAACCCAAGGATAGGACATGCAGTGCTCAGAGAAACTGTACAAAACCTGGATAGGTAGAGGCTATACAGGTCTCAGTCATGGTAAGAAGGGGCATGACGGTAGAATTAGGAGAAAGTTGAGCAGGTACGGACTTGTTTGGAAGGGTTGTAGGGAGAGAACGAACCATAGCGGTCATTATCGAACCCAAATTCTGCTTTCTGCACATAAAAAAACGCCGGCACTGGTCTGGTAGTAGAGCTGCAACAATGAGTCGAGATGATCGACGACTTCGATTATTAATATTTTTAGATGGGAAATTGTCTCCACATGAAACCATGTAAAAACAGGAACGTCACAGTCAAACTGGGGCTTGTTTCCAGTTCGTTACTGTCGTATGTTATATTTTTGCAATACGCTATGCAAAGTATACTGATCAGATGCACACCTGAAAACATTGCAGATGTTTGTGTTTCTCACACAGATGCTTGCAAACGCCGTGTGACATTTTCACAAAATCTGGTTGTTTGGAAAATGATCAATGCACTTTGGACCAACGTCACCAACTTTGACTATTATAGAGTCCAAGGTGGGGTCATCAGTCAGAGAGCCTAAAATGCAGCCATGAAACAGATGGATGTTGTCATGAACATGATCATCTCCAATAGAACGACTGAAACGTGAAAGAATCGAGGAGCTGCCGTGACGTTCAGACCATAATCTGATGGAAATGCTGTGATGGGATCTTAAGAGAACCACCCAGAAAACTCAATGAGATGAAACATTGTAAAAAATTCCTCCCCAACGATGTGAAGGACTGATAACGTAGATCATCACTTCATCGCTTCTGCAGTTTGGATCAGTTTTTGTTGGACAATCCTGATACGTGTGATAATGTCAAGTGCTCCTTTGAGGTTGTATCTACCTAATTTGAAAAGCTGGTGAAGATCATATGATCTTTTATCACATCTTGATATTTAAAAAGAACTGAAAGGTGTAATTTCCTTGCATGTGATGCCACAAGCATCTACAAGTCTGCATCAACGTGACAGGAAAGGACATGAGCTGAACATGAAGTGGATAAACCTATACACACAGCTGTTGTATGCTTGAACTTCTAGTGCTGCTGTGAGGTTGCTAGGCAACAACTGAGCACGAGGAGAGCACTGAACCAGGCCAAGAAACAAAGGCATCTGATTGTTATACTGAAAAAAGATTCAAATTGTGACTTGATCAAATAAAATCTAAAGCATTCAGAGATAAAATAAGGTTCTGGCACCTATTACAGCTAAACTGTTGGTTCTTGAGCAAAAAGAAAGCCACTAAATTCACAATGTCTCTTGTATTCTCATCAGAAGATTGACAACCGCTAGGGATGTTAACAATTAATCGATTTTAGATTGTCTATAAGAAATTACTTGATTAAATTAATCAATTAACAGTTAATCAGCATTTTATCATTGGGTTGTGTTACGTGAATGTAATGCTGATTTAATGTCTCGCGCTACACAGCCAAGAAAGCAGAGCTGAAAACACGACTAGCCACAAAAAAAGTAGCTCTGACAACAGAAAGCCACAACATACAAGTTCAAAACAGTGACATTTTCTTTTGAAACACATTTTCTTTGAACTTTTCAGTTATATATGCTAGGCCTACTAATTTTCTTTTACTGTGTGGGTCACTGCCATTGTTGTCATGTTTGTGTCAATAAATATTTGACTAAGGCAGGGGTCGGCAACCCGCGGCTCCAGAGCCCTAGTGGCTCCTGGAGCTTTTTCAAAAATGTTTGACCTTTTTTTTCCCTTTTCTTCTTCTTTTTTTCTCTTATTTTCTTTTTTCCTTTCCTTTTTAATCTCGACATTTCAACTTTTTTCTCAAATTTTTGACTTTTTTCTTGAAATTTTGACTTTTTTCTCGAAATTTTGACTTTTTTCTCGATATTTTGACTTTTTTCTCGACATTTCGACTTTTTTCTCAAAATTTTGACTTTTTTCTTGACATTTCGACTTTTTTCTCGAGATTGTATTTCAACATTAATCTTGACATTTCGACTTTTTTCTCGACATTTCCACTTTTTTCTCGAAATGTTGACTTTTTTCTCGAAATTTCGACTTTTTTCTCGACATTTCGACTTTTGTCTCAAGATTGTACTTCAACATTTTTACTTTTTTCTCAAAGTACTTATTGAAAAATAAATCTTGCTCCAGTTATAACTAATATAGAAACATGCAGCATGTGTTGTCTTCTTTCTAAGGCTGATACAAGACTTTTCATTTTTTGCGGCTCCAGACATATTTGTTTTTTGTGTTTTTGGTCCAATACGGCTCTTTCAACATTTTGGGTTGCCGACCCCTGGACTAAGGAATATAATATGCCTTGTGTATTCAGCCGGTGTATGTCAGCACAAATAATTTTTGTTAGACCATATTGAGGGATTCTCAGATTTCAAAGAAAAACGCTGCTTATCAGTTAATCAATTGATAAGGTCATCAATTAATCAATTAATGAATTAATTAATGAACATCTTTCCACCTGGGAGAGATTACTTCTCTTATCATCCTCTACGAAGTCGTTGTTGTAGTGAGATGGGTTGTTTGAGAGCGTGTCCTGCTTTCCGTGGCTGTGATGTAAGCCCGGTTCTGCTGGAGCCGTAGGGAGACGGCTGGGTTGCTGGGCCAGGTATGATATAACACCGCAGGGAGCCAAGTCTCACCTTGTTTCTGATCTGGGCCGCCTCATTTAGAACGAGACGCGCTCTCGCCCGCTATGTTATTAGAGCAATTATACAACGCCACGAAGAAGACGAGGCGGTTACATAAATGTGTCCGGAACCAGCTGCTGTCGTGTGCAGGTGTGACGAGCAAACGCTGACCTTTAATGGCCGACTCCACCCTCTCGAACTCCAGGAATATCCTGACCGCTTCTTCGTCCATCACCTCTGCAATCTGGAAGAGAAAAGCCGCCTTAGCTGGACCGTCCCGTGTGACGTCATTGGCTTAACCTCGCCGAAGGTCACGTCTCCCACCTCAAAGATCACACATTTAACCACTTTGCCGTATTTCTCGCACTCTTCTTTCGTCTCTCCCTCCAAATCTTCGTCCACCTCTCCCGGGCCCACCATGTTCTGGAGAAACAAACAGGATATCAGGCCATTTTTGATGCGTGTTGTGTAAGCAGGGATGTGGACGGTGACTCACACACGTACCCTCAGCAGCACCACTTTGGTGGGGTTCTTCAGGATCTCTGTGAGCGGGTTCGCCTCAGACTTCTTGCCCATGTCCACTGATTGGACAGAAACAGACGTCAGGACTCATTTTATTTCCACAGATAAGATGATGGAGCGACTGAAGGTGGATCTGCTTCAGTACAGATCCCACACATCCCGACCTCACTGACTCAGTACTGGTGATACATCCAACTGTTCAGCTCCTCTTATATCTGATCAAAGGTACTTCCGTTTACAGATTTAAAATGTCTTTTGAGAAGCTTTCCAGCTTTCTTTTATCAGGTACAGGACTGTCTCAGAAAATTAGAATATTGTGATAAAGTCCTTTATTTTCTGTAATGCAAAAATGTCATACAGAAGAAAATTCAAATATCCTATCTCAAAAAATGAGAATATTCTGGGAATCTTAATCTTAAACTGTAAGCCATAATCAGCAATATTAAAGTAATAAAAGGCTTGCAATATTTCAGTTGATTTGTAATGAATCCAGAATGTATGACATTTTTGTTTTTTTTTATTGCATTACAGAAAATAAAAGGACTTTATCACATATATTCTAATTTTCTGAGACAAAATGTCTTTAAGCTTTGGGTGCCTGGTAAAGTTGCTTTCGTCACTGAAAATTATGACTAAATATCGTCGTCAACGAACCTTTATCACCTGAGGAAAACGAGACGAGACGCAAATGCTGGTCATGTGACGATAACGATAATTAAATATATAATGCAATATCGTAGACGAATAAAAAACGAGACTATTATGTAGATTACAAAATAAAAACTCTGCTAAAATGTGTCTTCATTTCCGTTGACCAAAACGAGACGAAATGTTCTAACAAAGATCCTTAATGTCCATGTTTTCAGTAGTTTCCTCTGGTTTAGTTTCTGGGTGACGTTAGTCCTCAATCCCAGTCGCTGCAGCGGGGAATCAGATCCAGAAGATGGAGCTGCAGAGTTAGAGGCTGATGCCGTTAACGCAGAGCTCTAGATTCACGTTAAAGTTACATAGAGAAACGTAGGGATCTGCTCTGGGGCTGGAGAAGAAGAACAAACCATCTTTGGATACACTTTCCTACGTAGACGTGGAAAAGAAAACCCAACGTGTCATCGAAAAAGAAAAAGATGGGGAGAAATGTAGAAAAATAAATATGTTGTAAACTCAAATTATAGTCTTCTGTATCTGGAATTAATGTTTTCTTAAGTCTATAAGGTAACAATAGTATAATAATAAGATAACCTGGTTTGAATTGTAAAATGGGTTTGGCTAAATACAATCTTTGACTAAAACTAGACTAAAATGGTCCTGGACAATTCTGACTAAATTAAGACTAAAAAGCTCAGACTTTTAGTCGACTGAAACTTGACACGACTAAAAAGAAGAATGAACGTGACTAAAACTAAAATGATAGCTTGACCCAAAGACTAGACTACAACTAAAACTGAAACAGGCTGACAAAAACAACACTAGTGAGGAAAATAAGACACAAAGGGAAATCTGTATTTTCCATATTTCTTTTGACACCAGGCAGAAAGATTTATCAGAAACGACGACTGATAACGACATACGTTTCATATCTAAAGTGGTCGTCTCATTCTTTAACTAAGACACCGAGGCATTTTTCAGCAGTCCGTCCACTGATAAGTTATTTGAATATTCTGTCCTTTAGGAGGAACGTGGAGTCCTGGCTCTTCAGAGAGCGATCACTTGCTCGTGACGCTCTGCCTCGCTCCGTGACGCTCTGCCTGCTCAGCGATTTACCTCATTCCAGTGACGCCTTTAAGCCTTTAACCTGCCGGCTAGTCTTCACCTCTGCACCTTGATAGTCCTCTTGGCTGGATTCCCACTTCCAGGTGGACTAACCGCAGCACTGAACCTTGTCCGTTAATGGATAGTTTGATGTCTAGACACGTTTACGGTTACTCGGCAACACTTTGAACCTTAAGCGAACCGGTTGGTCTTAACCTGACGTCTTCAGAAATCTCTTTGCGATGCATGGATCACACTTGAAAATAGCTTTATTAGCAGCAAACTTTAAATGTTTAAGTGTCTTGTATCAGTCAGTGTAGCTCTAAACGACACCTCCAAACCTATTTCGTTAACGGGACTCTGTGAGGGCAAGCTGACGACTCCAATTAGCTTTTGATAAAGTAATTAGTCAATGACCTCACTTAATTCTCTCTCCAGCAAAATGACTTAAGTGAAAACCAGATCTCGTTTCTTAGATTGTATGTCATCCAAACTTTTGATGACTTTGTTTAATATCATCACTGTATAAGATTTAGAAGAGGACTAAGCTGGACGGGGAAAACATGAGATGGGGAAAACAGTTGATGAGAATGGTGAGGATGAGAAACGAGGAGCGGTAGCTCAGATGGGGCTGGTAGCACACAGCATGCTGTCCAACTGTCCTCATTTCAATTTGAAAGAAAAATTAACAAAGGCCAAATTCAAAAATGCTAAAATGAGATGAATATGGTGGTAAAAGGTCAGACTTCAGCTGTGAGGGAACGATGCCTGCACGCAGAAATCTTCACAGATGAACCACGAAAGTTTAAAAGGTCATAAAACGCGGCGGTGCTTTTAATGTGAAGGGCTGTGGCGTGGGTGCGTGCCAAACAGAACCACACTCTCTTAAAAACACCAGCTGGACAGCACCACTCTGCACACGAGGAGAGAAAATAGAAGAAAAGGCCAACCTGCAGAACCTCCGGGTGGAATGTCGAGGACGCCTGACTGGCTGGACCCTGCTGCTCACACACAATCAAACACACACACAAACACACACAAAGTCATTGTATAACATGTACTTGAAGCTAAAAACACCATAGTTGGCCATGACTAGGAATGGGCGATATTTTACCGTTATCGCACGATATATCGTCAAAAAAATTCCCCACGGTAAGAATTTGTCATCTCGCAGTAAAAACGATAAATTCCTGTTGATGATGTTTTTGTGTAAAACTGATTTATGGTTCTGTGTTAAATCCACGCACAACGTATGTGAATGAAGGAAGGAAGGAAGGAAGGAAGGAAGGAAGGAAGGAAGGAAGGAAGGAAGGAAGGAAGGAAGGAAGGAAGGAAGGAAGGAAGGAAGGAAGGAAGGAAGGAAGGAAGGAAGGAAGGAAGGAAGATGGAAGGAAGGAAGGAAGGAAGATGGAAGGAAAGAAGCAAGGAAGATGGAAGGAAGGAAGGAAGGAAGGAAAGAAGGAAGGAAAGAAGGAAGGAAGATGGAAGGAAAGAAGGAAGGAAGGAAGGAAGGAAGGAAGGAAGGAAGGAAGGAAAGAAGGAAGGAAAGAAGGAAGGAAGATGGAAGGAAAGAAGGAAGGAAGGAAGGAAGGAAGGAAGGAAGGAAGGAAGGAAGGAAGGAAGGAAGGAAGGAAGGAAGGAAGGAAGGAAGGAAAGAAGGAAGGAAGGAAGATGGAAGGAAAGAAGGAAGGAAGGAAGGAAGGAAGGAAGGAAGGAAGGAAGGAAGGAAGGAAGGAAGATGGAAGGAAAGAAGGAAGGAAGATGGAAGGAAGGAAGATGGAAGGAAAGAAGGAAGGAAGATGGAAGGAAGGAAGGAAGATGGAAGGAAAGAAGGAAGGAAGATGGAAGGAAGGAAGATGGAAGGAAGGAAGGAAGGAAGGAAGGAAGGAAGGAAGGAAGGAAGGAAGGAAGGAAGGAAGGAAGGAAGATGGAAGGAAGGAAGGAAGATGGAAGGAAAGAAGGAAGGAAGATGGAAGGAAGGAAGGAAGGAAGATGGAAGGAAGGAAGGAAGGAAGGAAGATGGAAGGAAAGAAGAAAGAAAGAAAGAAAGAAAGAAAGAAAGAAAGAAAGAAAGAAAGAAAGAAAGAAAGAAAGAAAGAAAGATTCCCATTGATGACATTTAGTAGTATTTAGTATCTTTTAGAGCAGTGTTTTTGGGGCTCCAAAGACTGAATGTGGTGATGGATTTATAGTTTAAAAGGTGGAGTTGAATTGGTATTTCTTTTATCGTCATTTTTATCGTTATCGGGATAAATGCCAGAAATTATCGTGATACATTTTTTAGTCCATACCGCCCATCCCTAGCCATGACTTAAATCAGATGCGAGCTGGACGCAGCGTCAGCAGCTCAGACAGACGGACACGAAGCACACGAATTAAACTACAAGGGTCACTTACGTTTCTCTGCCGCGTCTCCTATGATGATCTTTCCCCCTCTCTTGCTGGTCTTCTCCACAGACAGTGCCGTGCTCAGACCTTGCTCGTGCTTCCCCAGACCCTGGCCTTCTCTGAAACCGTACTTCTGCATGATCTTATGAGCCACAGTCCCTCTGTTGGGACCAAAACGGGTCTTTATTCCACCAGATGTAACTCCGAGCTGCCGTGTTAAAAGTGAATGTGGCCGTTTTGTGACGTGCACAGCTGCTGGCGAGGAACATGCACGCTCCACTCACCCCATGTTAGCCAGGAAGGAGCTGGTCGGGCCAGGCGGGGAACGAGGCCGGTCCGAGTCCTCGTACATCGGGGGAGGGATGGCTGCTTTTGAGCTCCTGGCAGGACGGCTTTCCTCATCATAGTTATACGCGCCTAAAGACATGACACAAAATAAATAATGCTGCTGCTGACAGGTAGAGCTGCACAAGGGCATATAAAAGCATTTCTTTTTTTAGCTGGAAGTCATATCTTAACTTGCACTAAATATTGATTACAGATTACTGCATTTTGGAGCTAATTTGACAGACTATGCTGCCCTCTGCTGGTCAAACTAATGCATGATGTTAACGGTCAAACAAACTGAAGGTTGTGGTCACTGCTGTTTTCACTAAAACCTTCATCTGCTCACAGAAGCAAAACTAGTTCAATATTCCCACTTGACTTTAGGTCCATTCAGCTTTATTTGTGTAAAAACCAATACTATCATCCCTTCCTCCGATGCCCCTCTCAAGTACCGGTTCTGACCTTGCTCCATACTGACATCCCTATTTGCTGACACCATCCTCACAGAGGGAGGAACATGGTCACCGTGTACTTAATGTGTTGTAAAGTACCAGGTGATTGGTCACCACTTACCGTCTCGGTCCACGAGCGACGAGGGAGGTGCGATGGCTGCTCCACCCATCGCTGAAAGGGAAAAGAGAAAAGAGTTGTTCTTCCTGTCAGTTCTGAAACACATCGACTGCGACAAACAGCTGCAGTCATTTTATGAGACCATCATTTCCACTGGTGCCAAAACGTTGACGGCGTTGTTAAGGTCAGCCAACGTCACACTGATGACCAAAATGAATAATAGCACGTATAAGGAGAACTAAAGCTTCCATATAGATAATATAACATTGCTTCTGATGCCCGAACATAAAGCTTTAACACTACCATGGACCAGTACTGATCTTTGTTAGCATGTATTTTAATGGTTTTGTGCGTATGATGTGGTGATATGTAGTGGTTCCAAAACCAAACACTGAATCCCTTTCCCCTGAGAGAACATTAACGATGGTAAAGTGAGAAGCTCGCCCTGCAGCTGGTGTTTTGTTTGTGCCGTCTGGGTAGAATAATGAAGGTCCGAAGAGGACGGGTTGCAGCTTCTATGGATGTTAACCGTGCAGCAGTCGCCCTGGGACAACTTACTGAAGCTAACACAGCGTTGGAATAGAATATAATTCTTCTTTAATTTAAACCAATGTTACATTTCTGCCAACAGATCACTTGAAATGTGAGGTGGTCTAATGTCAGATTTAACGGGGGCATAATATTGAAAAAATGAAGAGAAGAGAAAGCACATTTAGCGAGTTGAATCACTATCTTGGTAGTCGACTAAAACCTCATAGCAGCCCCAAACCATAACACCACCCCCACCGTGCTTCAGTGTGGATATGGAGTTCCTTAAACGATGTTCTGTATTGGTTGTGGACCACATATATCATCATATATCAATAAGTATTACAGGCAAAACCTTCAAGCTGTATCTCGCTAGACCACAACACCTTTTCCTGCCTGGTTTAGGGGCAACTAAATACATTTTTTTGTAGCTGGTCTTGCCTTCCTACTCCGCAGCTCAGACCTGTCCAGAATCAAGGAGATGGTTGTCACATACGAGGAGCGACCAGAACCTGCCAGAACCTTCTGTGGTTCCCTCAGTGCTGCTTTTGGTTTCCATGATCAGTTTTCTCCTCGTATTTTCATCAACATTGAAGGGTCATTCTGACCTTTGAAATGTCTCTGGGACGCCACATTTCCTCCACTTACTGATGGATATTAGATAGGCCTTCCATGGTCTTGTAAATTCCTCTTTTGATTGGTACTTTTCAACATTGAAGTCTCATTGTTACTTTGGCAGCTCTGCAGATGGTAGAAGAATGCCACCTCAGACATTCAGGCAAATGCCACAGCAACTTTTGTTTGTTGGAAGATCACATTAATGATATGACAATTCTGGCATCTATGTTGTTGTTAGTTCTGTCTGTAATATTTCTGGACTTTTTATATTCCCTGTATGCATGCGAGTCCACGTTTGAGAGGGACTAGGCACAACACATATTGTGTACCATAGATACCAGCTACTAGTCCTAGGCTGATGAAACAGACTTTTCACAACCTTGGCTAATTTGAGGCGTCGCTCGAGATGTGATCATGACGAAAAAGGGAGTCAGCACCAAGTCCATGCAGCTCCAGTATTTGAGAACAGAACTGGAGTAAAATATCATCAAACCATCAGGTTAGTGTGAGTGTGAACTCAGTAGAGTGAAGTCAAGTAACTCACTCCACATCTTAAACTATCTACTATGAACACAACTGTAAAGAAATTATCAGAAAGTGAGCCGTTGCACTGCTCCTCTGCAGGATTTTGAAGAAAACCCATTAGTTCCTCAGGCGACAGCGTCACGTTACTGAAAAGGCTATAAAATGACCAGTGTAACTCTTCCTGGAGGGATGCACTCACTACGTTTCCTCCTCTCTTTTTCAAAATCGTCTTCTTCATCTGAGTCTTCTTCTGCTGCTGGGAAACGAGAGAAACCACTCGGAGCCCCCCCTTCGTGTCTGTCTTTCCTCTTCCTGCAACACAAAGAGTTAAGATTTTATTCTGTTCCTCCAGTAGTAGTTTTTACCTACTCCAACTAAAGCCTGGACCACTTGTTTGGAGGATTTTAAGCTTATCGCTACATTAAATAACATCTGCAGCCGCAATGTCAATGTATAAAACAAAACAACTTCACTGATAGAGTATAAAGTCAAACGTTTATGATGTTTTCTAGGCCTGTGTTGAAAAAAATCAATTTCCCAATTCTAAATCGATTCTCATATTAATTCCTAAAAATCGATTCATATGTCTAAAGATCAATTTTTTTTTCATTTTTTTGGGGGGGGATTTTTTTCTTTTATTTATTTATGTTTTTTTTTTTTTCATCATTACATTACAACTTTTGGTTATTTTTTTGTTTATCCCCAAAAAAGGAATGTTTTGTTGGACACGAGAATAACTGGTGCCATGTTTTTGCCTTTAAATATGTTTAAAGGTATGAAAACATTAAAGTGTTAGGTTATAATTGCATAAATTGTCTATATTTCATTACTTTATATACTGTCTTGGGGTTACATTTGCAAAAAATGCTAAAAACCAAATGCTCAAAAATTAAAAACCAAAACAGACCGAAAATGGAACAAATAAAAACGGAATGTGGGAAAAAATAAAACCGATTTAATCCGTCTCTGTTTCCTCCCTGGATCTGTTTGGTAATTCTGACCCACATGTTTCTGAAAGCAGTTCTATCAGCATTCTGGGAGGTGATTGGTCCTTACAGCATCATTAGCTGCCAATACTTGCTGTTGAATCTCAATATAATACTAGTAGTAATATTTTGCATAACTACAGTCATATAATTCATGCAACAGCTCAAAAAACTGTTTTAATAACACTAACCCAGATCAATATCGGAATCGAATCGAATCAAATCTTGATAATCGATTCTGAATCTTAAGAATCGGAATCGAATCGATTCTTGACATTTGAATCGATCCCCAGCCCTAATATTTTCATTAACAGAAATGGTTGTCCTACTTTTCCCTCTCTTCGATCTCTTTCTGCCGCTCCTGCTCTCTCTGGCGCTGCCGTTCCTCTCTGTGACGCTTCACCACCTTCTCATAGTCGTTGGGGAACATGGGGTCGTACTCATCTGCCAGCGGGATCAGCACATCGCCTGAAGAGAAAGCGCTAGGAACCACGTCCTGAGGGAAACGTTTAAAAACAAAACACTTTACAAATGAAGTCAACATCACAAAACCTAGATAGCATGAATAGTGGGTGAGACCAACCATGAGTCCAGTGGCAACATGTGGGGGGGTGTCGATGGTCTGGCGCTCATCGCTGGAGCTTCCTCTCTTTAGATCAATGACAGGAGCTAGGACTGTGGTCTGCTTCAGCCGCTGGGTCTACACACACACACAAACGCGACTGCTGCTTTAAAATGTTTCCTTGTTCTAGCGGCAGGACAATCGGAATATTTTTATTTCCTTTATTCACATAGGTCTGAATCTGCCTTTGTTGAAAAAATCGATTTTCCGATTCTAAATCGATTCTCTTATTAATTCCTAAAAATCGATTCTTATGTCTAAAGATCGATTTTTTTTAATTTTTTTTTTCTTCTCATCATTACATTTTTGCCCGGTGAACTTTAATCCCAGTAGTCGGATACACAGTTTGTCATGACACTTCTGAAAAATGCCAGGTGCTTCATGGCAATATGTGTGCGTGACAGAATAAATTAGATAAGCAAAAATGATTTGTTTACTGCATGAACTATTGCAATGTCTTTCTTTTTTGCACTTTAAATGGATATTGAAAGGCCTGTTTGAGTTATTTTTTTCTTAGTTATTTCACAATAATTATTGTGAAATTATTATTTCACTAGTTATTTTACAGTCATATAATTCCGGCAACAGCTCAAAAAACATTTTAAACAACACTAAGCCAAATCAATATCGAATCGGATCGAATCGAATCATGATAATCGATTCTGAATCTTAAGAATCGCAATCGAAACGATTCTTGACATTTGAATCGATACCCAGCCCTAGGTCTGAGCCTTTTAGATTTATTTAGTTTAGGTGACGGGAGATCAGAAGAAAAGGAGAAGATCGACTTGTAATGATGGACTGAGGTTCACAGCGTCAGCTTCACGTAAAACTGGATCAGTACTTTGATAGTAATGAGTTTGTTTGTCATCTTTCTCCTCTAGACGTCCAACATTCAGCGGTTGATTGGTACGAACTCTGCAGTGGTGTCAGCTGAATAAAAACTTGATAAAAACATCACGGTGCAAACGTATATTAATTCACATGGTTTTGGTCCCTAACATAAGCTCACACTCCTTGCTCTCTAAGAATACGCCAAAGGCTGATTTACCTTTGTCATGTTCCTTTGAACTTTATAACTTTCAGCGGGCAGTTACAACACTCTTGATGGTAAACGTTGTCTTTCTTTTCCTGTTGTTAGTATCCAAGCTTAACGAGATACACTACTGCAACCAAACACACCACATAAGCACACAGCCTCCACTCAACTGATGAATCCTGCAATCATCTCACATTCATTTCATTTCTCAACTTGCATGTCAACTTTGTTTAGAGACTCCTTGCAGGTGTAGCAAATCACTGCTCCCATCCACTCGAGGGAAATGTATTTCCCCGACTCGATGTGACTTTCCTTTTGCAATTTATTTCATAGCCCAATGTTGTTTTGACGTTGTCTGTTCCATTCTGTTTTCTTTTGTTGCTTATTTTGCCAGGTTTTTGGTCAGGTTTTGGTAGCTGGAGGAAAACATTTCATATATTTACATAGATAAAATAGAAATGCATCTCCAAAGAGTTAACGCATGCTCAAGATGCAAGTTGGAAGATAGGAAGCATTACACCTCTGACTGGCTGACAAGTCAAAAAATAGTCTGATTGACCAGCACAATCATAAATATTAAACTATGTTATACTATATATATATTGTATACTATACTATATATTACATTTTTGAACTTTTGAAAATTTTGAACACAGAGACAGTTTGTTCCCCCAAGCTGTTGCTCTGATGAATCTCATCACTCATAGTCTCAGAGTAATCAACCACTGTGCAATAATAATAATAAAACACAATCATATGCTGTAACAATGCACCTTTCAATAACCATTTCTATCTCATACTGCTGCACCTTTCACTTTTTAAAAAAACTGTATATATGTTAATAAGAGCTGTCATTTGTCTATTTACTGTACAGTGAGCGAAAATAACCGAGTCAAATTCCCTGTCTTGTTTGACCTGACTTGGCCAATAAACCTGATTCTGTTTCTAAACGTGGCTGACGGTTTGTCTGTGTTTATTTGTTAATCCCACTAGTCCAGCACTGTTGCAGACCAACAAACTGGCAAACACATCTGGGTCAAAGACGTGACGCTTACTTTTTCTGTCCGATGGAACTTTTTACCTAATAATAAACATAAAAATGAATAAAAAATATAACATGTATGTCTAATACGTTCCTTCTACATGTGCCCACTCTTATTTTATTTAAACATGTTGGTTATTGGTCATTTTCTGCCGTCTGAAGTGTGAAAACATCATGTGGGGTGACCGTCCGGCCTTGACTTCTGTTTGGACAACTGGTTTTAAATCACATTAAAACAATTTAAAAATAATGCTTGCCCTATTGGGCATACTTTCAAACTTGTTTTAGATTTATTGACAAAGTTATGGAACATTTGTACACACATTTCAATCATAATACACAAACTAATCTTGTCCGAATATGTTCATTGTCTGAATTATCATCTGGGGTGACCATGAAAAAAATACAATTGAGGGACTTTTATATTGACAATCATCTCAAAGAGGATGTTGCATCAGCCAGTTACTCCATGAGGGTCCCAGAGAGACAACCTGCAGGTCAGTAGTCTCTCTCTCCTTTACAAATAAATCCTCTTTCTAACTGCTGCAGTGTATACGTCACATTTTGATATCATGTGGGGTGACCAACCTAAAACTGTAAATAATTAGTTTTATTTGCAAATCTATATTTTGAAGGTAAATTTGTTAGTGATATGTGGTGAGAAGTAGCTAGCTTGGATCATATAGCTAACTGTTAGCCTGTTATATTTGATTAAACTTGAAAGCATCATGTGGGGTGACCACCTGTCATGTGGGGTAACCAACAAATGGCAATTCTGTATCAAATTCAAAATTGAATGTCTATCAGTTTTGGTTCAAATATGAATTATTGGTATAGCATGCATAAGTGGATACACCTTGTACACATTTTAAATCAGTTTTATGAATTTTAGAGTAAGTAAGAGGGTGACACTGCCATTATGGATAGAATGTATTTAAAAATGGTTTTTAATGGTTTTTTCTGGTTGGTAGAGGATGGCAATGCCCAGGACTGTCACTTAGGTAGGAGCACGGGGTGGTAAAAATGGGAAAAAAAGCGGGATAAAAAAAATGAGGAAGAAAAAAAAATTAAAAAAAATGTTTTTTTTTAAAATGAAAGGAAACATGTGTCTATCTTTCTTGAAAAGTTAATTTAATTACTGATACTTATTAAAATATACATTTTGTTATGGAAATCTATTAATTTTGAGATAAATTGCGGTCGCCCCAAATGAGGCCTTATACGTCTTTGACCCATCTGCAGATCTGTTGATTATCAGAAGAAAACTTTACCAATCAACATTCAGAAAAGCTTTGAAAAAAGAGAAACCAAGTATAACTTAAAAAGAAAAGAGATCTTTAAAAAAAACAAGATTCAGGACTAAATTGATGGAACGTTGCGTTTCTGTGGAAGGAATCAGTTTATGGAACAATCTGAACAAAGAAACCAACGAATCCAAATCAAACATTACATTGAAAAGAACAATTAAAGCCAGTATGTTAAGGAAATAGAATGAAATATGTTGGTTATGTTTGGTTGACATACCCATTGTCATGAAAGGTATAAACATTGTTTGTTGTTGTTGAGTGGCATTAACTGAATTGTAACTTGGGAATTAAAAAGGAATGTGACTGTCTGTGTTGGCCAGCAGCTATTTTATTTTAGTTTTTTTAATTTACGTTCTTTGTAAATTGATTTCTTGGGAAAAAGGGGCAGATTAAATAAGATTCTTCTTCTTTCTGCTCCCTTTCGTTCAGAATTTAGGAACGTTTGTGTTTATATTCAATTGTTTGTTGTTTTATTTTATCAATGAATGAAATAAAGAATAAATAAATAAATGAATCAATCAGTTCAACCAGAGCAGATGATAAGCAGCACCTGAATGCAACTTTAACTCTTAAACCCCTTGAATGACATTGTATTTAAAGGGGACCTATTATGAAAAACAGGTTTTTTCTTGCTTTAACATATATAAAGTGGTCTCCCCTCAGCCTGCAAACTCAGAGAAGGAGGAAAGCAAGTGTTTTACTCCCTAGCCCACTTCCTTTCCCCCCCCAAGTGGTCCTTGTCGCTTGCCAGGCCGTCATTGAAAATAAGAATGTTCTTAATGACCTGCCTGGTTAAATAAAGGCCAATGACTGAAGGAATATCAAATACAGCGATAGAATTTTTTTTTTTCTCTTTATCGTATAATGTTCACAAAGTGTAATGCAATTCATGTCATGGGTAGTGTATTTTGAAGGATCAAATACTCAACATCCCATATTATCAATTTGACATTGTTTTATTTATTTTTTCGTAGCGGTGTATGGCGTCATTCAGGCAGCCAATCAGCACAGAGCCTCATTATCATAGCCCCGCCCACTCAGAATCCCGCATAGATAATGAGGTTAGAGAATGGGAAGATAAAGACATGACATGGCTGAATTTCTCATTTATTTAGCAAAAACAATCAAAAGCTTGTTTTTAACACATTCAAGGCCTATTTAAAATAGGTATTAGATTCCATAATAGGTCCCCTTTAAGTGATACTGATCTCCACTACGATCTGATGATGTATTGCACATTGGTACCTGGGATTAAAATAGGGGGTAAAGCGTGTGCACATGGACCATGCCAGCTGTGTGTCTCGTACCTTGGCCTGGGTCAGCGCCGCCTTCTTCACCTTCAGCTGCGACTGCAGCAGCTTGAAGTTCTTGGACCAGCCCTCGGTCTTGGTGTCGCTGGCTTGGTGTCCCACACCCAGGTCGTCGTACAGAGACATGTCTATCCTAGGGTTGCCACCTTTCAGAAATAGAAATAAGGGACGCCCTGATTTCAGCAGTGCAGGTGCCAAAAAAAGGGACATCCCCAAAACTTCTAAACTGCATAGAAATGTATTTATTTTATATAAAAAAACAAAATGCTTTGATTTAAAGTTTAAAGTGCCTTAATAGCATTGAACTTGCATGACTGTACAGACAGACAACAATACTAGCAACTGAAATATCCTCCTATGCTCTGTATGTCCACATCAGCCCAGATGTAGAATATACATACATGTGAAGGTCGGAACATTAGAATATGGTGTAAAAGTTCATTTATTTCAATAATTCAATTTAAAAGGGGAAACTACTACATTACATAGTCTCATTACATGCAAAGCAAGATGTGTTAAACCTTTATTTGTTATAATTTTGATGATTGAATTGTTTATTGATTTCATAATAAACAGAGATTTTTTATTTAGGGTTTTCATAAGCCATAATCACCAAAATTATAACAAATAAAGGCTTGAAATATCTCACTTTGCATGTAATGGGAAATAATATATTTGTTTCACCTTTAGTTGAATTTACTACGAATGAATTTTTGCAATATATTCACATTTTCCGACCTTCACCTGTATATTATTACATCAATAAATAAGAGCATAATATATGTCCGTATTGGTTCAATACGGAGCGCAACTTTTAATTCCCAATTCCGTAACAATTCCGTATTTCAAGCGACGGGTGGCAAGTCTAGTCTGCCCGGCCCGCTGCAAACATTACTGGGTTTCATTCACGTATATATATATATATATATATATATATATATATATATATATATATATATATGACATTAAAGTAACAGCTGCAGCCGTGCAGTCTGAATGACTGCTGATGAAGCTACCATGAGATCACGCTAATGGTGCTGCTGAGCTGAATGATTTAAAAAGAGACCTGGGAGTTTTTAGAGCAGCTATCAATCTGAAAATATCAAAAATATGTATTTAATATCTATATAATAATACATTTTGAAATGGTTTAACAGCACGTTTGATTTACCTCCTCTCCTCGCTGGAAGTGGCGGAAGCAGCAGCACAACAACAAAACTGAGATCAACGGTTAGGATCTGCTGCGCCGCCTAGAGGAGGGATGTCCTTTCAAATGTAGTTCTATTTTCATCTTTGAAACTACAAACATGGCGTCTTAGGATCGCTAAAACGACTATTTTTTTTAATAAACTTTATTTAATATTTCAATTTACAAAATTCCTAGTCAGATCAAAATGTTACGTACCGGTGTTATAAGTTTGGGAATGATCATCCTACGGATGTTTGAAAACAAAGTGGTAGCCTATATAAAGGAGCATAAAATTCAACAAAGAACACAATTTAAACATGCGCACAGTACAATATGTATTTCCTTGTTAACATTGTCTTTCTTTCAATCTACCCATACCAGTGCATCCAGTATGCCAGGCTCAATCGCCGAGTAATTTCATTTTTTGTAAGAGCGTGTAAACTGATGGTATCCTGAGTTCAATATTCCAGCTGTGTTATGACCAACTAATATTACTTTCCATTTTGAGCATGATGTCATTTCATTTTTGTATAGAGACCGTATAAATTGATGGTAACCTGAGCTAAATATTTCAATTATATTATTACTATTTACTGCAACGTTTTTGTTCAACTTGATGAAATTGTTTAAATTTTGTGGTCATAAATAAATGAATAACCAAATTACTGCCTGACTTGTTTGTGTTGGATCTAAAACTGTCTTGCTAGTATTTACATGTATGCATTTTTGTTGACAAAGGAAATCTTAATTCAAACACTGTACTCAGATTAAAGAAAAGCAAGTCTTGTTTATTCAACACCAGCAGGTCAACTGAGGACTTGTTTAATATAAAATGAAAACAAAAGAAATTGAAACTTAAATTATGAATGAACAAATTATGAAGAAAACTACATTTTGTCCACCATCTTCCCAAAAATATCAATTAACTTAGATAACTGGTCATCCCTCTTCTTTTCCCTCTTCTCCTCCTTTTCATCCAGCTCCCTCAGCCTCTTTTCTTGTCTTTAGTTATTTGTCCTTTTTTTGGTTTTCTTCCCTCCGTTTGTTGGTAGCTCCCTGTTTGTAAAGGAAATAATAGGGCCGTTGAAAAATCATCAACAGTTTTTGAATTTAAATCACCAGTGGGCTTTGTATTTATATTTACAGGTGAACTTCTTTCGTCTCGCAGTCGCACATAAATTCCTAACAGTAATAGAATATTGTGGTATGAGTATGATATGTATATATATATATATATACATATATACATACATATATACATACATATATACATATATATATATATATATATATATATATATATATATATATATATATATATATATATATATATATATATATATATATATATATATATATATATATATATATATATACACACACGCCGTTCAGGTAATTCATCTTTGAATATATGGAATTAAACAACAAGATTAATTAAAAAGAAAGATTCATTTCCTGAACGGTATGCCATAACGCACAGATACATCTATGTATATCTATATATATCTATATATATATATATATATATATATATATATATATATATATATATACACACACACACACACACGCCGTTCAGGTAATTCATCTTTGAATATATGGAATTAAACAACAAGAATCTGAATATATATATATATATATATATATATATATATATATATATATATATATATATATATATATATATATATATATATATATATATATATAGAGAGAGAGAGAGAGAGAGAGAGAGAGAGAGAGAGAGAGAGAGAGAGAGAGAGAGAGAGAGGTGAGTTTGGCATGTGTGATGTAGCCTTATTTTTAGAGACACTGACACAACCAATGACAACAAGTTGGAAAAGTGGTTGTCGATGCCAAACTGTGTCTCCTCAATGTGTTCCCCAAGCTGGAAAACGGAAAGCGGATATAAATACAGTAAGATTATATTCTATTCACAAAAAACAACTAATAATAATGTAGAATCTTACTTGTGAAAAGTAATCCCCCGATCCCTGGTCGCAATTGTTTGCCTATTTGTACAGGAATACGCAGCACAGAGCTCTGGCATCGTCAATCCTGTTCTGTTTTATGCTGTCGTATGGGTAAGATGCCCGGACCAAGATGGCGGCCGTATTTCTTGCGCCCCAGCGGTCGATGACGCGTCTATGTGTTTATGTCTATGGGATCCAATGGGCGGATCAGGATCAAACCAATGCAGGTCTCGAACACTGAGCAGTTCTTTCACTTTGATGACCTGAAACCTGTTCGCTCTGCAGGTTTTAAATCGCCACAAAGCTGTCGGATGGATCTTTATGGATTATTTATACTTTGTTTTCGTTTTGATGTTTTCTCTGCTGGGAAGCGTCCGATTTTCCAGCGGCGACAAAAGTAAGATTGACTTTTCACTCATTAATCACTAGAGTTGTGTCCACGCACCCACACAGACTAAAGATCACATATGTTACTTGAACATTAATATCAATTAATTCAGAAAAACCCAACTTTAAAAAACAATAGTACTGTAATATAATACATACCTTTTAAAGAAAAAAATAATAAAAAAAGATTTAAGAGGTATTAAAGTACTATATATTTGAAAAGAAGCAGATCTTTACTTTTTATAATGTATTGACAAGAAATGTGATATGAACCATTAATAATTTACAGATTTTTGGTTTTCATTTCAGTTTTTTTTTCTCAATAAGTTTTCATAAATGTGATCTGATTTCCATGTAAGTCATAACAACAGACAACATATAACACGAACAATTAGAATTTCTCGTGTCTTTATTGAAAACATCCATGAACTATGTTGTTGGTGGAAAAATGAAATGAACCAAAAAGTTGATTACCGGTACTTAAAAGTTGAGAAAGAGATGTTGGGGGTAAAAGAGGATGTTTACATGGACTTTAAACATACTGGCTGTTTAGTCGGACATGCATTTTTAAACGATAGTTTCAATCAGACCAATGCAATAATGTGATTATTTTATGACATTGAGATTTTCAAAACAACTTAACAACCCCTTATGACACACCGCATTGCCAGGGCAATGAAGAAAAAGAATTTGAATTTGGGTTCAGTCAAAATGATTGGATGTGGATTTTAGAGCATTTTCTTTAATAAGTTATGACTTTGCTGTTTATGTTTAAGGAGAATTCCAGGTAATAATAATAATAATAATAATAATGTCAATAAAACGTAAAAAGAACTACATACCAATCTTTAAACAAAAGCAGCATCTTTTTTTAAGTACGATAGAGAATATTGTATTCATTTATTTATTTTATCGAAATCAATACGTTCTTACTGATTAACTGCGTGTTTATTGACAACTTTCTATTAGATTTCTGCTCATATCATCGCACTGAAACTGCTCACATAAAGACTTTAAACTGCATTTGGCGGTATAGTGATTCAGGGAATGTGACAGTGCTTTAGGTTATTAGATGTCATAGTTAGATACTGGGGGCTTGTCTAAAGGAACTCTTAAGGAACTCTTAAGGTGGGTCAGGCTTCCAGGAAAGGCAATTATGTGTTTCAGATCACGCCTAGATGGCAGAGCTTACATATTGTATTGGTTATAAACCTTAAAGAACCTTGTGGAGTTCTACAAGGATCAATTCTTGGACCCCTCCTCTTCAGGCTGTACATTTTCCTGCTCTACCATATTCTCCAACATTAAGAGGTTTTTATTGTCACAGCTGTGCAGATGATACCCTGATCTATCTAGAGATCTAGAAGTGAAAGTTTGGTGAAATCTAGAGATTTCACCAAACATTTAGGGTCATATCCACTTCTTATGTTAGTGACTGAAGGAATTTATGAATTAACTCTGTTACACACTGCTTTAGGAATAGTGAAAATATGAGGAAGAGGGAAGACATCACTCACGGCTGCCAGTAAAAAACGACTGTGATTCCTATTGTCTATTAGTGTTTTTATTATTTGGTTCCACAATTTATCAGAGGAAGGTGTCTATAGAGGTGCAAGGTTACTAAGTGGTAACCAGAGATCAAACTGATCTCAGTTAAAAATGGCTTTCAGTTGTTATGCTGCCATCTGCTGGAATCAACTCCCCATTAAACCTTGGTTTGTGCCAAATTAAGAAATCCTTAAACACAAAGAATAATTAAATGCTTAATTTCTTACTATTTCAATTAAAATAATTTTTATTTAATTCATTTCACTTTGAGATCCCCTCTACTTTCTCATTGCTTAATTACGTGTGATTCTTCTATTCTATTGTTTAACATTTTAATCTGCATTTTCTATTTTTTATATATGTGTTTTTTAAAACCACTTTGAGTTGCTCTTTGAGTGTTTGTTAAAAATTAATTTTGAAGTGAATTATTTAGGGAACAACAGTATTTACTTAACAACACCAAGACATCATGGCTGCAGTGTAGCACGGTGGAGGGCGCATCATGATTCAGGCTGGCTTCACTGACTCTGGACAACTTACTGTCATTGAGGAGAAAATTAATTCCCAAGTTTTACCAAAATATCCTGCAGGGTAACCGCACGACCCTAAACAAAGAACAACCACAACAGAATGGTTTCAGAAAAAGGAAATCCACCTTTCGGTGCTTGAAGTCATTGCTGCTAAAGGAGGAATGTCCAGTCATCGTTTCAGTCACAACGGGCTTTGATCAGTCAATACTTCTGTTATCTTTGTATGAATCTCCGTCTCCATGCTGCTGTTGTTTGCTGTTGTCATTTCTTGATTGTCTTTTCCTTCAGACCATTGCCCGTGTCCAGAAATTCCCCGGAGGCCTCTGACTGAACCTCCACCAGAGACCTGCTTTGAAAACAAAAGCCCTTTTCGCTACAGTTGTGTGAAAGGTTACGTGAGGAAAGCAGGAACATCAAATCTCATCGTATGCAGCCAAGTTAACGGCGTGTTACAGTGGACGGATGGATCCCTGGAGTGCATACGTAAGAAAGCCTTTTCTATATATTTCCTTTTAAACAGTGCATGTATGGATATATTAGACCAGTGGTTCCCAACCTGGGGTCCGGGCCCCCCCTGGGGGGGCGCCAGAGATCTCTGGGGGGGCGCAAAACTTTGTCTGCTTTGAAATTATGCAGTTGTAAAAATTATATTTGCGAATGAGACATTCATAAGACATTGTTAGGAATAATTTATGAATGTCTTGAATATTTTTTGTGTTTTTTATACACTGGTGACAAACCCAGGAAATTATTTTATTCCTTATTATTATATAGGAAAAATGTTAAAAATTTTGGTCTATATATTAAAAGAGACATTTTCCAGAAATATTTGTATTTCCTTGTATGTCCTTTTGTGCCTATTTTATACATTGGTGACATTGGAGAAAAACAAAGTCATATGTATACAGAGTAAACCAAAGAGAAATGTATCAAAAAAACATAATTAATGTTCATTTTTTCAATTAAAGACTATTTTGGTGCTAGTACGTACGGGTCGGGGGGGCCTGGCTGGTCTTAGACACAAGTAGGGGGGGCTCAAAGGAAAAAAGGTTGGGAACCACTGTATTAGACTCAACCCAGAACGCAGCTCTCAAGACAACAGAGCAGAAACACAGCGAGGACAGATGTGCCGTTTAAAACACCAACATCTGCAGTCGTAGGAGCAGCTGCTGCCGATCAGTCAACTCAGTGTACACAGACATCGCTTCCCATTTGCAAGTTGATAAACAAGCTGTCCTCACTTATTGTGTTTCAGCCGATCCCAAGCTCCCAGCACAACCACAGAGCACAAGTAAGTGTTTTTCCAGATTAATCAAAAAGAAAACAGTACAACACATCAGTGCCACGGGTTGTAAAGTCTTGTACAACATTTAAAAACCTGTTTTTCAAGTCCTTGCTCATTCAGAAAATGGCATAACTTATTTTATGAGTATATCAGCAACCACAAGGTGTGTTTTAATGAATTTGGTATCAAAATAAAGGTAATGATATGAGATCACAGCAGAAATGAAGCATATATACAGTATTTTGAATTGAATGTGAATTTATTTCAGGCTATTACCACAATAGTGATTGATAAACAGTATTTACAAAAGAACAATCCCAAACAACATATACATATTCACCGGTATTAGCTCATCGTCGCAATACAGTATATATTCATATATAAATTTGTACATCATAGAAAAATAATATAAACAACATTTCCAATTGAATAAACTTTTAAGTATTTATACCTTCAGATATGACATTAATTTGTGCAAATTGTCTGAAAAGGGATATGAGGACGCAAACCTTATTCATATATATATAAATATTCTGGGTAAATTTTGATGGGACACAGAAAATAAGACATACTTCCGTCTCTGTCTGGTAAATGATTGCACTTTTGGAGCGTGTTCGGAGTCAGCAGCCCCTGAACTTCTGTCCAGCCGTGACGGTAAAGAGTTGGCAGGTCTGCTAAATCAAGGTTAAAAACGTTTCTGTTTTTCGCAGCTTCTCAAAGCCATTGTTAATTCCCCGCTCTAAACTGTAACTTTACTGTTGTTCATTTATCCGCCCCATTGTATTTTCGTTTTTACTGTTTAATCTTTGGCCTTTTCTGTCTTTTCTAAATCAATTTGAACTGCTTTGTATGTGAACTGTCATACAAACAAACGCGCCTTGTTAGATGTTTTCCAGAGGTTTTTTGAGGAGGGATGACACTTTAAAAAATGTTTTCAGGTCTTGAGTTTTTTTCGTAGTTATAAAAAAAAAATACATAAATATAACAAACACTTCACTGAATTTATCAGTTCCTTCAAAATATAAGTGTTTTGGCTTTGTTTATGAGTCTTGACCTCTTTAGTATGTGCGCTCTGCAGCTGTCTGTGGAACAATTCAACTGTGGGTGTTTATAAAGGCTGGATCTCAAGAAGGGCTGGAGTGATTTTAGTGAATCTTAAACACAGCTGGAAAGATTCCTGTGCCTCCCAGTCCTTGTACTCTCATCGGGCTTTCACATAAAAGCATAATTGAAATTGAGATTATAGTGGCTCTTTAAGATTTAAAAAAAAGAAAAAAAGAAAGTAAAACACATGGGCAATGGCAATTACCCCATTTCTGCTTCAATAGGATTCAAGGCAGCCAGTCGCTGCTAATCTTGAGAACGCAGTGGCGTCAATTCAGTCAAAGCTAAGGTATGGCAAGGTTACGAGTCACAGAAGTCTGCTATGTAGCTTATCTGTGTGGTCAAGAAGCCTGAATTATGGTTCTGCTTTAAATCGACGCAGAACCTACGGCGTAGGCCCTGCGTTGGTGTAACGTGGAACCATAAATCAGCTGTTAGAGAGCAGAAAAAGCGTATCTAACAAACGCAATTTAACTAATTTCTGTTCACTTCATTCACTATGTCAGTGCAACAATATCAACGTGGACATCCCAGTTTAACTTAAAACAGTTAAAGTCCAAATGCAAAAAGGAGAGGGAGGGAGCAGAAGACAGAAAGAGAGAGAGTAAAAAAAGTCAAATATTTCCCTTAAACAGAGTTATAAGAGGGTAGGATGATTTGATATCTTACCTTAAGCAGTGTGCATTTGTAGGCGTACTTTGAAATAAATTAAACTGTGAACTGTAGGTCTATTTCAGTCTATATTTGTGTAAAAGTAAAATAAAAAAATACCCCACTTTAATATAAATAAAAAAATGTAGCTGCAACTTAGCAGCTTTAAAAATAAATATAGAAATTAAAAACAGTTCTTTGAAAATTAGATGGTATCCACTCAAATTCCAAGATAACTGCCCAACAAAATAAAATAATAATATGACTAAAAATGAATTCAGAAATATCATTTATTTATGTTCGGGGTTTTTTTCAAGGCCAAAGGGAGCCGTTGCAATGAGGATGAAGAGCCGCAGGTTGCAGACCCTTGACCTAGTGAAATCGATCATGTTGTTCTGATATAAATTTGTAGTTATTTTATATATATTCAATAATAGAATAATCAATACAAATAGACACAGAGTAATTCCATAAATGTATTAATACCTAATACCCTACCTTGCCATACCCAACTGCGAGAACGCAGGAGCATTTTCAAATAATCACATCCGTCTACGTTACCGGCTACATCTCACTTTGTTACGTCTCACATCTCAATGGCGTCATCCGCCGTTGCTGATCTTACACATAGCATGACCTACACATTGATTTCTAGCCTCCCCATTAAAAGACTGAGTCATGTAGTCTGAACACCGTTGCCATCTATTAATGCTGAAAGTCTTGTAGTCTGAAAGCTGCCTAAGTGTTTATTTAGTATTATACCATCTGACAGTATAAAACACGAGAAAAAGAAGAGTTGAAATAAAAGTGTCTTGATAGTTCCTTAAGTCACAAGACAATTGGATCCATTTTTTAATCTTTGTATGGATCTCTGCCTCCATGCTGTGATTTTTTCACGTGTTGATGTTCTTTCAGACAACTGTACCTGTCCAGAGATTCCACCGAAGCCTCTAACGGAGCTTCCAACAGAGCGCTGCTTCCAGAAAAACGGCCGTTTTCGCTACAGTTGCATCGAAGGATACGTGAGGAAAGCAGGAACATCAAATCTCATAATATGCAGCCAGGATAATGGTGCATTACAGTGGATTGGTGGATCCCTCGAGTGCATACGTAAGACCTTCGTTTTGTTTCTTTTTCCCTTTCAGAGTTCTGAAATCTGAAATCATTACATCCCAACCCACTGAGGACACATGCTGAACTGTGGTCTGTTACTGTGTTTCAGCTGATCCCAAAATCCCTCCACAACCAAGGAGCACATCTGGCCAACCGTCATCTACAACGCCCACTTACTCCTTCTCACAGTCGCAGGGATCTGCTGGAGCTTATTCCGACTCTCCCCAGCAGAACACCAGAGGAACAGCCGGGACAGGTGGGGAATCCATCGCAGCGCCACATGTAGACAAACGACCACACGCGCTCACACACACTCCTACCGGACACGCATGTTTTCAGTCTGTGGAAGAAAACCCACATAAATTCCTGCATATACAGGACTGTCTCAGAAAATTAGAGTATTGTGATTTTCTGTAATGCAATTACAAAAACAAATTCATTCATGGATTCATTACAAATCAACTGAAATATTGCAAGCCTTTTATTATTTTAATATTGCTGATCATGGCTTACAGCTTAAGAAAACTCAAATATCCTATCTCAAAAAATTTGAATATTCTGGGAATCTTAATCTTAAACCTATCGTTACGTAACGACGGGAGCAGATTCTGAACGGCTCATAGAAGTCACATGACACTGGAAGATTCAGCCGGGTGGGGTGTACAGACCCTGCAGAATTTCGTGTCTTTCAATCTTTTCTGTGTTGGCAGGGTGAGAGGAGACCACTTTATATATGTTAAAACAAGAAAAAACGTGTTTTTCATAATAGGCCCCTTTAAGTATTTTCTCAA
The DNA here is from genome assembly GCF_033807715.1 of Cololabis saira. Taxonomy (NCBI): domain Eukaryota; kingdom Metazoa; phylum Chordata; class Actinopteri; order Beloniformes; family Belonidae; genus Cololabis; species Cololabis saira. The sequence continues at coordinate 26,695,033 of NC_084609.1, forward strand.
CTTTCTTCTTAAGAAAAAACTTAAGAATAAACGGTATTTCTTGAAATGAAAGTTCTCAAATTTGTTCTCGACTTTTTTCTTAACTTTAAGACAATCTTGACCTGTCTTAAGATTTCTTCTGTGAAAAGGTAAGACTCTAATATCACCTCAAGTCTCGCTTCAGGTGCATAGACTGAATTTAATGAAATGAATAATAATAATATTATAATGAAATGAATAATATATATAATTTTGTATACCAAGTACGTAGAGGTGCACTAAATAAAAACCCAAACATATGTAGCTTAATAAAATAAAATGAAATTCAATAGACTGATTTGTTCATTTTAATACATTTATTAACTGTTAGATTTCATCTATTAAACCAACATTTATCTTCCTAAATGATTTATTTGAGCCAGCGGTAATTCTCCACAGAGCTGCAGATCAGTTCGTTGGATCACTTTCTCCCCGGGACGACGGCGCAGGTCAACCCGGCTATCACGTCTGTTCTCCGGCCGTGAGCTGCTGCGGCTCTTCTCATCCCCAAAAACATCGCAGAACATTTCTTAACAGGCGTTATTTGGATAAACTGAGCCCAGGTTGGGGATTTTAACGGTTACTTTTACGCCTGAAAAAATATTAAAACTTAATAAAGTGGCATTTTAACAGCGCTACAGCTAAAATTAAAACAGCTTTTAGGCCGCGTTCAGACTGCCAGCCAATATCCGATTTTTAGCCCATCCAGATTGAAACTGGATGACTCTTTTGAAGTCTGAACAGTCTCAAACCGCATGAGATCCGATTTTTGCAAACCAGATCGAAACCACCTCCGGTAGGTAGTTTCATATCGCATTCATATCGCATTTGGGCAGATGCGTCTCAGTCTGAACATCTCCAAACACTCAGATTGGATATGACTGTCCCAGACCCATGCTCCAAACCACCCGCCCATTTCCAGTTGTGGAGCTACTCATCCTTTCACAGAGAGCATGTACAATCTCTGATGTCACGTCAAAAACTATTATTTGTAGTTTAAGTGTTACATTACAAATTATGTTTTAATAGCAGAAAAAAAGACTGCATTTCCACGTAGGTGCGGGTCGCCGCGTACCCTACGCCGTAGGTCTGCGTTGGTGTAACGCGGAACCATAAATCAGCCTTCAGTCGCGCTGTGAGCCTGAACCTGCAGCCCGTCAGCTCATCAGGAGGTTAAACAGCGGGGCTGCCAGTTGTTCATTGCTGGTTGGTTTTGTTAACTCTGAGCTTTGTTGGTTGGTTTGTTAGTTTGCTGGTGGTTTTGTTCTGAACACTTTTCTGTTTCTCATTATGCTGGGACGCCGGGTTCCTCCGCCGACACACAGCTTTTGCGGTATGCGTTCATTGTTATGTCTAAAAATGATGCGCAGTGCCGACCCAATCAGGAACGGTACATATTTTGGGATTTTTTTATATATATAAAAAAATAAGAATATAAAAAAATAAAGGATCCCCATTACCTTTGATCGGGTGGGCAGGACGCACGTTTGGGTGGACACAGCCCCCCCCTGCCCCAAAACCAGCCTCGAGTTCCAGAACACAGAGGTCCGACGGGAGGATTAGAGTGAGATGGGGCAGTGTCAAACGATTTAAAATATTGCACAGTGTATGCCCAGCTTTACAGGTATGGAACAGCATGTGAGCTGGCTCCATATTGTTATTGTTTTTGATGTCGCAATTACATGACTTCACACAATACACGCGCTGGGTGACGCCTCCGCTCCGACGTTGTTGCTACGGCAACCCGTCAGATCAGTCAATGATGTGGCCCAGTCTGAACAGAGCCAGATCCGATTTGGACACTTGCTAAAAACAGTGTGTGAACAGTCAGCCCTGAAAATCGGATATGAGAAGGAATCAGATATGAATCAGATTTGCCTGCAGTCTGAACGCGGCCTTAGCTCTCGGCTTCTGCTGTCGTTTTGGTGCGAAATGCATTCTGGAATACTTGGCTGCTACTGCTGCTGTGATTGGTTGGTGAAATGCATTCTGGGATACTTGGCTGCTACTGCTGTGTGAACGGTCTGCTGGAGCGGCTACTGAATCGTTCATTTAGTATGCAGTATACAGTACATACTGATACAGTATGTAGCATGCAGTTCGTTAGTGTGCGATTTCGGATACAGCCATATTTTAAAAAGTTCTTAAGTAGGAAAAATAAGAAATTCGTAAGAAATGATAGTTCTTAAGACGGTTCTTAAGAAAATATTGAGGAATTGCACTTAAGAACTTTCTTATGAACTTCTTAATTTTAGATCTTAAGACATTTCTTAAGATCGTTCTTAAGAACATATTGGTGAATCCAGCCCCAGGTTTCCGCTTTGCCTACCACATGTGCCTCATGTCTCTCATTGGTCGTCTGCGTTCCCGATAACATCGACACCCCGGCGCCAGAGAAATCAGTCCACTTGGTTTAATCATATATTGCTTATCAGTTGCAAATTGATTTAGTAACTGTCATCATTTTTGGTGTTCCAGATTACCCCGAAAGCCCACCACAACCAAAGAGCACAGGTATTTGTCTACATTAATCAAAATGAAAGTACCGGTAGTGTGTTGCAACATTGACAGAAGTGCTAATTGCATTAGGTTTCTTGTTTCATTGCTCTGTGTATGATTAATGCGTATCTGTCTTTATTCTTGCAGGGAGCTACAGCAATATCCCACAAGACTTCATCCTTACCACTACAGTCAGTGAGTTTGGTATTTGCATGGATTGCAACCCCCCCCCCCAAAAAAAAGTAAAAGTAGTCACAGCAACAACTGTGTTTGCAGAAAAGATTATATGCAGCAGTGACTGTTATAATACAAACATTGTGGTTGTAAACCAGGAACGGTTGTGTGGTTGGGGTCATGTTAACAGGTAATGTTCACAAGACGTCTACATATATATATATATATATATATATATATATATATATATATATATATATATATATATATATATATATATATATATACATATATATATACATATATATATACTGTATGTATATGCAGAGTTGGTTACGGTTAATGTAGAAAAACGGCTATTTTGCAAAATAGCCGGCTAATATGCAAAATAATCGTCAGTGCGGCTTATGTAGAAAAACGGCAGTAGCCGGTTAATGCTGTAGATGTGTCAGACCCAACACTTTTTCGGGGAGTGTAACGTTAGGCTTCTTCAACAGCCATAAATAGCCTTGTCAGCAACAAGCATGTGCAGCATATGGGCTGCGTTGGCTGCGTTACGCACCAACTGCACTGATTGGCGACTGTAAGTGACTGGTTTGAAGCGCAAATTTCATCCATTCAACTGAACTGTAGGCTATTCTGTAGTAACTGGACTCTATCTACCAAATGAATTACGTTTGCTTAGTTTGTTTTGGTTTCATCAATTTGTGCAAATGGAGGAGGAGGAGAGACCTCATCTCATCATGATTCGGGTTCCATGAGAGAGACGCAACAACGGTTTGTCTGTTTTGGAGGTGGCAAAGAGAAGGTGGGAATAGATATTTCCTCACAAAGACTGTCACACTGGATATTTGCGAGTACATTTCCCACACCTATAAGGCTGGTAGAGGTGAACGCACTCCACTGCGCTTTGCCACCTCGGTGGCCTCTATTCTGGGGTGCCAATGACGTGATCTGTAGTTTGCATTATTCGTTTTGGAATACTCAATTTAGGAATATACTGCATGGGATTTGGACTCAGAATAATTGCTATAATTGCCACAGCATGCTCCGGTCAGCTCGAGACAATTGTCTCGAGCTGACCGGAGCATCAACACTGGAGAGATGATTAAAAATGTGATGCACCATGAGCTTAAAAATGTATGTACTTTGCAAAATAGCCGTTTTTCTACATTAACCGTAACATATATATTTATGTATATATGACCAACCCTGCAACCACCAAAGCCTGATTTCTATTATTTATTGATTGATTTTTATTATTTAGTTATTGTATTATACAATATATAAATTCAATATCACATGTGGGAATTAAAACAGTCCCAATTTGTCTCTAACAGTTTCCAATTCATATTTTCATGTCTCTGTAAATACATTAGCCACATGAATTGATTTATTTTGGTAGTATTCTTAATTATCTTCACACAAATGTGCATTTTATTCCACTTATTGTACCTCAAAAGTGGACTGTGCGGGGCCGTAGCACAATATTTTAAAAGTGGGTGTGGTGTGGAGGTGAGTATCTGGCTCCGCCTCCTAAATCCTACGAACAGAGCTGTAAAGACATGTTTTAAAGGAGTGCCATTGCAGCGTACGCCTGGACTATTTTCACCAAAGGACAGGGGCGAAACTTAAGTTTCAGAGGTGGGGGGACACAAGTAGGAACGGTAAATTTGTGCGTGTAGCTGTAGCGTGGATGTGCAGTGTGGCTTTGTAAGACTATGTGTGTTTGAATGCGAACAATCAAACAATTTTTATATGGATTTACTTTTTTAGACACTTTTTAACTTTTTTTCCCTGATATATTTATTTATTATTATTTTCGTTTAGTGCTATACAATGATAAAAAATAGTCTTGAATCTTGTGACCTCTTTCTCTGTGGGCATCCTTTATTTTTGACACAACACAACATTAACATGCCACATAACAAATCAGCTCTTACCTTAAGACAGTATACAAGCTTTACAGGCTTACTTACTTACAGGCCTCTGGAGAAACAGAGTTCTTGGCCAGGCCTGATTTTTCATTTTCAAAAGCTTGGGCACAGAAAAAAACATAGGATTCCATTGACTCCTTGTTTATAATGGAGCCAAGGAATTCACAGTACCACTTCTCTTGATCTTAAGGTTTTGTTGCTAAGATGCTGTTCTACAATCACTTTTGGGCTGGTTGGGTTCCTGCCTGCCTGCCTGCACTTCTTCACTTGCGCCTGTCTCCACATATTTCTCCTATGAAATAGGAAAATAGATCATGTTCATTCCTTCCTTTCCTTATAAACAAACCAAAATCACCTAACCATTTACAACATATTAAGTTGAGTAATATTTGGCTACTCATCTCTGCACAGCCTACCTGCAACACAGCAGTGCTGCTGCTTTTTTGTCCCGCTACAAAAATGGATTTTGAACTGAGCTGCCGGCTCCTCTTCATTTCTGCGCCGCGTCCTGGCTGTCTGTCTGTGAGGCTGATTTATGGTTCCGCGTTAAATCGACACAGAACCTACACCGCAGGGTTACACCGTAGGGTTATGCCGTAGGGTTATGCCGTAGGGTTACGCCGTACGGTTACGCCGTAGGGTTACGCCGTAGGGTTACACCATAGGTTACGCGGCGACGCGCACTGTACGGTACTGTACGGCGTCGCCGCGTAACCTACGTCGTATGTTCTGCATTGATTTAACGCGGAACCATAAATCAGCCTTGAGCAGTACTGAGGGGAGGAGGGAGGAGGGGGAGCTGCGCTGCCGTGCCGTCCTTGCATCGCCTTCGCACAGGGTGTCTTGATTATTTGCAATTACAGGCTGAGCCTACCGTTAGTTTTTAAACTGTAAAAAGTGGGGGGGGACAAAAACATGATTTTGAAAAGTGGGGGGGACATGTCCCCCCTGTCCCCAGTGGAAATTGTGCCCTTGTCAAAGCATATCACGGATATTTCACTAAAGCTACACTATGTAGCGCTCCCACTTCTGCCCACATGGGGGCAGCACACCACAATTAGTCCATTAGTCACAACAAAGTGCGTCTGTAGTGGGGTAGTCGTAAGAGTTTTAGCTGCTTTGAACGAGTTGGAGAAGCTGTGCTCCTGGCAACCTTTGCCCTCTTTTACCCTGATTACTGTGAAAAGAAGCTGCTGCATCAGTGATTGTAGTGCAACTAAAGTTCAGATAGTTGAAGCCAGCATAAGTTCAGGTCTGTGGCCTCTGAGACCATGAAGACTGATGCTGCATGGGAAATGTGAAAGCTTGGATGAAACTGCTCCACACTATGCTCTGTACCCCAGCATGAGTTTGTTCCTCTACTTCTACGCCCCTGTCGTGATGAAACAGATGTATTTAGGAGGATGAGAAGTTTACATCACGTGTCCGCTGCCGCCATCTCGAAAGGAATTTAGCCAGAAGAAGCGCTGTCGTTGTGAGGTTGGTTCTCCTTGGACGAGAGCAACACGTCCAGGAACTCTGGGTTGGTGCCGTCTGCCCCTTTAGTACCAAAACAAGCCATCAAATCTGAACGGCCATCACCTCAACATTTGAGGGGTTCATTAAAACTGCAGTGTTGCTATTTGGTGTCCACATCAAGTCCTGTCAGGGGAACATGCCAATGCTGATCCACAATCACCAGCATTATAAAAACACACTTTGATTTATTGTGATTGAGGAAGGGCCAGTCAGTCTGCCTCTGTGATGTCACCAAGTGGCCAGACGCATCAGATCCTAGCATCTGTAATTAATTAATTACATGACTGAATTTCCAGTTGATGGATTTCAAATGAGGCATCACATTTGACTTCTATGACATCAGCGCAGAGGGGGAGTGGTTAAATGGGTTTAAAGCACAGAATAAATGTCTCCATTGTGGGATTACTAAAGGAAAATATTATTATTACCTTTTTGGACTTGTGTGAAATTACCAGAAGCGTGACATCTGCCGCCGACCCCCTGAAGCCACTAATGTCTCTGTGGTTAACTTGAGAAAAGGGATGTGACTCACAACTGTTATTGATTTCTAACCAAGATACTGTTCCACTTCACAAAATATCAAACACTCAAGCCGTCTGTCGCCATTGCTGTTGAAGTAACCATGGCAACGGATCCCATGCCCTTTCAATATGGCGACGTCGTCCCAAAATGCAGTGCAGGGTGAAAACACCGGGATGTAACTTCTCATTCTCTGCAGGACTCTGACTTTAGAAATTATGGAAGAAGTAAACTTTGTTTTTTCAACAGGAATTTCCCCTAGTCTTCATGCGAGCTGGGATGTGGTCATCTCAACATCTCAAAGAGGAACAGAGGAGTCAGAGTCAGTGTCACAAGGTAAAGACATAAGCACTTTGTTAGAACAATCATTCTTTCTTTCCACACATACGAGCTGCTCAAAACTCTGTTCCGTCAAAAACAGGACGAAACCTTCTCTGTTGCCATCTTAACGTCTTATACAGTCAACCCTGAATTATTCTGGCAGTTTTTAATGATGTTTTAGTGCCGTTATACACAGTTGCAGTGGATTTAGAATAAAACAAGTGGTCAAAGTGCAGACTCTCAGCTTTAATGTGAGAGGTTTCACAAGAATATGGTATTCCAAATTTTGCAGTTAAAGGTATTTTAAGCAAAGTTCCTCCATTTGAAAGTATTTGAACAAATTGAAATGAAGTTATTCGGTCATGTATCAGAGAATCCTTTCCTTCATCTATATATATATATATATATATATATATATATATATATATATATAATGTGTATATGTATAATCTTTATTTAAAGGCATGAAGCAACTAAATATAAACAGTAACAATTGGATAAAGAATATGATGACAGAGAGAAAGTAAAAGAAAATATACTAGAGACACGTGTATCATTGTCCAAATCTACCATCAAGAGACGCCTTCGTGAAGGTGCAAATTACTGGTAATATTGAAGAACAGGAAAGACCGGCCTTGTCGGAGGATGTCTGACACAGAAACAGCTTCCCGTGTTGTAGGGTCAGATTCTTTAGATGCATAAAATCAAGAAAACCTTGTAGCATAATGACGAGGGGAGAAAAAATATGTTGACGGCTCTGATAAAATTGTTAATCACTGGTAATTGTGGTCGTGTCTTAATAATTGCCATGATGTAATTTGACCTTTTGCTTAGTTCCTGTAACCGCCTCACTACAAGTGTCTTAACCTTCTCTGCTGCCGGCATATCCGTCTGCCTATGTTTATATCGCACTGTAAACAGTTTGATCGTACTGCAGGAGATATACTGCAACTCATGTTCGTATGTGTTGCTATCTCACTCTGGTATGTGTTGCTCCATGATTTATGTTTTAGGAGTGATGCAATGAGACAGCAAAGAAAGTATTTTTAACCGTTCTCTGACAGAATCCTCTGCTGCACGATGAATGGAAATAAACATCCAAAGGAAATCTTGGGTTCTGTTATTTTTCATTCTCCCTCATTTATTATTTGAGGAGCACATCTTTTTTCTCCACAAAGGTTCTGAACCGCTCATGAACCAGAGCAGACCACATCACGCCTCAAACATGGCGGAGGCAGTGTTATAGTGTGGGCATTCATTTTAAAAGTTGTTGCAGTCGCAAAACATCTCCAGGCAGGAAACTCAGAATATGATGACTATAATAGTTGACCTGAAAAAAAGTAAGAAATCAAAGTTATAGGAAATCTGGTTATATTTACATTTATGTTGTTTTTTCCGAATACGTTTGAGCCCCTGAAAACTGAAGTGCTTTGGTTAAAGATGACTTAAAGCTGAACCCGAAAGTCCTGAAAGAGCCTACGTGTTCGTTTGTCTCGAGCACCATAAGAAAACCAGTGAAATAGAATCAAATGCTAATACAAGCTTTTATTATATCATGCACAATGTTTTCCGGCCGGAGGTACACTTATCTCAGACCACATAGGCAGGACAGGAATGTACTCTATTTATGCTAAAAAGGGAGGAGTTCTTTGTAGTGAACCCCATCTGCCAAACATATCAGACATTCCCTGTTTATTGCTTCCTACTTAGGATGTCAACCCAGATAACGGATAAGAATCATCAGTGTTAAAAGATCTGTTTCTCTTCATTGTCTTCACCTAACAAAGAGTAAATATCTGCCTAGTCATAAAGCCTGCAACTAGAGAAAACAGCCTAGCCATAAAACCAGCTGACCCTGCAAATAGAGAAAAACCACCAGTGCAACTTTCATAAAATCCTAACAGTCTATTCTCTGATCATGTCTTCAATGCGAAAAAAAAAAAATGTCTATGAACAATCACAACATTTTTAAAATATTAAGAAATGACAGAAAAATAAATATGAGACTTGTTAAATAGTTAATGCAATATTCCAACAAACAAAAATCTAAATTGATTTACTGGAAATATTCAATTAAAATAAAAACCTAGGTTTTTAAAAAATATTTATATTGTATATATATATATATATATATATATATATATAATTTTGTATTTATTTATTTTTTCTGAGACCCAGAGCAAAGAAACAATAGCAAGATTAATCAGACATAAGGAGCTAATATTTACAGAAATGAGGAAAAGAAAAGGAGAGAAGCAACGTGGGTGAACGTAAATCACGTGACCGCCCGTCGCGACACCAGGCGTGACGCAACTCTCTCTATAAACCACTCTGGCTCAAAACGAAAGTGTTTCTTTTCTGACTGATTGCGGAGCAGACGCGCGTTTTCCTGCAAACCCTGATCAAGTTAATAAGAACAGAGTTATGGGATGGATCTGGATCAGCTGGGCTTCGTCTCCGTGTTCGTGGTTGTGGTCGTCGGGACTGCGCGACTGTCCAGTGCTGACAGAAGTAAGAGCCGTCTACTCACTGCAGGAGACGCACACAGCTGTACAGAGCAATATCAAAGGATCAAAGGAATAGTTTTTATTTTATTACTTTTTAATTCATGCAAGGGCCGCCAGTCGTCTACATTTTGGAGTATGACTGAGAATCCAACCTTAAAATCAATATTACAAAACCTATGAAGCTGTGCAAAGATGGAAATAAAGATCTGAGAGGAAACCTGTTAGTACCTTACTGTACTTGAGAAGCTAAAGACAGAACTAGTGTATTCATCCTTTTTGAAAGTGCAGGTTTTTCTTTATCAATTTGCTCCCAACTTGTAGGCAGATCTTCTAATTCACAATAATACAAACACTGTGTGTTTAAGCTGATAAAAGACAAGCGATTGTAACAATTCTGTCTTTATTAAACACGTGTTAAACATTAACAATGATGGAATAGAAAATTAGGAATAAGCAGTTTGCACATCTGGAGTTCAGTTAATGAAATGAGCTTTGAGGTGGATTAAGTGTTACTTTGATTAGTAAAATACTAGTTAACATTTGTATTTAATTATCTAAAATTATACTATTTTGTTGTCTTTGAGTCTTGTAGTGTTTACTTAGTGTTTACTTAGTGTAATACCACCTGACAGTAAAGAAAAAGAAATGCTGAAATAGCTGAAATAAAAGCTTCCTGATTGTTCCTTATGTCACAAAACAATTAGATCCTCTTTTTTTTTTTTATCTTTGTATGGAAATCTGCCTCCATGCTGTGATTTTGTCATGTGTTTATGTTTTTCAGACAATTGTGCGTGTTCCGAGATTCCTCCGAAGCCTCTAACGGAGCTTCCAACAGAGCGCTGCTTCCAGAAAGACGGCCGTTTCCGCTACAGTTGCATCAAAGGATACGTGAGGAAAGCCGGAACATCAAATCTCATCAAATGCAGCCAGGTTAATGGTGCATTACAGTGGATTGGTGGACCCCTCGAGTGCATACGTAAGACTGGCGTCATAACATCAGTCATAACATCTATAGGATAAGCTGATTCTTCCGGTCCTCACTTATTGTGTGTTGTTTCAGCTGATCCAAAGCTCCCACCACAACCACGCAGCAAAGGTGAGTACCAGGAAAATAGTCTTATCTATTTAATCTGGTTTTGGCATGCTAAGAAAGTAAAATGCTTATAAAGTAGATTTCCGATGTCTATCCTTTACTCCATAAAGTTATTTACACCACTTTCTGAGTTGTGTGTACACACACTTGGTACAGGTTTCTCTGGGATGGGTCTTATTAATCAAGAACAGATCAAAGTTGTTGACTGAAATGACTATCACCACAGCCATCGTTCAGATGCTGCGGTTTCACAACGACCATGATAGCTGCAGGATTTTGTTAATGACACCTTGGTCCAACAAGGTTTTCACTGCATAACTGACGCCGGCCGGTGTTCTGACAGAGAGTCTGGCTCTGACAATAAAAGCTGGACAACCCCTCTGCATTGTCGTTTGCCGTCGCATAATTGTCTGCTGGTAACATAGGTGTTGCAACTGTTATATGTAACATAATGGCACTTTTCCATTACTACCTACTCAGCTCTACTCACCTCAGCTCGACTCAACTCAACTCGGCCTCGTTTCTTTTCAGAATCAGAATCAGAATCAGAAAAGGCTTTATTGCCAGGTCAGACATAAATCAGACGAGAGAACTTGACTCCGGTTTACACCGACAACAACACTAAAGATGTAGAACATGGAGGAGATGATAGATGTGCTGCTGGGTCTGGGACTTGTGTTTGATATCAAGTTAAAAAATGAGATTGAGAGAAGATTCAAGTGACGACGCTTTTCAATTTTTTTTATTTGTCTCTGCGCTGCTGAAAAGTCCATTGGTAGCTACAAGCAGCTATGAAGAGACAGAGCTCCTGGTAGATCTGGTCGTTCCTTATCACCCGTCTAGATCCATTTTTAATTCTCTCCTCAACCACCAGGTTTATGAACATCTGCACCTCAGAGTTGGATCATGAAACAGACTTTTGCTGCCATTGCTGGTCGAATAAAATGAACAAGAAGCCGTCAGAGTCTCTTTCTCTGATGTCACATCCTGACTCAGACGTCTGACTCCAACCCCCCGACCAATCGGTGGCCTGTAGTGTGATGATGTCAGATACAGCCGACTCAGCAGCTTAGAACCTCGGCAGAGTAGATACAGAAAAGTATCTACTCGCCAAGTTAGACCTCTAGTGGAAAAGAACCAAACTGAGCTGAGCCGAGCCGAGCCGAGTAAGTGCTAGTGGAAAAGTGCCATAAGAGGGACGCCCGCCCCCACATTTGGTCCCTCCATCATTCACCAGGCAGTGAAACTTGGATATATTTAGCCAGTTTTCAGACCTCTTTTATTTATTTTTTTCTCACAAAATCAACTTGAGACACATTTAGCCACTTTCTTCGGGCGTTATTGAAGACTTTTGGAGACTAACGAGAAATCCTGGAAGGAGGAGGCGTTCAATCCTCCGGGTCCAGACTGCAAATGAATGGCACATCCGTGAATCCACCGCTGGCTGAATAACAATAAATAATTAATAATAATAGTATATCATTCCTATTGTTACAATAAGTTGTCTATAGTCAAAATAAGCGAGAAAGGTTGGAATGGTGACAAAAAAAGGTGAAAAAATTAAATATATCTGTAGTTTCAAACATAGAAAGAAAGTTTTTTTTTTAACTTCCTTTTTATCTCTCCCATGACTTAATTCCTCTCACCTACAGCATCCATCACAATTACATGCAAACTGAAAGGCAAGAACAAAGTCAAAAGAACATTGTACTTCAGTAAATGGTGTAAAACTATGGAATTGTTGCGAAAAGGACTTAAGAATGTGTAGTTCGATCCATACCTTCAAAAAAACGTTTAAAATTAAGACTACGAGTATCAACGAGTATAAAAAAATACTGTAATGGGATAAATTGTAATGCAATCAAATTCATTGACACCAAATTTCATAGTGTAACTATTATTACTGGGCTTTTGTTTGCTTCTTTGCACCTACCATATATTATATGACAGTGTAATAGATGTATTATTGCACTGTGTGTGTGTGTGTGTGTGTGTGTGTGTGTGTGTGTGTGTGTGTGTGTGTGTGTGTGTGTGTGTGTGTGTGTGTGTGTGTGTGTGTGTGTGTGTGTGTGTGTGTGTGTGTGCGTGTAAACACATTCATACATTGCTGTACAGTTAATGTATATCGTACTGATACTACAAAAACATGGATGCAAATTTGCATTGACATTCCACTACAGGTATATTTATACTTTGATAACCCAAACTGTTTGTTTATTTGTCTTTAGTTTTTAATGCTCTAACAATCATTAATCACTTATTTTCCTGCACTTCCTTATAATCATTGTCTAGTATCGATTGTATGATAATAGGGTTATACACAGTACTCGAGTTGTAAAAAAAAATCAGGGGGGATGGTGGATTTGATCATATGGGGACAGATAATTTGTGCTGATTACAAATAATATAATATATTACAAATAATAGCAGTGACCAAAACACCTGCAGAAATACTGCAGGAATGACATAGCAGCAGTTAAATGCAGCCTTCTGTAAGCTTTAAATATCCACTGGGCTTACATCAAATACATCAAAACACAACAATAAAAAACTGTTTTCTGAACTTATCAATATGACTCTGTCATTCACAGGATAAGTAACATGGATCACTGCAAAAACTCAAAATAAGAATATTTGTCCTATTTCTAGTTAAAATGTCTAATTTTAGTAAAAAAAATCTTATTACACTTAAAACAAGACTCATCACTGAAAAAAACAACAATTTTCACCTGTTTCAAGTAGATTTTCACTTAAAATAAGTAGAAAAATCTGCCAGGGGAACAAGATCTTGTTGCTTGTAATGAGAAGATAAATCTTGTCCCATTGGCAGATTTTCCTACTTATTTCAAGTGAAAATTTACTTGAAACAAGTGAAAATTGTTGTTTTTTCCAGTGATGAGTCTTGTTTTAAGTGTAATAAGATTTTTTTTGGTGAAATAGCAGTAAAACCACATTCATTGATGAAATGACATAAGGGATAGAAAGGGGGGATGGCAGTTTTACAGGGGGGATAATTTTGACCGTTTTTATTTCAGGGGGGATGCCATCCCCCTCATCCCCCCTCAACTCCAGTACTGTTTAAAGGCATCACAAGCTCAGGCTTCAGCTACAACTTTTTTGGTCACATCTATTTGATCCATCTCTGTAGTTCCTCTCTGGTTTGGCTGTTTTCTCCATGTGTGCTGCATGATGATGGTTGCACCGATGTAATAACATTGTTTTTAACAACCAAAACAAACAAACAATTGTGAAAACATGGTAAATGAGGTGGTGATGCCATTTAGCGACGTTTAGACCAGCCGATAGCTGCATCCCCCCCCAAGGAGTTGGCTACACTGCTACCAGGTGAAGATATTAGTCCACCCAGCGCAGTTTCACCAAAGAATCCATCCCACCTGATCAATAAGACAATATTTATCCAGTTGAAAGTGGACTTCAGACCTTCCTGGTTATCTACAACAATTCACTGCATGAAAGCATAAGTAGTTTAGATCACGATGGGATTCCACCTTTGTGTTTGGGTCAGGCTAGCTCGTTAATTTCTTTTCAATGTCGCTTTATCTTACCGTTTCCATTCAGCACAGTTATTAGAAAAAAAGTGTTTGTCCCTTCCAATAAGTAACAGCTGAGTAACATGACGGTTGAAAAACCCAGCAGGACCACGGCCAGCGTCAGCAGGATACAAGAGATTAGATACAAGTCCCTAGCAGTTGGGGGGGGAAAGTGAACAAAGTAAAAATGAGATATGGCTCCTACACCGGCTGCAGCTGTCCAAGTGACTATGTAACCCAGTAGAAATGTGTCTCACGTCCGCTCTGGCAGCACTCGTAGAAATTATTGGCAGACAATTTTGAAGTGTCCTCAAATGATCTGAGGTGAAAGTCTGTCAGTCGGAGGACGGAGATGCTGCCAGAGGCCAGAGGGGCTGATTCAGAACATAGTCATTATAAATGCTATTTAAATTATTCAATTCAATTCAATTTTATTTTTATAGCATCTATTACAACAGAAGTTGTCTCCAGGCTTTCCAGAGACCCAGAAACTAAACCCCCTGAGCAATATTTTTTTTTTTTTTTATGTACCGTATTTTCTGGACTATAAGCCGCTACTTTTTTCATAGGTTTTCAACCGTGCAGCTTATACAAAGGTGCAGCTATTCTGTGGATTTTTCTTCTACTGCTCGGGGCGCTCTAACCGGAATTAGAATCAAAACTAAGACAAAATGAATGCAAAGAAGACACTATAAATGTAAACACACTACTACTTCTTTAGCAGATAGAAGTAGGTAGAAGCAGATTTCAAACAGATAAATAAATACCGGTTATTTTCTCTTGGTTCTGTCCCGTTTTAATCAGCAAAGTTGCTGCCGTGTTAAAAGACACTGTTAGGAAAGGATCTATTTAGGTACAAACATGTACATCATTTACAGTTCAAAATCGTTCTGTACATGTAGTAAATATCTAATCTAACAACATAAATATCTGCGGCTTGCATATCTTTTTTTTAAATAGAGCGGATGCGGCTTATATGCATGTGCGGCTCATAGTCCAGAAAATACGGCAGCTTGTGCAGGTGAAATTACTGTTTTTCATCTTTGAGTGGCTCAGTGCCGTTTGTTAACGTGTTGGTGTTTTTTCAGACAATTGTACATGTCCCAAGATCCCTCCAAAGCCTCTGACTGAATTTCCCCCTGAGACCTGCTTCCAGAAAAATGGCCGTTTTCACTACACCTGTCTGAAAGGATATGTGAAGAAAGAAGGAACCACAGATCTCATCACATGCGTAGAACATAACGGTGCATTACTGTGGCAAGGTGGACCCTTTGAGTGTATACGTAAGTATTTATAGTTTTATATAGTTTCGTCATGACTTAGAAAGACAGAAGTTGTTACATCCATGGGACTAGCTGGGATCAAATGGGAGCGAACGAAAGTAGTTAGAGAAATAACAGGCAGAAAACAGGTGAATCGTTCAGTTGCGGCTACAAGCACCAAAATTGGCAAACATACTCCTTAGGGGTTGCTCTTTTGATAAAACCATTGTGCCAAAAAAAACACACACACAAAACCTCTAACAATACTAAAGTATACACTATCACGCCATCCAACCATTTTACCAGTGTCAAACATAACAAAAAAAACTCAAATTTTGCAGAATATTAGAATTCTGGGACTGATATATGGTACAAGGAAGCCAAAGTGTAAGTCCATGGGTCCAAGTTTAGATTCTACATAGTGAAAAGGTTATGATTTGACACCAAGATCATTCCAATAGGACAACTCTATTAGATTTTATTGCGAAATGCAATATTACTGTCTATTCGATGGCGGCCATCTTGAAAAAAGGCTGCCATCTTTTTTTTTTTTCTGGCACAATGGTTTTATCAAAAGAGCAACCCCTAAGGAGTATGTGTGCAAATTTTGGTGCTTGTAGCTGCAACTGAACAATTATTCCTGTTATTTCTCTAACTAAAAGCTGTTTCAGGCTGGTTTTTGAACTGTCGCCCTAGAAAGCACAAACTGTACTGTACATACATGAATATGTTAATTTCTGCTGCAAGGATAGACGCTTTAACGGCGGGTTGGTGGAGACTGACTCACTTATGGAGCACGACCCCGCTGGTCATTCAAAGAACTGCACTTTTTCCTACTTCCTTGTTGAACTCGACCTGGAAAACCAGACGTTACGAATCTCTGCCCCCGTCACACGCTTCATTTCTCTGATTGGTGTCCAGAGGCACCAATGTTTCCTCGGCGTCCGTCGGTACTGCCTCCTGGAAATCAAGGTCGAATTTAGAGGAAGCAGATGGATTCACAACAACTCACCAACACTCAGCCCACCTAGCAGTGGATGTGTTTATTCATCCTTTTGTAACTACTCCTGAGTGGACAGTATCCTTCAAAATGTGACTACATCTGTGAATAATCCTGCTCTGGACATTTCTTTTAGACTAATTTTATCGTTGCTCGTCAGGGAATTTCCACCAAGATTAAATAGAGATGTGACACTTCCTGTACAGAGGCTTTCACACATCTATTCTTCACGTGTTAACTCCCGCAGAGAAGGTCGCGACTCATCTGTCATGTTTTTTAACCACTGTTTTAACTTTACCGCAGTAAAGTAAGCCTAAAAAGCAGAGAACATGACCCCAGTGGGGACTTTTTCTTTTGATGATTATTTCCCGCAGACAGCTGCGGTCATGTCCGAACAGCTGCTCCTTCCTGCCTCAAAAACATGTTGTTTTTTTCAGTTGAATTTACGCTCATTGGTTGCAAATTGATGAAATAACTGTACTTATTGTGTTCCAGCTGATCTGAAAACCTCAACGCCCTCAGAGAGCACAGGTGAGAAAATGAAAAAGAAAACTGTTCAACCCACTGTGTGAGTGTTTAAATGCAGACTTTAATCCCAGAAGAGAGCGGTTATACAACATAAATGTTTTCTTGGTCTCTGAGCGAATGATCAGATTTTTGCAGTCTCAGCGATAAACCTCACAACTCCATCCAGATGTTTGACAGACTGTTCAGCATGTTTAGTCTGAACTGAAACCATCTGCTCCCACTCATTTATAAAGCTCAAAGGGCCTCATTTATAAAGCTTGCGTAAGCACAAAACAAGGCTTGAAAGATGCGCACGCCACCTTCTACGCAAAGGTTGGGATTTAAAAAAAAAAACGTAACGGGAAAATGTGCGTATCTCTACGCAAACTTTGATCCTAGCGCACGAACATTTTGAAGATACCGCAGACGGTGAGGGGGTGAAATGAAGCCAGATTCATGTCATACTTTTAATGTCATCACATATCAGACTTATAGATCCATGTTATAGATCTATGTGTTCCGTAAATGAGCCATCACGCCTGTATTTGCAGTAGCTACTACGTTCATATATCATACTTCCATCTTCAAAGGGTATGGAGTGGTGAATAGCACCAGAATGATTATTTATCGTGACAAGGTGTGTAACAATCAGTCCAATTGCTGAGTAAGAATATAAATTGCATGGTGACAGCCGTGCGTAATGCTGCACAATGGATGCGCTGGCACTGCTTGAAGAATTAGCCGACAGGTATGTGTTTGATTAACAATAAATAATGTTACATGTTCTGCCTAAAGCCCCTTCGAGGTACGATTAACATCTACATTCCTTCTTTAGGTCTGGGATATCACAGCCGTCACTGAGCACTATAATGCCAGCCGTTTTGGATGGCATTATTAAAATGACCAGTCGATACATCTGGTTTCCTTACACTGTGGGTGAACAGGCCAAAATTAAAAGGCAATTTGCAGCAATGGCAGGTTTCCTAAATGTAATCGGTGCTATTGACTGCACTCACATTGCTATAAGGGCTCCGAGCGAAAAGGAATTTGTCTGTGTGAACCGTAAAAATTCGGATTCAATAAATGTACAAGTCATTTGTGCCTCAAACAGGGTTCTGACAAATTTAGTGGCACGGTGGCTCGACGCGTCTGCGCATGCTCAGCAGGCTCATTTATATGCAAACACAGTCATCACGTAGTTTGCATTGACCATTTATGGTATGAAATGGGCGTGTAGAGGGCGGGGTATGAGGCAAATTCACCTGCGCAACCTTCCAGCTGGACTGTGATTTATAAAGAGAACATTGCGTGCAGATGTGCGTGCACATGGTTTTATAAATCAAGATATTTTGTGCGCACGCCATTTTCAGCTTTTGAGCGCACGTTCACTTTTAGTATGAATCCTACGCACTCTTTTATAAATGAGGCCCCAGCAGCTCATTAAACTAACACCAAACCTCGCCTGCACTTTTAGTTTTCACTTAGTCATCCGGCATTTCGAATCTAAGTAGCCTTTTCTCCCGTAAGCGCGAGGGCATGCATGGAGGCGGTACGCCTCCAGCAGGACTCCCTCGTAGCAGTAGTGTGGGAACACATGTGTTCATGTAAGGATGGAGTGATAGCAGTGTGAATTCTGGGTTTAGAAATACTAGAAGTAAATTTCTTCTCTTGTCAGCAGCGATTTCCACGTCCCAGCCTGCCACACCAGGGAGCATGTCCAGGTCGGAAGGTAAAGATCTAAGACTAAACAAGTATCTTATCAGTGTACATTTCCCTCTCATCTTCTGCTTTCACAGTCTGATATCTGAAGTGAACAGTCAATCAAGAGCATGCAAATTTAATGTCTGATATTTCCTTTCATTGCAAAAAGTAGGAAAAACTGCGGGGATCTCTGTGACGATGATCATCATCTTCATCGCCGCCGTGGGCTTGATCGTCTTCTTTATAAGGTAATCTCTTCGGTTTACTTACTCCGCCCACTCGCTCGCCCTTTTCATCGCCAGTCTCATCCTTTACCTTTCTCTCCACATCTCAGGCGGAGAAAGAGGAACGTCCCACACCACTGTACACCGGAGGAAAGGTCTCAATTGAAGCATCCACCAGAATCATCCTTGAAGGACACGGATGACGTCTTTCAAGATGACTGTCCAGGCTCTGCAGACGAGATTGAGCTTCAAACCTCTCTACCTTGAGTGCAAACATTTCCATGGAATTTCCATTCTCAGGGCTCCACTTTTACGTTGAAAAAATGTGCGTGCTGTATGGAGGAACTTTAACATGTCGGGTCAGACTGTACGTCTGGCAGAGAAAGGCCGGACCATGAAGAAACCATCTGAATGACTCAATTCCCCAGCAGGCTTTGCAGGGTTTATGGTTTTACAAGCAGGTGTAAAAGTGATGTCACTGGCCTCTCATTGGGCGTGGAACCCCAAAACCCCTCAGGGGTCCCCGCTGATGTGCAGAGCCCCATCTACCTTCACTCTCTGACCCTGTCCGGCCTCACTCGCTGTAATGACTGCAGCGCCGGCTCGGATCAGCGTGACTGGTTACCAAGAACCACCAACCTGACGACACGGACGGACACGGACGGACCCAGACGACGATGGAGCCGCTCGCAGCTGGATTACCGGCGGAGCGATGACCAACGAGCTGTCGGCCCGTGGCCAGTATCGGCGGGATTCACCGCACATCAGGATGAGACTGCGTAGAGACAGTTCAGCTCATTTTTGTCACGTTACTTTTCCTTTGAAGTCTTCCAATCTCCTGCAGCGGACCAGCGGTCCGAAGCGGCGTATGCTTGTCAGTATTTAATTTGATTGAAGTTTGTTATGTGTAAAATCTTATGTACATCATGTGGGTTGCCAGCCATCTTGCCACACACATATATTCTCAGACATACAGTCCTGAGGTCTTGGAAAAATGCCTCTTAACTGTATTTGTCAAAATTGCACCTGGAGAGTACGAAAGCTCCGATTTCAATCACGTCTTCGCTGCTCAGTTAGAGCCAGCCGGCCGTAAGCTGGTGGACTTTCCTCATTTTCTTTCCAGTTGCAGCACGTACATTAGTGCTGTACACCATGATTTGGTAAACACCTTTATCCATGATGTATATATGCATTTCAATCTTGCAGCAGAAGTGCGTGAATGTGTGCGACAGTTTGTGTGTCCTTCACCAACATATTCTGATGGAGAGGACTAAAATCATCGATGTGAATCATGAAGACAAGACAGTGATGGGTGCGGTGTGTGATGTTGTGACTGCTACATTCAGATATAGATACATATACATATAATATATATACACAGAGGGAGAGGTACACAAACCAGTACAAATACTCTTATAATAATAATAGCGACAGAAGAGACATCTCCATCAACAACAACCATAAGGTTAATAATAAAGATATCAATCCTAGTATCATCATTGCGACCACATCATTTTTCTCTAGAAATTACTCAGAGCTTTAAGCTGGCCACTCTAGAGGCATGTAGCATGTAGAGAATGTATTCATCCATTGCTGAATAAATATATATTTTTTAATAGAAATGCATTTGTTGTCAGTATTTCTTCCTCATTTTTCTCCATAATTGTCTCAACCAGCTGCACTGGTGTCAGCAGAACTTTACCCACTGATCCCATCTGTGACAACTCAGCAGAAAGTCTGAAACTGAAAGACTGATCTCAGAACTACAGTAGATGTTTCCAAATAAAGATACTCGATCGTGTTGAGTCAGTTTATGAGTTGGTATTTACTTCAGTAACCTAAGTTCATACTAGTTACGTCCCGGTCAGTATTTCTTTTGACTCAAGTTCTAGGAAAGTGCAAGCTTCATAACTGTTCACATGTCCAGTCTCTTAGACGTATAAGCTGAAACAACAGGAATATAAAGATTTGGCTAAAAAAAAAAAGAAAGTTGAGTAGAAGATTTCAGGGAAAGTTTACAAGAATGAGATTCATTTTAGAAATGTACAACCAAAATGCTCAACCTCAGCTTGAAGCTGCTTGATTAGTGATGAAGCATTCCAGCAGCGCGTGACCCCTGCAGGGACACAACAACGCCTTGCAGATTGCTCTGGCCTCATGTTCCCCTCAAGACATTGACATGCGAGTTCCAGCTCCTGAGGACCCCTGCCGGAACGAGGACTTGCAGGCAGCGCCAGTATCATTCAATGCCTCTAGACATTGTCACGCCAGTTCCTGCGTCTTGCATCCCTGCTGAGACAGGCACCGGGGGAGTGGATCAGACTTCCAGCCCCCGCAGAGACAAGACCATATAAGGATTTCCTGTTGATAGATCACACCTTTGACTGTCTCTCACTGACTTTTTTATTTCTGCCGTTTGTTCTTGTATAAAAAGCTTGTTACAAAATCACTCGATGTCAGCCCACCGACCAAGACACTGCGTCTGTGTAGGTCTGCTGACCGCCGGCTGAATAATAAACTCATAAACCACAAAGCGGACTTCTGAAATGGTTTGATAAATTCCTCAACATTAGCATCAGGGACTGGCTTCAGAAAAAAGCCAGACTGGGTTGACCCTGATGTTAAAGAGTCCAAGTACAGGAGGAAAAAAGAAAAGCTATCCCAGGTGTGGACCAAAGGCTCAGAGAGTTGGCAGCATCTGTCTTCGTCCATGGATGAAGGCTGGGCTAGATCAGGGGTCGGCAACCCAAAATGTTGAAAGAGCCATATTGGTCCAAAAACACAAAAAACAAATAGGCTATGTCTGGAGCCGCAAAAAATGAAAAGTCTTGTATAAGCCTTAGAATGAAGACAACACATGCTGCATGTGTCTATATTAGTTAACTGGGTCCTCGGCTGCATATGTAGCATGCTAATGTCTTTCCACATGACTCTTTTTGTTATGTGAATCTATGGAAGAGTATTAGAGCCAGGCAGGAGAAAAATAAAAATCATATTTTAAAGGACGATTTTTTTTTCATTATGCACTTCGAGAAAAAAGTCGGTATGTCGAGATTAATGTTGAAGTACAATTTTGAGAAAAAAGTTGAAATGTCAAGAAAAAGGAGAAAAAAAAAGAGAAAAGGGGAAAAAAAGTCAAACATTTTAGAAAAAGCTCCAGGGAGCCACTACGGTGGTGGAATTGAGAAATTGTTATTTAATGTACGTATCTAACAGGTTCCTAAAATTAATTATGGAGATGAAGGAAAGCCTAAGATAAGGAACATCCTTTTCCATTCCAAACCAGAAAAATAAAGACGTACATTCGGTTTACTGCGATGCCAAATAACTCTTATCAAATAACTCCAGTTGATCCAAAATGCTGCTGCCAGAACTCTGACTGGTTCTGCAGAGAGAAAACATCTCCCTTGGTTTAGCGTCAGTACACAGATTACCTGATCAGATTAGTTTTCATTTTAGATTCTCCCTATGACATAAAGGTCTTATTGGCTCATTTCACATCAACCTGCCAGAGCTCTTGGGTCTCCGTCTGCTGGTCCACTCACATTTCCCAGAGTGTCCAAGTCCAGAATGGGAGGAAGTTTTTGGTTTCCAAGCTCCTTCCTGTGTTCCGGAATGAAACGCCTTCCTTTTTAAAAGCCTGATTTCATTTTTCTTTAACTCTCCTTATTTTACTACAATTGTTAATTTAAACTATAATTTTATGCCATCTGTTTTACATTTTTGTTTTATTCTGTAAACCACTTCGACTTGTGTTTGAAAAGCGTTACAGTGGCTAACATTGAATTTAAATTTAACTGAACTGCTTTAAACCACAGAAACGAATGAACCTCGCCGTCAATAAGCACATAACTACGCAGGATTTATCTCCTTTGGATTCAAAACTATGCAGACAAATAAAACACTGATAAACTGATGGTAGTGATCACTTCTTCCATCATTAAACTGCTCAGGGAAGAGAAAAACATGCGTCAGCAAAAAGGTTTCCTCCCGAACCCGCCTCTGCTGAAACTTGTTGACTTGTATTTTATGGGTTGTGGAAATATTTCAGTGGTATTTTGTTGAACGTGAACATATCTGACAGTTTCGGAGAAATGAGGCCTAGTTTGTTGCAGATGTTTAGAGTTAAGAGTTCAAGGATTAAGTCACTGATTAACTGATGGCCTGACTCATTACACAATTTCATACTTACAAAATAGTGCGGACACGAAGAATTCAGCCATGAAACTTCAACAATTACTCGTCTTTTATAAAAATGTCTGCTTCTGAAATTATCAAACTTCCAAAGCAAGCAGTGTTGGTCTACATATACATGTCACACAATAACTGGTTGCACTTTGCAACTCCACTGCTTTAACATCAATTTACATGGTGTTAAGATAAAACAAGATTAAAACCGTTTCAGGTGAGACTGCAAAGTAAAAGCGGTTCTCAGTCTCTCGTCCGCTCCAGTGTCTCTGGTGAGTGAACTTAAATCCCGGCTGTTTGCGAGGTAACTCAGTCTCCCCAGTAGACGATGAAATGCCCCGGAAATATGTCATTATGGGACGGCTGCCGTCGCCGTCGTCTCATGACTGAAAACACGTCGTCTGCCATGAGGTAGGCGGTGGGCCCGATGCGCTTCCACGCGCATTTTTCACACAGCGGCCCACCGCAAGTCTCCCTATTGGTCTGGAAGAGACAGAAGGATATTATGATTAGGCCTGTGTTGAAAAAAAAACTATTTTCTGATTCTAAATCGATTCTCATTCATTCCTAAAAATCGATTCGTATGTCTAAAGATTGATGATTTTTTTTCATTATTACATTTTCGCCCGGTGAACTTTAATCCCAGTAGTCACGTCATTTAATTCACACATGCGCTGTTGCAATTTCTTTCTTTTTTTGCACTCTAAATGGATATTGAAAGGCATATTTGAGTTATTTATTTTATACAAATAACTTTTGGTATCGTTTTGTTTATGCCCCAAAAATGATGTTTTGTTGGACACGAGAATAACTACTGCCATGCTTTTGCATTTAAATATGTTTAAAAGTATGAAAACATTAAAGTTTTCAGTTATAAAATTGCATAAATTGTCTATATTTCATTGCTTTATTTTTTTCTTGGGGTTACATTTGCATAAAATGCTAAAAACCAAAAATTCTCAAAAATTAAAAAACAGAAAATGGAAAAACTAAAAAACGGAATGTTGGAAAAAATAAAAGCGATTTCATCCGTCTCTGTTTCCTCCCTGGATCTGTTTGGTATTGCTGCCCCACATGATGTTTCTGAAAGCAGTTCTATCTGCATTCTGGGAGCTGATTGGTCCTTACAGCATCATTAGCTGCCAATACTTGCTGTTGAATCTCAATATTATACTAGTATTAATATGTTGCATAACTACAGTCATAAAATTCAGGCAACAGCTCAAAAAACAGTTTTAATAACACTAACCCAAATCAATATCGAATCGAATCAAATCCTGATTATCAATTCTGAATTGATTCTTGACATTTGAATCGATCCCCAGCCCTAATTATGATCTCAGAATGTGATGTGCATCGCTCAGCCAAAGGCAAAGACAAAATATCAAATGCAGGGTTTAACATTTTCTTACACAAGGCATTTTTTGTTTGTATATCATGAACGGCAGGCCCGCCGTGATTCCATTGGAACAATCTGGGATGCAGCACTGCAGAGGAGAACCGTCCGTCTCTATGGAAACGAGCATCCGCGACCTGAGGAAGTATTCCTGGAAACAACAGTGAGGTGACAAAGGTTTTCATTTTCTGTTCCTTTTAAAAAGGGGACAGACTTGTAAAGCAGCACAAAGGAGCGTTTGCAGCTTCCAGCTCAGACGCTGCCCCTAGAGGTGTGGAGGTTACACTGCTTTTGTTTTCCAACTCCACTTTTCTCTTCCATTTTTCCTGTCTTGTGTCTCTCAGTGGCGTAAGCCAAGACGTCCGGTCTAGCTAGAGGAAGGATTTGTTTGTTGTGGATGTGACACGATGCTGCAAAGCAACACGCACTCCTTACTATAGACAACCAGGATGGGAGTCCAAAGTTACTTTGGGTGCCATTCCTTAACAGTATGGATATAAACCAATATTCCTAAAAATGAAATAGTTTTTTCTTTTTTTAGTTAAAAATAACCTCCATTGTGCTGCTTTGATGTATCATGAGAATCAGTAGTGTTCATTCGCTATATAAAACAGAAACACATGCATTTCAAAGCCAAAAGAAAAACATGTAAAAAGGAGAGAAATGTATAAGAAGAAAAATTTCTAAAATAAAAGCATCTTAAAATGAACAGACTAAGGACAAATGAAAAGAAATGAAACAAGGATATAAACATGGGTGGAGATTAGGGCTGGGCGATATATCGAGATTTTAATATATATCGATATATTTTCAAACGCGATATGGTACGAGACAATATCGTTTATATCGATTTAAAAAAAAATGTTTAATGAAATTTTGATATAGCTTATTTTGTGACAAATTGACTTGAATGTTTTATTTGAGATTTGCACAAATGTTTTGTTATTTGCACAACTGTCAACCTCAGTGGAAAAGTCTGCCTGTTACTGTCTACATTGTATTAATTGCACAGTGTATTTTAATTGAATTGTTATGCAGGAAAGGGATATTTGTTTTATTTTATTTAAGAAGCATTTTTATTCTATATATGCAGGCGGTTTATTTTTATTTCATTTGTTTTATACATTTTGATATTGTGCAGACATCTGTTAATAAAAGGTACCTGTGTGACATTTGGCACGAGGCTTTGTATTAAAACTGACTGTTTTTTTAAGGGTTTGCCTCAGAAAAAATGAAGCTAACAGAGATGCTATGCTATAATGCTTTGGGGGAAACCCCAATTATGGCACAGAAAAAATATCGATATATATTGAGTATCGCCATTCAGCTAGAAAATATCGAGATATGACTTTTGGTCCATATCGCCCAGCCCTAGTGGAGATGAGCACCTGAATGAGGGCTGACTGAGTGAAAGCAGACACTCTGGAAGGAGCGCGGCAGACAGGAAGCCAAAAACCTCCCACCACCACCTCCGTCTCACGCTTGCAGACAGTGAAACCACCTGAGAGAATGCTGCTTAACCCTTTCAAATTTCAAGGCTTCATTTAAAAAACAACCCTCTGAGACCAGAACATTTTCAACAAAACTGAAAACCTTTAATGTGATTAACTTTGAAAGCTGAATCATTTCAGAGGTGAAAACTACTGATTCTGTCCGTATATTCATCTTTTGTGCGAGGGGCAACCTTGTCTCCGTCTCTGCTGGTTGAGTTGGCATCCCTCAAAATAAAAGCGTGTTATGTCTTAAAGGTGTAAAACCATCCTAATCTAGATAAATGGAGAGGGTAAAGTCAGAAAAGGCAACACGCAGAACACACAGGTCACACAGGCAAAAAAAAGCCAAAAAGACGATGATTGGTGCAAGTATGTTGTCGATAAGACGTGCACACGACATCAGGAGTTAAAGATAAAGGCGTGTAGCGTCAGGTCCAGCCTTTCGTTGCCCCTGACATTAAACTAGTACATATTTTTTATGAAATGCTAAAGTGTCTGGACTTCTGATGATTGCTATGCTCTTTTCTGAATAAAATACAGGTTCATAAGATCTGCAGATTTTGGCATTTTATTTCTGTTTACTAATTTGAGATTGGGTTTTATTAGTAATTGGAGTTTATTAGTAATTCTGTTCTAGCAGGTTTTTAGTTAATGAATTAGAACTTCCATTTACTTCCTAAATTTATTTATTTATATATATATTTAAAACAAAAAAAATTTTAATCAACTGTCTTGCACTGGATGAGCGAATGTTCTCGTAAAACACAATGTTTTTATTTTGAGAAGCATGAAAATGACAGATAAGGGATGATAAATCATGAAAGAGGCTGGACATGTTGGTGTCAGGACTTAATTAATCTGAAATCACGCAACAGGAAAATATTTAAATGCTTTCTTTCATTTTTTGGATGGAGTGGCTCTAAAGCTGCCATTTGTGAGATTTAAACCACAGTCAGAACATCAGAACGGTTGCAGAACATCTGGAGCAATAACTGAACACGAGAAGTATCTGGAAATCAGAATCCCATCAGCTTTAGCTGCAGCCAGTGACAGAGCGAGGACTGGGCCGATGTCAGTGTAAGAAAGAGAATGTTGCAACTTTTACTTGATGGGTGTTTGTGCCAAATGTACTGCAAAAATGCTGCATATCAATAAAATCACATCAAATCCAGCTTCCCCCTTGTATGCCTCATGTACACCCACTTAGGGAAACTTGTACATCAAAGTTATAGAAGGTTATAGAAGGGACCAAGGGACCAAAGCCATTCATGTTATCTCATGTCTGAAAAGGGGCTTGTGTGTAAATGAAACGACCTCAAAGATGAGGCACAAAAAATAAACCCTCATCATATTGGCAGCCGGTACTTTTATCCAGGAAAATCCCTTGTTCCTCTGGTGAGGTGAAAGAGACGACCAACTGAACTGGTTTCCAGCGTCAGCAAAGGGAAGTGTTTTGTTTGTGAGAGGACCACCACGCAGCTCAGAGTCGATGTTTAACCAACCCTAATGATGTCCACTGGTGCAAAACACTCCCAAATACTTTACTGCAGCCGAGCATTCAGCCCTGCCAAAGACCAAGAGACCGTTCGTATTTCCATAAGGAAGTAATCAAATAAACTGGAAAGCTCACTCAAAACATGTACAAAACAAACTATCAAGAAGCATCTCAGTAATCAATAAGGCAAAACATATTCTGGACCACAAATCACTCCACATTCCTTATTGTTCGATGGTTTTACCATATTTAAATTACTGTGCGGAGGTTTGGGGCAATACTTATAAATGTACACTACAATCATTGTCAATGCTGCAAAAACGAGCCATAAGGATAATTCATAATGCCGGTTACAAGGATCACACAAATTCACTCTTCTTAAAATCCAAAACATTAAAATGTACTGATCTGGTTCACTTTCAAACACCACAAACTATGTATAAAGCTAAAAACAACATGCTTCCTGGAAATATCCAAAAATTGTTTTTTTAACAGAGATGGGGATTACAATTTGAGGGGGGAGAACAATTTAAAACATCTTTGTGTCCGAAGAACACTAAAAACATTTACCATTTCCATATGTGGAGTGAAGTTGTGGAACAGTTTGGGTGCGGAGCTCAAGCAATGTCCCAGCATGAGCCAGTTCAAACAGCGGTACAAAAAGATGGTTTTCACAGGATACAGGGAGGATGAAGGGCTTTGACAATCACCTGGTGTTTCCACACATCATTTACTCACTTGTTTACTTACATTATTTATTTTCTTTGTTTGTAAATGTGTACATATGTAATGTAAATATGTAATATGATACTGAAATCAACTGAGGATAGTAATTTCTGAGAAGGGAGAAGGGGTAGGATTAAATAAGCACATAAGTTTTTGAATAATAATGAAGCATAAAAAAAACAACCACTGAGTGAGTTACTAATCACCATGTTCAACAAAATGACAAAATGTGTTTATAAGTCTGGTCATCACGAGTCCTTGCAATGACTTTTTAGAACTAGGGTTGCAGGTTTGTTTCTGCTGCCCTGAAGTCACGCTCAAGAGTTCATCTCTGACTTCTACTTTCTTTCATGACGGAAGAAAAACACATTTCTCAGAGGCAGGAAGTGGTGAGAAGCGGTGAGAAAGTGCTGATAAAAGCTCCACCTTCCCCTCTCTGTTTGACTTTCAGCTCTCTAATTCCCATGAAAGCACTTTCTTTTTCGTGTAAGTGAAAGACGAGCCAGTCATCTGTTGTTGATACAGAAACTGCTCGATACACCTGTTTCAAAACCTCCGTTTCACTTATATCACACGTTATAAGACAGGCACAATTCTACATCGTCCTACAATAAGAGGATCTTGAAAATAACAGACCTGCAAAATAAAGTGTTTTTCAATTGGTGCTGCTGAAAATGCAAAACTGGAAAAGATGCATATGATCACTTCTCCAGTCCTACTGATGTGGAATCTGGTCCTAAAAACATTGAGAATGGATCAAACCATTTCATTATTTTTATGTCAAAGCCACAAACATTTTCTGCATCACCATCTAGTTAGTAGGGGTGTAACAATATATCGTGCCACGAAATTTCGCGATACAAAAACGTCACGATACGCGTCATGGAGGTGACAAACTGTAGCGATATTGGGTTATTAATATTAATATATTGTGTTTACTAGTAACATCCTATTGGAGCAGCGGGATCACGTGACGACCGCGCCTCGACCCACGGACCAAAATCTGACTCCGCTCAGAAGAAACTAGTACCGTTTTGTGGTTCCGATCACGGGACTCTTGGGGGTTTTGAGCTCCGAACTTTTACTTATAAGCTGAGCATGAATCAATCTTTTTTATGATGTGAAGATTGTGTCGTCCCCAAAGGTGTGAGGAAGAAACGATAACGGGGTTCACCTTACGGCCTCAGGCTGGAGCAGGTGAAGCTCTTAGCTCTGGCAGAAGATAAATAACAGTCATGTGGGACTTTTCATAGCTTACTTATTTACTTTTATTTATTAATTTATTTAATTTTAGTTGTTAAATTTCTGGAAAAGAAAAAAGTCAAGTCATACATGAGAGAAACTATTGAGTTTGTGGCAAAATATTTGTACTTGTATGAAACTGAAGATGCATAATGCAAACCTGACATTTACTTTTAGTTCAGTTTGTGGAAAATGGTTGGCCTGGCTTTCTCTTTAAAACCTAAACAGTTATAAAGCATTACAAACTGTAGCAATAGGGCAAACGCACAGCATTTTTTTGTATTTTGTGTCCTTCAAATAAAAGAAAAATTTTTCCAGTCATATGTTCCTCATTCAAGGTTGTTAAAAAAATACTGCTATCATATCATATTGTTATCGTGACCTCAATATCGTGTATCGTACCGTATCGTTAGTTAGTGATGATCACGTAAAAAGAGTATTCAAGAAAGTGAAAAATAAGTTGCATAAGCCTTTTTAAAACACTATTTTAGATCAAGTAAACTAAATGAGTTTATCCCTTCCTTTCCAACGTAGCTGCTTTAGATTAGTTCGTATCAGCTGATGCATTCAGCGTGTCATGTGTAGCTGCTGAGCTGTGGGTGTTTGAGCAGGGAGATATGTGGAGATCCTTTGAAGCTTTTATTTATTTATTTATTTACAGCTGCGTAAATCCTCTCAGATAACTGAATCAACGGCCACATCAAATCAAAGTCCCTCTCACTTCAGGCAAAACCCAATCAGAAGAAGCCAAAGCCATATCTAGATGGTATTCCCTACTCTCATGCAATATAACCAGTACTCGAGTTGTAAAAACAAATCAGGGGGGATGGTGGATTTTATCATATGGGGACAGATAATTTGTGCTGATTACAAATAATATAATATATTACAAATAATAGCACTGACCAAAACAGCTGCAGAAATACTGCAGGAATGACATAGCAGCAGTTAAATGCAGCCTTCTGTAAGCTTTAAATATCCACTGGGCTTACATCAAATACATCAAAACACAACAATAAAAAACAGTTTTCTGAACTTATCAATATGACTCTGTCCTTCACAGGATAAGTAAAATGGATCACTGCAAAAACTCAAAATCTTAACAAGAATATTTGTCTTATTTCTAGTTAAAATGTCTCATTTTAGTATAAAAAATCTCATTACACTTAAAACAAGACTCATCACTGGAAAAAACAACAATTTTCACCTGTTTCAAGTAGATTTTCAGTTGAAATAAGTAGAAAAATCTGCCAGTGGAACAAGATTTTTTTGCTTGTAATGAGAAGATAAAACTTGTCCCACTGGCAGATTTTCCTACTTATTTCAAGTGAAAATTAACTTGAAACAGGTGAAAATTGTCAAATAAGTTATTTTTCTGGTGTTATTTTTCTGGTGATGACTCTAAACGATGAAATAGCAGTAAAACCACATTCATTGATGAAATGACATAAGGGATGGAAAGGGGGGATGGCAGTTTTACAGGGGGGATGATTTTGACCTTTTTTATTTCAGGGGGGATGCCATCCCCACTCATCTCGAGTACTGAATATAACGCTCATTAAATATCTAAACTACGCATTCACTTGCTCTGCCAGGGTTTCTGTCCTTCACTGTAGCCGTGTTGCTTTTCTGCAGATCAAATTGCAAAGAAAGCACTCATTTAAATGAATAAAAGCAGAAACTCTCTTCCATTTAGCTTACATCACAGTAACGGAGCTCAGCGGATGATGTCCTTCTTTAGTCGTGATGCACAAGTTTAACTGAGAAGTCAACAAACTCCACTGGAGGTGGGTATTCCACCCCGTCCCCACTTCATATTCTTATACCACCAACAGAAACCACCTACAAGGATCTTTATTTGCCACAGAGACTCTGGATTAAGTGACTCAAGTGCAGCTGAGCACTGGACTGTGACCTGTAATTATTTTGGTGTGCTGTGGAAAGTACCATGCATATTTGGCAGCTGCGGTATTATTTTAAAATCCCCTCCAGAGGAAAGTTTGATGATAAAGAAATTGAGGAATTTACCACAGGAAAACCAGGAAGAAAAGGCCCGGTGATAACGTGCTACAAAAAAAAAGGCTCAGCGTGGGATGGAAATCAAGAACAAAAAAAGATGACGTCAACATTCAACCTTTTACTCCATCGGGAGTCAGAGGACAAAAGAAGTCCTCTCCTATAAACAGCTATGAAAGACAACTGATGAAAATATTTCTTTACATTTTTTGGCTCAGATATATGAATCAACGTCAGTCCTAATCAAAACTACCATGTATCTAATATTTCTAGTAAATTTAACCCTTAAAATACCAGTTTGATGACACGGCCTTACTGTTGAAATGGAAAAAAAACATGAAAGGACTTATTTTCCATATAATATAATGATGTTGATGCATCTTCAGTTTTAGGCGGATGTAAAAGTTACTTCCCTTTCAGGTCATTGGAGGACAAAAAAGTCCAAGTAAAGTCCCTTTAAAAGCAGATGTTTGAATGTCACAGCAATAACGAAACATGCTCTCAATGTCTGGGTTTCATTTTGGATAAAAATAGCATGTTTTCCTTTTCAATGTTTACTATAAGTCTGCACGATTTTCCCCCGTTATAGGCCTCTGCATGAAAAACGTTCTTAACGGTAAAACAAATACAAAAACTATTCACCAAAATAAATCAAATTGAGAGAAAAATTGCCTGGAAGGACATAAGAAAAAGCCCCTGATGACGTAGGAGGGTCAGGAGACGTAGTGTGAGCGTTACCCGAGCAAACGTCAGAGTGCGTAGAAGGTCCGTGGTGGCGACCAGACACGTCTTGGCTCGACTCACCGCCACGTACACCAGGTTCCACTCGTCAGAAGGAATATCAGCTGCACCACAACGAGACGGAGACATGCAGAGGTTTTAAAAACAAGCAGACATATAACACCATCATTAACCGCTGACCAGGAAGTCAAAGGAAATCAATCCCCACAATTAAAACACACCAAACGAGAATGTAGAAGTGTCGGACAGGTTGTGGATTGAACTGGGCGCGCAGGCAAAGTCGTCGGTGATGATGACGGTATCAAACTCCAGACCTTTGGCCTTGTGGACCGTTCCCACGATGAAGTCTGGGGGGAAACAGAAAACCGTCACTGCAGCGGAGACGCGTGGAGACAAAAACAACCACAAAACAAGAGTTCCCTGGCAGCTACAACCCATGATACGTGAAATAGCTACACACATTGAAACTAAAGGCACAGATGTTATTTACTTTTAAGTCTCCAAATCCAACAAGAAACATTTCAAGAGATGAGTCAAAGGTTTCATAAAAAAAAAAAAAAAAAAAGGACCATTACAAGAGGATTATCATCAGCGGTGAACACTGATGAGCTTTTTTAAAGCCTCGTAAAGAGGGTTTATCATAAGATCAGCCTCATCTGAACCTTAAGAAATGAGGCAATCACACTAATGATGGAAGAAAGCTTAAACTAAACTGTTTTACTTGGGAGCAGGACACACAAAAGAACAACATATTTATTTTTCTTCATCTTGAGTGAATGATTGGAAGGGACCGTGTTATTTTAAGGTTACATCCACACTAGTGGGAACTTGTTGCACTTGCAGGCGGCATCAACACTTTTTGTTTTAGGAAGTTCAACAAAAAACACTACCAATGCTAGATATACATTTATACACTAAAAATGTGTCAATTTCTGGGTAGATGCAGTAAATAAGCCACAAGAAGCAGAATACTTCATTCAGGAAGCAAATTTCAGAAATGCACATCTGTGCATGGGACCCGGGTTCTCTTTTTCATGATGATACACATCTATTTGCTGCTAAAATAATAATGTATTGCAGCTAAAATGATCAAGAAGATCCTTTTTTTTTCTACATTAGATAAAACTTGATTACAGCGAGTTTCCTTTTTTTTTTTTTTTAAATCAACGTGTATATTTCTGTAGAACTTACAAACTGAGCTGGCTTTGAGATAAGAGTAATGATAGGTACACTTAGAGGAAAACCCACAAAAACCACATCTTCTAAAAGTGGTTTGGAGCAGACGTCAGGATGACTCATCAGCCCGGCAAAACCTCCTACATCCTCTTTCACTCGCAAAGACGTCGTGCACGCAGCTTTGTTATCGCGTCAGCTGTAAAAGGTCAATAAAGCTTCTCCATCAACACAGTAATCTTGTTTAAATGACTTTACAGCTCAGTTTTACCAGATGTCCCCCCTGACCCGTATTTCAAGTTAACTGGAAGTCGTAAATTGAGGGCGTGTGTGTTTCCTGGAGATGTACAATGTCCGGCTGCTCTCCACTGGTGCAGCGTCTGGTATCTTCACGCGTACCTGCTTTCCGAACGTCACTTTCGAAGCAGGAATACAGACGTGCGACCAGTTCGGGGATGCGACTGAAGAAGGTCTCCACGAGTTTCATTTTTCCATCCAGCTCTTTGTCTTCAGTTAGTGCCACGTAATGCTTAAAGGCTCCAAAGGGGTTCTCCTTTTTCTGGGAAAAACCCCGAACCAGGGGGTCCACTATCGCTGAGGACAGAGAGAGATTCAAAGCCACACATTAATGCTGGTCACTTTCCTTCTTTTACAGCCACTTAAAAACGTATTTACAGCAGCCAGAGAACCTGATTTGAAATGAGAACTTCGCTTAAAACACACTGGAGGACGCACGGAATCTGTTAAATCGCAAAATGTTAAAGAAAGTGACATCTCTGACCTATGTATGTAGGAAAAATAGATAAAAACTAAGCCATGTAACGGCTGCATGGAGTGAGCAGATGTCCATGATCCACGCCTCGGCTGACCTCTACACCCAGATAGATAATCAACACCACATCCAAAACTGACCCGCTCATTCACCCGAGTCACTACGCAGGAAAGTCCGCTTTAGGGGAAGTCCCCACCGGCGACTGTGAGCTCATCGCTTGAGACAGTTAGTTGCCTTTATTCCTTACCAGAACATGACTATACACTATTTGCATTGCATTTTGGGATACATTAAGGTGTATAGGGTGTAATAAATCTCTGAAAATCCAACACCAGATTATGCAACAGCGTGGGTAATAACTCGGTAAAGCTCTTGAAGGTTTGTTTATAGTCCAAACTGTCCAAAATAGTGACTTCAATCATGTACAAAAGAACTTCTGACACCACATCACAACACAAAATCTCTGTAAAGGTGACCTTATGCTAAGACAAATATTGTTTTGCATGAGGCGTACCTTTTGATTTGGTCCCCTTCTTCTGCTGAGTCATCAGTTGGTAGATGTCCATGACCTTCTGGAGCCCGATGTTTTTGACATCCTGCAGAAGAAAATCATCAGTAAAACAAATCTCTTCATTTAAAACTGAACTGACAAGGTAAATGCAACTTTGTAAACACTATATTACATAAAATGTATCGTTTACAACAGAGGACTACGATCAAGTCGCAGTAATATAGTAAATCAGAAACTAGAAGAAGTTAGGTCAGCACTCAGATAAATGCAGTTAAGACGACAGTCGTGTGCAGTTTACAAGAGAAGGTGTTTCTGGAAGTGGGAAGTTTAACACCTTCTTGACTGTAAAAAGAGACGTCTCTCCTTGTGCCAGAAATCACTAACACTGCAAAAACTCAAAATCTTAAAAAGAATATTTGTCTTATTTCTAGTTAAAAAGTCTAATTTTTAGTCAGAAAATCTCATTACACTTAAAACAAGACTCATCACTGGAAAAACAACAATTTTCACCTGTTTCAAGTAGATATTCACTTAAAATAAGTAGAAAAATCTGCCAGTGGAACAAGACTTTTTTGCTTGTAATGAGAAGATAAATCTTCTACTTATTTCAAGTGAAAATTTACTTGAAACAGGTGAAAATCATCAAATAAGTTATTTTTCTGGTAATTTAAGTGTAATGAGATTTTTTTGACTAAAAATGAGACATTTTAACTAGAAATAAGACAAATATTCCTGGTAAGATTTTGAGTTTTTGCAGTGCACCACTGAGGAACGACATAGGAGAACTGTCTCCACTGAGATCACCTTGTGTTAGGGGAGGATAAGGCCAGGCGGTGTTGGGATGAGAGGTGCTTGTGAGAGGGTGTAAGCCTTCACGATCGAGTTTATTGGAACCCCGAGGTCTCGTGTTTTATTCGAGCAGCCAGTGAAGCTCAATGAGTGTTAATGTGTGCCCGTATGGGTTGATTAAAGACTCTGCCTTCTGGATCCTTTGTTGCAGTTTGACTGAATCGAGGCAATAACCCTGAACTATACCAGGAGCTGAGTTGCATATCGAGTCAGGTATGGTCGTATGTTATAGAGCGCAAAACTAGGAGACTGAGATAACACGGTCAGAGAACTGACCATCACACGTGACACCTTTGTGGGAGCGACAGTAGTAGAGCAAATATTTATGTCGATATTGTGGCTGATCAGATTATGAGGAAGGATAAGCAAGACTTCAGTCTTAAGACAGGACAAGTCAAAGATGGTGTTCCTTCATCCATGCAGACAGGTGAGAGAAGCAAGCTGAGGTTTGTGCAGAGATTTCTGGGTCGTCCAGTGACATGTGAAGGTGTGATCGAATCATCTGGTGCAGAGAGCTGGTGTATAGCAAAGAAAAGGGGCCTAGAACCAGAGGTGTATAATCCAAGTGCCATAAAGTAAAAATCCAGTCCAGCAGTTGTTCCAACCATCACTAAACCAGCTCCTCTGCAGGTAGATGGTAGGTAGTTAGTGAAAACACCTGTTCTAAATGTACAGGCTGATCCAGAAACATGGCAGCGTTTTTACTTTATGGCACCTGGATTATACTCTCGAATGTGCTTTAATGTTTTTTTTTTTTTTTTTTTTTTACAAAATCAAAAATAGTTTTGAATCAATCTTAAATTAAGACCAATTTTGAAATGGGGTCAGTCTCAAAGCACCATTAGTTAAATAATTTTCTTTACATAAAGCTGATATTTGCTCATTAAAACATATACCTGTGGGTCAGCCAGTACATTTAGAACAGGGGTTTTCAGGAACAGGGGTTTTCACTAACAACAAGGTCTACATATAGCACGTTAGACCAATACTATCTACTGTATACGTACGTTTTGGCACTTTTTTTTTTATTGCGCATGCTCTCTGCGAAAGGATGAGGCCAATCGGGTCGTAGCACTGCTTCAACTGTGCGATTCCTTCACGAGGAGCTTCCTGGTACCGGCACAAGAGGGTGTCTGAGGCGCGTAATGGTGCGACCCGTGTGCAATCAGCTTTGCAGTCAGTAAGATCGAGGCCAGTTTTTTTTTCTTTTTGTTTTAACCATATTTAAGAATTGAAGGACCACAAGAATAAATACACTTACTCCTATGAAGTGGATCCTGCAGTTTGGGTTGGCGTCGGTGAGCTTGACCGCCTGACTGAATACTCCATAATTACATCTGGACAGGATAGCAATCTTCCCCGGGTTCTGATTCACACCCGACTGCGCCGCCTCAACGGCTCTGCCGGCCGTCTCACTAAACACACAGTCTGGAGGCAAAATAAACTTATTAACAGTCTGAATTAGCTCCAGTTCAACTATTAAGACTAATAATGACCTAAAAAACACAAAAACAAATGTCTAAACAGCAATCACACGGACATGAACTATAATCAGTTTTTCATTTCTGTCACATTAGTGTGTAGCTGTTAGCACAGTCGACCCCTGCTGCGACAGCATATTGTAAAATGTTTCATTGATCGAATCACTAACTGGGTTTCCAGCTACAGGTCACATGTACACACAAACATCACAGTTCGGATTTACCCTTCTGCTTTCCTCCAACGAGAATCTTCTGAACCCCCTTGCAAACTTTGAGGATGGTTGCAGCCACGTAGGCGATCTCAGGACCGAATCGAAAGCTCTGGGCAAAGACATGAATGACATGGAAGTTCACTTATCCATCAACTGATTTCCATGCTCATTTCCTTTCAGCTTATTCATTTATTTATTCCTCAGACTTAATACTAATATTATGATAAATCTATATCCTATCGGAAGCTAAAAAAGAATTATTAGACTCATTGAAAGTGGCTGAACTGTGTATTCTGTTGTAGATATTTAAAACCCAGGTTCTCCTCTCTGGGTGAACCACGTACATGAAGGGGGAACCTCAAACCCTCGGGGGGGCCACACTTGCAGAAGTTGATGATCAATACACAACAAAGCAGGTGAGGAACACACTAGATTTTATCGACAATTTGTTGACCATTTTAGCAAAGATCTTGCAAAAGAAAAAAAAGAAAAATCTTAAATGCAGCTAAAAAAGGTTAAAGTTAAAGTTGCCTCAATTCC
Organism: Cololabis saira; assembly: GCF_033807715.1. NCBI lineage: Eukaryota > Metazoa > Chordata > Actinopteri > Beloniformes > Belonidae > Cololabis > Cololabis saira. Next base: position 26,732,699 of record NC_084609.1, read on the forward strand.
TTTCACTGCAGAAGTGTAACTCTTTGTTTTAACCACATTACAAAAAGGACACCTCTGAGTAGCTGCATTATTATAATGACTGTAATTCAAACAGGCCCCCTTTTTAGCAGCAACAAAAAAAGTACCATATTTTCCAGACTATAAGTCGCAGCTTTTTTCATAGTTTGGCCGGGGGTGCGACTTACACCCTGGAACGACTTATGTGTGAAATTAACACATTATTATCGGTATATCAGTTGACATTATTTTCACACTAAACCGCAAAAGGGGGAACTGCAACTGGCGATGAGTCTGACGTAAGTGACGCAGAAGAGGAAACGCTGCATCTTCTACCTCCGAAGTTAGCAGAGTTATTTCAAAGTGACACCAAGGATGAAGATTTCATTGGATTTTAGTTATTTGGAGTGACACGGATGGTTTGGTAAACTTGGCATGTTATTTATGCTATAGCTATCTGAATAACTCTGAATATGTTATGTTAACATACCAGGCTCGTTCTCAGTTGTGTCATGTAACATAATGTAAGTATACCGTACAATTATTCAGCCTGTTGTTGCCTCGATTCTATTTTAAATTGCCTTTCAAGAGGGCATGTCTGTTCTTGGTGTTGGATTTCATAAAATAAATTTCCCGCAAAAATGCGACTTATTCCAGTGCCTTTTATATATGTTTTTTCCTTCTTTATTATGCATTTTATGCCTGGCGAGACTTGTGCTCCGGAGCGACTTATAGTCCGGAAAATACAGTACGTTGAATTTCCGACGCCTAAAGATGCTCTGGTTGCAGTTGAACCTCCGTCTGCTCGGGTATTAGTGTGTACCTGCGTGAGGTAGAAGATGTGAGTGTGGTTGGCGAGGTGCAGGGCGTTGACGGCTCCTCTGAAGGTGTAGATCTGCTGGTGCGGGTCTCCAACCAGGATCTTCCCGCAGCGCTGAGCCAGAAGCACATCCATGATCGCTGTGACAAAACAGATGGAGAAGATGCCGTTAACATTATAAATCACTGACGTGTATGTATGTATGGTTTGCACGCATTGTGGCCATGAAAATGCATCTGCGTTTCATGGCCACAATGTGTGTAAATTTAGGTGAGGTGAACTGTAGAATAATTTTTTTTATTATAATTTGATATACGGTAAGTCTGTTGTTCATTGTTTTGGTTTAAATGTTGAGACAGGAGGAAGCCTTAGAAAAATCTGTCAAGTTGTTGATGAGAAACAGGGGTGGGATTAAATAAGTTTTCTTCTTCCCACTCCCTTTCGAGTGTTAACGAATTAATTTGTATTTTGAATCTGAGCATCTACTGTTAAAGGTATTTGTTTAATTTTCTGTTGCACTTATGTTATATTGTATTGCTCGAAATAAATATATGAACTGAACTGAAGCTCATTTACCGGTAAATGTGAAAGTGTGGATAAAAATGACCCTTTCAGTACCTGGCGTGCAGTCTTGAGCCTCATCGATGAAAATAGCGTCGTAGCAGTCAGACAAGCACGGCTTTGGGTCCTGGAGTTGCCATAACTTCAGATAACCTGAGATGGATATGCTCCAGTCACCATCTGTATCACCTTTACTTCTTTTCCACAATGTGCCGGTGCCTCACCATCGTGGGTCATGTAATAAGCCTGTTTTGACCTCTCCTTCAGACACTTCATTTTGTTCCAGATCTTCTCCGTCTCTCCGGCATAAATCTAGGATTTCACAATGAGACATTCAGCTCGGGGCGGAACAAGGAAAAGGTGCTCTTGTTAGGTTCTTATTCTTTTGTACAAGAGAAAATGTCCCCACCTGCCTATCCTCGCGGTTTATCATCACCCTCATTTTCTTCTTGACGCAGTGAGAGGGGACGTGTGACGTCGTGATGCTCGGGTCTGCTGAAGCCAGGAAGTTGTTGAGAGTTGTGGCCACCACTTTGGCGTTGGCGAAGCCGCCACTACCAGCGGGCAGGACGGAGTTGATGCAGAACGGTCTCAAGCTAAAGGCCAGCTTTTTATGCTGCTGATAGCTGCCACAGAGAAGATCAGAGATGGAAGACTGTTCATTCATCGGCCTTATGTAGCTGAAGTGTCATTCAGGTGTTTTTACGGCATTAGTACACAGTATTAGAAATATTCTTCAGAACTGAAGTTCTTACCGCTTTCCAATGTCATTATAGGCTAAAGAGTGGACAGTTTTGCAGTCCACGTTTCTGGGGAAACGCTGACGTGCCTCACAAGCCACCGAGTTGTTGAAGGCTACGTAGAGGAAGCGGAGGTGCGGCCGCTGCTGAGCATACTGCACCAGTGTGGTCGTCTTCCCGGTACCTGTTTGAAAAAGTCATCAACTCTGAGAAAAAGACTGCGCTCATCTTACCGGCTACAAAAACAAACTAACCACACCGGCACGGAGGTTTCATGCTCTTATCCTCACATCTAGAGTAAAACCACCAGTTTCTACATAAAAACTGGAGTATGTGTACATCTAACGCAAGAAAACACAAACCCTGATAAAGTTGAAACTCCTGACACAAGCGATGCCACAGTGAAATCACGGCATAATCAAACCTAAAGGTGGTCCAAAGGGATATTAGTGTGACTTTTTCTTTTTGGACAGGCAGTGTATCAAGTGTTTAAATCATTACTGCAGGTGCAAAAGATTAATTGGTTTCATAATGACGCATGAGTTCAGATACTTTAACTATCACATATTACTTTGCTCACTCAAATGCATTAAGGAGTATTTTCGTGAAGCCATAGACATTCATTTTGCTCTGCCAAAAAACTAAAATAAACAAACTTCTGTTTAAACAGTTGAGCCATCGGAAGGAAAACAAGTCTGAGTCTCAGTAGCTTTCACGTGCACATAGAGAGACGAGTCGCACGGAGTTTGACAGTCGTGCGCTACAGCCGGTTGTGTTTTGGTGTCATCTGTGGAACAGATGCGAGACAAAGATCAAGATCTGACTGGACAGTCCCCACGGTACAACCCTACACGGAGTTATCACTGTTCCATCAGTCTCCTGACTGATTTCCCCAAAACATTTTGAAAAAAAAGAAGAAATCTCATGAAGTTCACAACCTTTCCCATCAAAACAACACATACTGAAGCAATCACAAGGAGGCGGGAGCAGGTTTTGAGTGATGAGACAAGCGGGAGCATCTATTCAAAACAACAAGGCCGCAGAGCTGCGAGTAATACCTTGGTCAGAGTTTGTATTACAACAACCCCCCCACCCCAGTGGGAGTTTCCTTGTTCCCCTGACCGCTCATAAGCCTATCAGATGATGCAGAGGTAGTTTCTTCTGTAACAGTTGGTATTTTTCCAGTGAAACCACACTAGCTCTTTGTATTGAAGAGGGAAAGAACACAGATGGCTGGCCGGGCCCGGCAGGATAGGTCAAGCTAAATTAAAGAGTTTAATTTGAGCTTCACGGTAAGACAAACTGCCAAAAACACACGCGGTTACACCAATTTTTCAGGTTTAGTGATACATTTCTTTTCAAAAATTAAATAAATAAAAAAAGATGTGATGTGAGGGTCAGTGTTTTTCGTGCAGCTTGTTCACTATACCTGCAAATGCGATGATCTTCACCACGTGGTCGTTCTTGATATTGTGGCTGAGGATCTGCTGCTGTTCTCCTGTCAAGTAGAGCTGGGAACTCCTAAAACACACACACCCAACACACACTGGCAGGTTAACTTCTATCACTTCACACCGGTGTCACGATGTGGTCAAATGACAACATTTAAAAGTTGGAGATAGCTTTATTATGCAAATATATTGTCTTTTAACAGTCTCCCTCAACTCCTGTGAAATCTAACTAATGTTATAGTCAAAGAAATGGCATGACACCACTGACATCCTTTATGTTAGTTATTTCAAAGCCTTGTGGTCAAATGATTTTTACAGAGTGACACCTAGTGGTTCTTAAAAAGAGGAGCTGAAAGTATGCAGGAATAAAAAACAAATATTCTGTCCTTGTGAAGGACTACAGGATTCTGAAGCGTTTAGGAATCATAAGGAGGGATTCTGAGTGACTACGTTTACAGGACCGTCTCAGAAAGTTAGAACATTGTGATAAAGTCCTTTATTTTCTGTAATGCAATTAAAAAAAAACTAAAATGTCATACATTATGGATTAATTACAAATTAACTGAAATATTGCAAGCCTTTTATTATTTTAATATTGCTGATTATGGCTTACAGTTTAAGATTAAGATTCCCAGAATATTCAAATTTTTTGAGATAGGATATTTGAGTTTTCATAAGCTGTAAGCCATGATCAGCAATATTAAAATAATAAAAGGCTTGCAATATTTCAGTTGATTTGTAATGAATCCAGAATGTATGACATTTTTGCATTACAGAAAATAAAAGGACTTTAATCACAATATTCTAATTTTCTGAGACAGTCCTGTACATGCAGTCAAAATTCAGGTTATTGCTGATATTCCGGTTACTGAAACATTCAGAATATTCTGTTTACATGGTAATTAATCGTTTGGGATATCTGGATCAAACCAGCGACGCGCGGAGAACATCATGACGCAATTCCCGTCATTTCTGCTTCTTCTTCCTGTATCCAAATTCAAAACAAATGCTTTTTCGCGCAACTTTTCGCTCACCTTCTTTTAAGTCTCGCTATCCCGGTACTTTCTACCGTCTACAAATGCAGAAATGTTCATATCCTTCATTACATTTATGAAGTGATTAGTCTCCTCCTCACTCCAAAAGTGTGGCGTGGTCTTGCGTTTCTCCGTGTTTATAAGAACTTCCTGGACTCAAAAGACCAGGATTCCTTGCGAACAGAGCATGCGCAGAAAACAAATTCATGTTCCGTTTGATGGGGATATCCCGTTAGGCGTCTACATGACCCAATATTCGGGTTTTAAAAGGAGTAACCCAGGGGTCATATTCGGGTTTTTAAAAAATGGAATATGAGCTAATTTCGGGTTATTGGTGTTTACATGGCCGTGCAAAACCGGGTTATTGCTAATATTCGGGTTTTAAAAGGGTTATTGACTGCATGTAAAGCAGTCAATGAAACTACCGCACTTTGACCTCACCCTTTAGGCCCAGAGCTGACAGGAAAGGGTCCATTCTCCAGGAGGTGAAGGACATAATAGATGTTGTAATGCGGCCTGTGGAAGTAGAAGATGAACATTAGATCATGGGCAGGCTGAGCGACGATAAGAAGCGATGGCGGTCCATATGCGGCTCATACCGATTGCTGATATGAACGTTGTTCCTCTCCAAGGCCAGCAGCATCGTGGCCATGTGACTGAGGTACTCGGTGACGGCTGTTAGCGACATGCAGCCGGAGAGCAGCGACACCAGGGCCTGAACATCTCCCACGCTCTCACTGAGGACCAAGATGACGGCCATGGCTGCGTACGGGTTGGGACCCTGGAAATCACACGGAAATTATGCTAATGAAGCACAAACTGGGCAGCACACTATATTCATCGTAGAGTCTTTCTGTATTTCTTTGACTCTCACCTCAATGCCGAGGTTGTGAGGCTTATGATTGCCAGAGAAGCGTAATCTGACGGAGGCTTCAGCCTGGGGATAAAGCCGATGCTTCTTAACACACTCCAGAACACGCTCTGGCCTCACAAACTCTCCCACTTTATGTTTAGACATTACACTGGATGAGAAAGACACATTTAAAAGTTAAGCCAGCCATCGCATACTTCTGTAATTCAGTCTTACTGAAATTTCCCAAAATGGGCCAAAAAAACTGTACATTCCAAAGAAAATAATGTAAAGACGGGATCACAATTTATGAAAATGAGAATAATTACATTTGTGCAGAAATCTTTAAAAGGACAAACAATGAACGGAAGAAAAACTAAGTGCTTTTTTGTGCCAGAAACCATTAATTTGGGAAGTCCAAGAACATGAAACTTACATGACAACGTTTTGTATGCTGTATTGGGAGTGGAAAGAACTGGTCATCTTATATCTCTTCAGGATGGATAAGATCTCCAGCTCGGCCTGCTTTTCCCCCATCATGTAGCGGTAATAGCGCTTCTTGAATGGCACAAACTGTGAAAAGCAACACAACAAAACATTTGCACTCAACACCAAGTCGGTGACGAGAGCTGGTCGATGTTCAGCAGAGGATTAACACTCTTTCTGTGCAACTGTTATTGATTAAAGAAAACCTGAAGCTATCTGCTTAAAGCTTGTGCTCCTCCATAATTAAGTTTTGTGTTCGATATCAAGTACGTACGTTTTGTAGAATAGAAATGTAATTCTCGTCAGTTGTGAAATAAGACGTGGAAACAGGGATTGTGGCATAGAATTGTCAAATTGGTTTAATCACTGTATGAATTGTTACAGATTACTTTTGTAATACTGTATTTGACCCGGTCTTTGTACGTTTTGACCATATAGAAACGTAATTCTTGCCATTGTAAGAATGAGATGTACCTGCTGTACTTTACTGTCCTTACTTTTTAACAACTTGTGCTTTTTATTATTTTACCTCTTTTCTTATCATTTTATTTGTTATTTACTGTTTGTGTCTTGCTGCTTTTAATGTTGATGTAAAGCACTTAGAATTACCTTGTGTTGAATTGTGCTACATACAGATAAACTTGTCTTGCCTAATATTTAATAATCCCATATTTCATTTCACGAGCAGCTTCCATATTTCCTTGGACTAACCTTGGGGTCCTGGGCGATGTTCTTCCACTGATGGCAGACGAGGCTCACATTGCAATAGATGTCCCGAGCAGGGACGAGGGACAGCACCTGTCTCAGCACCTCCTCGGGGAGGTCGTCCATGCAGCCCTGGGGCTGCAGCAGGCGGGTGTTGGTGCCCAGGAGGCCGTAGTGGGCGTCGGGGAGCGGCTCCACCTCCTCCTCCTTGCTCTGCATGCACAATTCTTCAAAGTCATCATCATTCCCAAACATCTCCGCTGTGAGTCCCTCCAGAAAATCAATCTCCTGGTCCTTCTTTTCTTCGTGATGGGGCGCCATTTCAATAGCCAGTAGACATTCGTCATCAATCTCGTCCTCCTGTTCAACATTCGTGTGAAAATCTGACGCCAACGGGACTGCTAACAGGCTGACGTCGTCATCATCCTCGTCCTCTTCTTCTTCCTCCATGGGAAGGGAGGACGTGGAGGGCTTCGGGGACTTGTGTGGACTGGTGCTGATGACTTTCTCCACTGAGAAGAAGTGGTTGATGACTTTCTGTTGGCCGGAAGGACTTCCCAAGGCAGCAGCTGCAGGTACAGAAATTGAGTAGAAAAAAAACAGACAAAGCTTTAGAGAACTTTCTGTCAAAAGCCAATTAAACTAAGTGAAATCCTTGTCCACAATGGTCATTTAAGGTGAAAGTGTGGCTGCTTTGCAGCAGATTAGAAAATATATGACAGAGAAAACGAAGGTAAGCCAAGCTGTGATGCACAACGGAACAGGGGAACCACCTTCTCCTGTCATCTGCACCAAAATGATGAACTCACATTAAAATATTAAAATCAACCAAATGTATAACATTTTGATGCCAAGTTAATCACATTCCACTTATTTCATTCTTCAATACACAGACTTGTTATGGCCCCTCTGGATTTGACCTATATTTCCAGGGGATCGTACTAACTAGAGACATCAGACAAGTTCTTCAGGTTGAAGCCAATCCCTGAAGTAAATATTTATTTATATGGGTGTTTGGTTTTTGGGGTGTTTGATTTGTAAATGACAGTGCTGTGTGAGTGAGATGGAGATGTCAATTTCCCCGAGGGAACCTCCCAAAGGGATCAATAAAGTCGCCTGAATCTGAAGTAACATAGCATGTAGTTCCTCTACTGGCCACTAGGGGCTCCACAAGTGAGTCAATCACACCAGGAACCTGACAACTGTGAGGAAACTGCTCCAAACACCAAACCTGTGAGATCGTGGATAATCTGTCCATTCATTTTCAAATATGTGTGGTTACCCTGCATCCTTCCTCGGCTGCAGGCAGCTTGACCTGATGTGTAGACTGAGTAAGAGTGCTACCATCTAATAGCATCGGCAGAGAGTGATAATTGCACTTTTAAATGTCAGAGACACCAAATTGGTCCTTGTTAGGAAATACTGTTTTATCTGCATGAAAATAAACACTATTAATCCTGGAAGAGGGAGGTGGTCATCTCAATTATCTGTACACAGGAAACCCCTGGTGTTTATGCCTGAGGCTGGCACGTGAACGTCCTGGTGGCGCGCTGCTGCCCCCGTGTGGTGTGGAGGGGGAAGCAGACACAGACTGCCTTTAATACAGCCAGAGGTTTGGGGTCTTTTACCAGGTTTCCGTCGTTTGTTGGGGGTCCTGGGGGGGAGCCCCTGGTGGGGGCCGCGGCCTCCTGGCCCCTGGTGGGGGGGCTGAGCTCCGGTGAGAGCACTCTGGCCCAGCTCATCACAATCCTGGGGGTTCAGGTGTTTCCTCTTGGCCTTCCCTGGAAAACCAAAACACACCGTGTGAATGTTTGCATGCGTGAATGTTTGCATGCGTGGATGTGTGAATGTTTGCATGTTTGAATATGTGAATGTTTGACTGTGTGAATATGTGAATGTGTGAATGCGTGAATGTTTGAATGCGTGAATGTTTGAATGCATGAATGCGTGAATGTTTGTCTGTATGAATGCATGAATGCGTGAATGTGTGAATGTGTGAATGTTTGAATGCGTGAATGTTTGAATGCGTGAAAGTTTGAATGCGTGAAAGTTTGAATGCATAAATGCGTGAAAGTTTGAATGCATGAATGCGTGAAAGTTTGAATGCATGAATGCGTGAATGTTTGACTGTGTGAATGCGTGAATGTTTGACTGTGTGAATGTTTTCATGTGTGAATGTCTGCATGTTTGAATGTTTGCCTGTGTGAATGTGTGAATGTATGCCTGTGTGAATGTTTGCATGTGTGAATGTTTGCATGTGTGAATCTGTGAATGTCCTCCAGTAACGATGTCAGATACAACACCATCTACAAACCAGCACGTGTTATTGTTATTAAAGTAGTTTTACAGAATCAACTCACCTTTCACCGCCACCTCCATCTCCCCACACAAGTACCGTCACCTAGTAACAAACCTGGATACCTTAGTGTTGATGAGGAAGTGTTTGCATCAAACCTGAAACTAAACACATTTACAAACGTGAATTGCACCAGTATCGACCATGTTATGCTAGCTTGTTTATATTCTGCTGTAATAACTTCTTCTTTAAAAAAGGCAGACATTAAGCTTTCAAAAAGCTTAAATGCGCCGAGAATTATTAGTGCCTACAGGCCTAATTAAATCTGAGAATGACACGAAAAGAAACATGTTTACTTTCCAATAACTTTCTTCTTTCAAATAAAGCGACGCTGAAGTTCGCTTCCGGTTCGAGGGTGAGCCTTAAAGGGCCAGTCCCAGTTTAAAACCTCAAACTGCTCAAAGCTCAGGATTAGGAGAAATGCAGGTTATATTTAAATGGGACATATTGGAAAATATGTGACAAAGGTGACATGCATTCATAGATTTGTAGGTTATGTATTTATTTATTTAAAAGTAATTATACCTGGTCCACAGTGGAGTCTCTGCTCTAATGCAGTAATTTTCCTTTAACCTTAGGACGAATCGGGAGCCAACTTCAGGATGTGCCGCAAAACAAGTTTCTTCTTCGGTGAATTTCTTCAGTAATTGTAAAACACCGACGATCAATATCGCCACCTACTGGATTTAACATGTAAACAAACTGGTGGAGCCGTCCAGGAATCTCATTTTAAACCGAGATGTTTATGATAAAACATACACATTCAGTTGTCAAGGTTTTGTTCAAGTGGTGTTTTCATTATACAAGTTAGTTTTATAAGGTGTTTTAACTGCATAAATCACAATTTGTTTTTCATTCTGACACATTAGACTGAAATGTTTCTCCAAAAGGATAATGGAGAATCACCATTTGCTACAAACAAAATATGAATATATGTGATGAATTATACCCCACAGCTCAAATAAAATGGTAAAATGTATTTATGTGGTAGTTAACTGATAAATATCATCTAAACCATGTAACACTTTTTTCTGCAGACTCTTAGGTGTCCCTCAACATTTAAATAATCTATATAATGCATGTTTTATCTCCTCATACATGAAACTGAGTCATCTAATTTACTATTAACCTTCAATTTTAATAGATAAACTATGCACAAATTCACCCGTCAGTGGTAAACCTTTTAAGTGAGTCTGCTCAAATCTCCCACAACATTAATATTTCAAGACCTGCAACATTTTGTCTTAAATTTTAACTTGTACATCATTTTTTTTCCTCAGTCAAGTGATGAAAAAGAAACAGGTTTATTAGTGAGACTCCTGCCAGCTGCTCACTTGTTGCTGCAAAGTCACTTCAAAACAAAGGCAAAGGTGGTAACATCATATTCTTTATTAATTGGTCAGTATTTTTAGTCGCTAGGTTACAAACAATATCAATATCCAGTTAATTGCACCATAGCTTGGATGGGGCCAGTAACGTTTTAAGGCTGCAGGGACAAACCCCCGCCACGGTTAATACATCATCCACACATTTTAAAGTCACCACAACTACTTTAGTGAGAAACGGCTTCAGTAAGGTTCAACAGTATGTCAGCGCGTATCAGGGAATGTGTTCTGATCACTAATTAAAAACAACAATAAACCAATTCCTTATTAAACTACTTTCAATCTCATTTAAAAAAAAAAGAAAGAAAGGAAGAAAAAAAAACAAGACACGACAACTTGTCATTTCTGGAATGCACATTTCATTGTTAAGAGCGGTGGAGGGAACGTGTCGTGATTTCACCTCCGTGTTTAGAGCAAAAAACATGTTCCCGTACCTATAGTGTGGTAAAAACTCCTTCAGAGGACTAATCTTTAAATTCAAGGCTTTCTCCAGACAGTTATTTCATTATTTTGACCTCAAAGTTTGAGTCCAACACACAGTCTCCCACTGTCCATTAGGTGGAACAGCAGACAAATTAATACAAAAAATTAGTTACAGCTAAAACCTCCAATGTCACAGTCATTTTCAAAACAATTCCTATTTATCATTAGAAATGCCTCCATTTCTACGCCTCGTGTAACAATAAAAACCATGTGGTGGCCATCACTGCTTCAGGATCCGCAGCTCCATGGGCTTGAAGAAGGCCTGAGCCATCCCCATGGCAAAGATGTAAACTTTAGCGTCCACCACGATCTTCTCCTTTTGCAGCAGATCTACCCAAAAAAACACATTTTAAACATGTTTTAGTGAAGGTCCACGCACTCAAAATGACAATTATGTGAAAAAGATGAAGCCTCACCATCGATCTTTGTCTGGAATTCATCGAGCGGTAAAAGAATAACCTCAACGAACTCTGGAAAGACAAGATTAAACCACGTGTAAAGCTTGCAAAACGAGAGGAGGATATTGCTGAAGATGTAATAAAAGCCTCTCACCTCCATCACCTATGGGGAAAAGAACAGAAGAGAGCAAAATTAACCAGAGTGAACAGTCCAGTACAGAAGTATTATCATCACAACTCACATTATTGCTCCTGGTGGAGATTTAAAAACAGCCGATTCACAACAAAAGTCATTTTGAAGCACTTTACAAAGAGAATATTAAATTGGATATGCTAGGAATAAAATATGGGTTTAATACGGTCTGGTTAAGTCCAATGAAATTTTGTTCAATTATGCAGCTGTTCAATCAAAGTTAATCAAATATACTGTGATTTATTTTGTCTGATTCAGTCCAGATTTTAAATTTTTATTATGCCAATTCATAAAAAGACTTAGCTAAGGGATCCGCATAGATACATACACACACTTATATATTTCTGGAGAGGGGTTTTGTCACCTCCTTCCCTGATAAATACTGAAGCTGTTCAACAGTCCTCAGATTTTTAGTTGTGGTTAAATGAGTCCCATCTGCCTAAAGCCCGAGGGGCCTCTGGGGGTCGAAGGGTGGGGGAGACATTCTAGTTTTACCCTACTGACGACGTGGTGTTGCAACAGTGCAGCGGAGGCCCACGGGCCGGGAATCAGACCCGGCAGGCTGCATGAGGACTTTTACTCTGGCTTCTGTCTGAACTTAAACGCGACATGATGCCGCCATCACATTCAAAATGAGCCAAAATGTTCTGTAAAATCACAACATCTCTCACTTTCAGGATTTTTGCCAAGTTGCAACGTTTGTTTTAACGTTTTATACATCATCTAAATGTTGTTGCAGTGGGGTTGTGACAGTCACGATGTACTGAGTTAAGGTGGATCGGAGCAGTTTAGGAGATTTCTGTGTCACCAAACAGGAACAGTTTGTGTTTTTGTTTGTATCTAATTTATGTTTGTAAATTGCATCATTTTGCATAAATGATGACTTCACAGATGTGCAAAGTAAATTGCTACATGCACAAATGCATCCTTAAAAGCTTCATTTTGCTTTTCTCTGTTATTTGTTTATGACATTTCTAAGTTTTAACTTTCATTTGAAGCTTGTACTGGCATTATCAGCAGCATTGATCAGCGGCGTCTTCAAAGGCGTTCTTCTCTGCTTTTAAAGGCGTAGCGCCAAACGGACTAAAGCTAAGACAAAAGACCAGTCCTTTGCTAACAGGGATTTATCAAAATTCTTTAAATATTGATTTTTGCACAGATTAAAGAACGAAGTACAATTTCACATTTATATTTTCCTTGGAACTGTATTCGCCCACACAGTCTGACCCCGAGTAACGAGCTCCTCCTCTAAAAGTCTCAAATTGTGTCTGAAATAACTCTTTACTCACTATTTAGTGCACTGAGTTTGTTATGTGTTGTATAATGTCTCTAATCACTCATACAAACCCAATAAACACATTATTGCAGCTAAATGAGTCCTGAGATGAACTCTGAGGGGGTAAACAACTGTGCATGTGACGTGGTGTCCTCACCCAGCTGCTGTGTGGGGTTAATGTTCTCCATATCGTCTCCGTTGATGTTGACCAGAACCATCTGGGTGGTGCAGTTGGACAGACCCGGGTCCAGACAGGTCACTGCAATCACAGGGGGAACGTTACAGCCACCAGAGGTATCTAAGAAACTATGATAAACACGAGTCTGTCTTTGGAAGCCGCTGACCCCAGAACCTGAGCAACTTCTAGAAGATAAGATAGAGCGAGGAGTGGCGGTAATGCAATCAAGTGTCCGGTATGGAGAGCAATGATACCTGGAGTGACTCCGACTACTTCTCCCTTGTATCCGGTTTCCTCCTTGAGCTCCCTCAGCGCAGCCGCTTCTGCATTCTCTCCCTCGTCGATGAGACCTGAACACAAAGAACCACAATGTTTCTGTCAGAAAAGATCGTTCACAAAACTAAACGGCCTCACTATGTGGACATGGACTCAAACACTTAAACTGTGTTAAAATTAAAGTTAAAGAAGTGCCATTCATCTGTCGTCTGGGAATTAGATTACAGAACATGTTAAGGAGGAGTTCAGTTCCTCAAAGCATTCCTGTTTCCATCAGAGGTCTTAATGAGGAACGATGTCTGACCTGCAGGAAACTCCAGAGTGCAGCATCCCATAGGAGGACGGAACTGCTTCACCATCACCATGCAGTCCTTGTGGAGTGTCCGCTTCAGCAGAGCGATGATCCCCACACCTGCAGAGGACAGAGGACCCGTTACTGTTCCACTAGCTCATCTGTCGGTCACCGGGAGACTCTGTCGGTCACCGGGAGACTCTGTCGGTCCCTGAGAAACTATGTTGGCCCCTGAACAAGTATCGTATTTTCTGGACTATAAGCCGCACCTGTATATAAGCCGCATCCGCTTTATTTAAAAAAATAATAATAAAAAAAAAAAGATATACAAGCCGCACCTGCATCGAAGCCGCATCCACTCTATTTATAAAAAAAAAAAAGATATGCAAGCCGCAGATATTTCTGTTGTTAGATTAGATATTTACTACATGTACAGAATGATTTTGAACTGTAAATGATGTACATGTTTGTACCTAAATAGATCCTTTCCTAACAGCGTCTTTTAACACGGCAGCAACTTTGCTGATTAAAACGGGACAGAACCAAGAGAAAAGAACCGGTATTTATTTATCTATTTATCTGTTTGAAATCTGCTTCTACCTACTTCTATCTGCTAAAGAAGAAGTAGCGTATTCTTCTTTGCATTTATTTTGTCTTAGTCTTATTTTAATTTCGGTTAGAGCACCCCTAGCGGTGGAAGAAAAATCCACAGAATAGCCGCACCTTTGTATAAGCCGCATGGTTGAAAACCTATGAAAAAAGTAGCAGCTTATAGTCCAGAAAATACGGTAACTTGACTTTATTACGGCCCCGTTAGTCCCTGACGGGCCCCGCCAGGTATTGAACAAACAGGAAGAAGGAGCCACTCTCACCATCTGTTTCTGTATTCCTCTGTCTCGTTGTCCGCTTCACACTCTCCCAAGTTCTTAGAGATGAAAACAGATGAGGACACACATTTAAAAGAATACCACTTGAATATATTTGGGTCTGTTTTTCTCAAAGATCAGTAAAGTCCTGAATGGTACCTGGTGTTCCCAGCAGGATCCACGTATGTGGTCCTGTCCAGCTTCACCCACTTCCCTGCTGCCATCAGCTGGAACACAAACACAACAAACTCAACACTTGCACACGAATCAAATGGTAAATCAGCCTTTTAATATTTTTGAAAAACAAATAAGCCAAATAAATTAAATAAATTGCGAAACCGGCCTTTTAATTTTGAGGGATTTAATTGAATTCATTCTAGTACACAAGTATCTCCTTAATCCAGCCTCTAGCCTTAATCTTTAAGTGACTTGCCATCATCTAGTCTGGACATGTGACATGGATCCATGTGGAGATGACTGCAACACGACAGACCTCCAACAATCTCCTCCCTATCTCCTACGGCCTATGTTTGGTTGTGGATTGTGAAGCAGTTGTGTTTGGGAGCAACATATCCAAACCACTCCATGAACCAGCGTCTGAGTGGAGCTTTACACACTGTTTGATTTAGTTAGGGTCATCTCTACTAACCGGAGGTTATTTAAGATGATCTGTTGCTGCATGACAGTGTATTTAATTATCTCAGAGAGAAATAAGATAAAAGTTAGGTAGAATACTGGTTTTTTTCTCTTTTAAAAAAAAAAAGTTGTGCAGATAATATTCCACAAAAAATACCAAATATTTCTGATTGTCAAAGCTCACAAACCTCAAACACAAAAATTGTAACTATAAATTTCCAACAAACTGCTTTGATGTGAAGTCTTAAAACACGAGTTTAGACGGCTAGAGCTTTGATGAGCTCCAGTAGTTGTCCAGATATTTACACTGGATGTTCCCTCACGCGCGTCTCTGTTGATTTAAAAAGCCACCGCAGTTTAATCAACTCAGCAAACAGATTTGACTTCTGCGCTGTAAAACTTCCCACCTGGTTTCATTGAAAACTCTGTTTGATGCTCAGATAATGGAAATCTTCAAAACGACTTTCAAAAAAGTCAAATGAACATAGTTTTTTGACAGATGTTTATATTTTCATGTTTTATACCGTAAATCCTCCACATTAACTCTACTATGAAAGACTAAACTGTGGATCAAGTGATTAATTAATTGATTTATAGATTGATTCCTTTATTGTCCCCTCTGAGGAAAATCAGTCGTTAAACAGCTCATTACGTTTAAAAAGAGGAAGACAAACAGAAAAACAGAGTTGACAATGCAATAAATAAATATAAACACAGTGCTGGTACAATAAATATGCAGTGCTGGTAGTTGCAAAAGAAAAAGACGGTTCCAGACTAAACTTATCAGGTAGTTCAATGGTTCTTTAGTTTTAATCTAGTCAGGTAAAAAAAGAAAGAAAATGTTTTAAAAGTTTTAAATTAACAGCTTGATGAAAACATGTTTGGACAAAGTATTTTAATCTTTTTTTTTCTTTACCTTAAAAAAAACAGTTTCAGTAAAAAGGAAAAGCTAACGTGACATAATACTACCATTTCAGGTAAAAAGTTATTCTGAGAGTAGCAGGGTACTGGGACGTTCCCAGATTACAGTTATCCCGTGCCACAAACTACACATCAAGCTGCAGCTCAGAAGTTTATAGATTTTACTGATTTAAATCTTGAGTTTATTTTAATTTCAGCCCCTAAAACCGGCCGCTATGGACACAGATGTAAAGGTGTGATTGAAAGGGGAGCCGTTGTACCGTCTCACATCATCACGATATTCAGATATATCACAAAATAACTTTTCAAGAAGTGGAACAATACTTTTATTGAATGTAAAATAAAGTTGTCCACCCTTTGCTGTGATTACTGCACCATAAATGAACAACACTCAGTATGATCACAAAGTTAGCTCATTACTTTGCAGATGTGACCAATGACGGGATGTTTGTGGGGAGAAATATAAGATCACAAACCTCTTCTTTCACTATGTGAGGGGTGGTAGTCATGTTGGCCTCCTCGGGTTTGCTCATCTTGACCGTCTGTTCAACCTAAAACGCCAGGAGGATGTTAGATCGCCTTGAGAAAGAGTTAAAAGTCAAACAGACGCCGCCATCATCAGCTTCAGCCTGAAACTTTCTCAAGTAGCTCAATTAGCTGCAACAACCACAACCTTAGTGAAACACTCCCCCAGGAAAAGCTTCACATCAAACCTGCTTCTATCTGTTACACAGAGGTTATGTTCCTAACAGCTTATTGTGTGAGAAGATGCATTTGTATTTCCAATTGTAAAGCTTTCTACAGATTGAGAGTAACTAAACTAAACTCACGTGAAATCCAGCCGTGTGTGAGCGAGCGAAGAGCGGGTGACAGACAGACGCGTCACTCCGCTGCTACTTCCTGCTTTCAAAAACGTCACCGTGATTAGAGACGACTCCAAACATAATCATAATAGGAAGGATGTTTTGCTTGGTGTTTTTGACCATGTAACGATTAGAACAAAGCCAAAAGAAACATTTATTATTAATTTGTTGATTATCCTTGCAAAATTCCACATCCACAAATCCAAATTCTTACACAAAAAACCCTCTTTTTTTACTTTTCATTGTGAATTCAATCAGTATCTGGACTCTATTAAGTTTTCTACAAATTCAAAAGCAATCAAAACCATAAATGTATGTAAATGTTTTGGCTTTCTGTTATAATTTCATCCCCCCTGGCTGGTTATAATGTGTTGTGCTTTTTATTTTGTTTTTTATTTGATTTATACTCCTTATATGTTATAATTCAACTTGAAATTGCATAATGTGAATATTTGTAATCATTGTACTTTTTGCAATTGTTAAATAAAAAAAACATAATCATAATGGACATAATAGTTATTTCTGTATTTATTAATTACGTATACTTTCGATTTTTTTCCAAAGCAAAAATAGAGTCCAAATCAAATATTTTTCTCATTTTAAAATGGGTTTGGCAATTAACTTATATTTAAAAAGCAAGAAACGACGATATTATCTCTTTTGGAGGTAAATAAATGATAATTGTCAACGTTAGTTAGATCATGTAACATTTTCCTCGGTCTTAACAAGTAGATGACAACATCCTTTGGATGGTTATAAATGACTGCGCGGTGTGTTTAATAGACGATCTTTGTCTTATTCAATGTAAACACGGGCGTGTGCATCTCGAAATGCCTTCCCCTTAAAAAAAAGCACACAAAAAATGTAACGATGAATATATTTTGTGATTTTAACTGTCTTACGCGTTTACAATTTTCAATTCAATAAGAAGATGAATAAAAAACATAATATGAATGAAAACCTATTTACTTGAGGCGCTGTATTAAAATCGAAACATGTAGAGATTCGGAAGATATTAACCGACGGACACATTTCCTTCTCAGGATATTGCAGCATGAAGAAGGAGCAAGTTGCCAACTGTCAGTTCTCCGTTTGGTATCCCATATTCAAGAAACATACGATCAAAAGGTACACTGCCGCCGTTTCTAGTAAATCTCCACGAGTATTTGTTCATCGTTGTTGCTGTTACACGGAGAGCAGTTAGCAGTTAGCTTTAGCTACCAGACAGAAACCACATCTGCTGTTCTGAGACTCTTTATGCATCAATGCATCTTTATTAAAGAGCTTCTTCCAGTCCTGCCTATCTGCTGGCTTTACGTTGTTGTGGTGTATTTGTTTTCATGAGTATTGTCATTTGTTCCGTTTTCCAGCCTGATTCTTCCACTGCCTCAGAATGTAATTGATTATTTATTGGACGATGGCACCCTGGTAGTCTCTGGGAGGTAAGAAACAAGAAACACACTCATCCTCTGGTGAGCAGCGACATATAACTCACATGCCATTATTTATCTGACAAATATGAAACCAATAAGACACAAAATCGTGTGGGCAATACTAGGTACCCCCTAGATATGAATTGATTACCAGCAGGTCTGTAGACCTCTATAAAATAAGGCAGGACCATTCAGTTTGTTAAAAGAATGATAAGGAATAAAATAAGTAATAATCTTCGTGAAACAACTGTTTGCTGTGCATAAATCTGGAACAGGTTCGATAACTATTTCCAATTTGGTGTTTGGCTTTTAAGAGTGAGAAAAAGTATGTTGCCAGAAGGATGGTTTTTCTGTCTTTAAAGGACATCCCAGAGCTCTAGAGCAAAGTTCTGTGGACAGATGAGGTCCGGATGGAGTTATTTGGTCTTGATGCCCAGTCCCATATTTGGAGCGAACTAAATACAGCATTTTAGATGAAACATGTCATACCTACTGTTAAAGGGAAAGTTTCGTTTTTTACAACCTGGAGCTTATTTCTGGCATTTTTTATGGTCGTATACTCACCCCGACAATTTTGGTGTCATTTGGAGTCCTTCGGAAGATATTAGGAGTTTTGTGCGAGCCGCTTATCCTTATAATGGTAGCGAACGGGGCACAGCGGGACACAGACGATGCAGCGTCTAAATAACACATGATTGCCGCGAAACTCGTTCATTTCTTTTGCCCACTCTTGCTACATCTTAGTCCCCAGGTTTTTATTCAGTTAAACCCATAATAACTCACTAACAACAAGGAAATCAGTTTGTAAACAAGACCTCTGACCTGCATGACGTCATCTCTGTGCGTGCATCCCGGACAGACGAAACGGTACTAAACGGTAAGGACGTCCATCATATTCAAAGTCGTCGTCCACAACCTCAGAATTTGACAAATATTCAGACATGTTCCAAATAACTAACAGTAAACTAACAGTAGCGAACTCCAGCTGTACACGGAGCTGTGTCGACAACACAGTTTAAATCTAAAATCCAAGCACCACAACAGCTACCTTTTCCTCATGGAATCTAGAAGGGAGATGGCAGAAGGTACAAAAGAATGTTTATATCTGTTAGTTTTGACAAGTGGAAGTCTGAGCAATGTACCCGATGGGAGAAACTGAAACTCTTGGTGTAGAGGATGGAACCGTCCGATAGGATAGTTTTTGCTTTCCTATAAAGCTGTTTTGTAATACAGGTCCTGTAGAGTCACCTGAGCAGAGCCAATTATTTTACTACCGACATTAACCACCTCGGTAAGAACAGTTTTCTGCTTTACCCTAAGTGATGAAAACCAACAAATGAAAGAAAAAGTTAATACAGACTCAATGAAAGAGCGATAGAACATGGACATCAAGGATGGATTAACATGAAATTTGGACAGTTTTCTAAGACAGTACAGACGCTGTTGACTTTACTTGTAAATTAAGTTGGTGTTACTCGCAAATGTCAGTTTATTGTAGGGCTGTGCGATTAATCGATTTTAAATCTAAATCGGATTTATTAATCAAGACGATGTTGAAAAAAGGAAAATCAGAAAATCGATTTTCCTTTTTTTGCAGCTGGCTCCATTACAGACGGAGCTCATCCAGTCATCTTTGTTTGGTCAAGAAAATTGTAAATGTTGTCACTTTACTAAACTCAAGGAGGATTTACAGTATATTTCAATTGCACTTCATTCCCAATAGGGAAATTTGTTTGCTATTTTTCTTTAAAAATAAAGATAAAATATTTGAAACAATTTATTCCATTGTCTTTTGTAGTTTTACCCAAAAAAATCGAAATCGAAAATCGGGTTTTCAGAGAAAAAAATCTGGATTTTGTTTTTGTCCAAAATCGCCCAGCCCTAGTTTATTGTCTATTATAGTTCCCAGATACTTATAGGACTCTACAATTTCTACATCTTGTCCGTCAATCACTGTCCTATCCGGAGAGGGCTGAGAACGTCTAAAATCAATACACATGTCTTTTGTCTTTGATACATTAAGAGATAAAAAAGAAAAAAAAAAGAATCCTGGCACCATTTAAGGTTGTGCTTGTGATTTTCATTATGTTTATACACACAAACACACTAGCTTCTGCACGTGGTTGTATTGTGGAGATCAGGTGTTGACAGTTTAAACTCCGAAGGAGTAAGTTGCTCTTAAACCTCTCCTCCAGTTGTTGCAGTTTCCCGAACGCACCAGCGGCACACACCAACAACAGTGGATCGGAGGAAGAGGAAGATGTTCAGGTGAGATGGCACTTTCACCGGAGCTGCAATCTTATCATCTCTAATGTTCCTCTTCTAGGGGATGTGTAGTAAGTTGACGTTGCACACGTCTACTGTCACGGGAATGAAATATTTCATCTTGTGAAGTTAAGTCTTTGAGATTCACACAACGCCGAGATTTTCCACTAAAATAAAGCTGATCCATGATGGCTGAACAGATCTGACTCAACAATGAAATTATTATTTCTTTGTGATCTATTCAGATTTGTTACAGTGCAAGGCACAAAAGAGCGCGTGCAGCAGAAATCTCTTGTAGGATCAGAAGTCCACGAGGCAGCAAAACAGGGATGAAAGAAACAAGAAAAAAATGGACTAATATACAAAGTTTACATCTTGGCTTTTTAATCATATAACTGTGATTATATCAATATTGTATACAAAACTCAAACATCTAGGAGTCGACTGTCTGAAGCCGTTATCAAGATAAATAAAACTGCAGTGGCTTCTGAAAATATTCATCCCTTTTGGCGTTTTTGCTGTTTGGTCTTTATACAACCTGGAAGTAAAATCATTTTTGAAGGGAACTTTCAACAGTTCCAACAAATCCAATATGAAAAGGAAAACCTTAGTGTCCATTTACAGCTGCTAGCCTTGTGAGTCTTAAACATTTTTGCCCCTCACGCCAGACAAACGGACAAGATCAGCTGGTGTTTGGTTGTCTTAAAGTCCGACCACGATTGTCTTTTTCACATGATCCAAATCGTTGCACTTCCTCTGTTTATAAGCTGGAGATAAAAACCAGAAGAGCTCCTGAAGCTGTGTGATCTCCAGCTGTGCAAACAGCTGACTGAGGGTTAAAATAGAAACTACAGGATTTGAATGTTTAACTATCGCCCTGTAAACCAGACCAGGGTCACTTTAGCAGTATTAAGGCTCATCGCGATGCTCAACAAGCTCAGCAGTGGACAATTTCCAGACCCTACCCATGAACACATTACACAGCATGATGCTGCAACCATCGCCCTTCATCACATTATTGTGATGTAACTATTTAATCTCATTTAACCAAACTGCCTTCGTCTACAAGTCTCTGATAGCTTTTATCAAACTATACGTCAAACTCATCTTTGTGGAGTCTGAGGGGACGTATGGGCGTTTCTGTATGGTCAACTTATTTTTCAATTCAATTCAATTTCATTATTTATGTAACGTCTATTACTACATAAGTTGTCTCTAGGATCTTTCCAGAGACCCAGAACATGACCCCCAAGGAATTATTACATAACATAAACAATGGCAGGTAAATACTCCCCGAGTGGGAGAAAAACCTTAAGACAAACAGTGGCAAGGAACCAACAAACTACAAGGACAATGGAGAACAATGACGATACTTGTGAGATACTTCTAATGGATAAATGAGAAAGGAAGGAGAAGGAGGGGTGATGGGCACTGCTCACTGCAGCGTAGGTCTATAGTAGCGTATTTATCTCTGATTAAAGTCTTCCTTGGCTCGCCTGAGGGTTTTGTTGATCTGAAGTTTCTTTTGGTGCAGTATCCCATATAAATATACCATAAAATGAGATCATGTGACACTTTAGTAAAGTCCATCTGTCTTTTATTTAGGTAATAACATGAATTCTGAGGGTGACATAACTTATACCTTAAACACAAG